>NC_080477.1:3450000-3755000 GCF_030265055.1 Doryrhamphus excisus
CGCCCTCTCAGCTAAATCACAAATCTACGGCAGGAGGTAGTTAGTAGCACACGTTAGCATTCGGACACATGCATGAATTAACATGAATCACATCCCACATTGACGATGATGATGATGATGATGATGGTTATCACAGACAGCAGCATGCAAGAAAACAGAAACCTGTCGAGAAGAATTCTACCCAATCACCACTAAGTGCGATGATCTTGCTACAATACGTTAAAGCTTTTAAGGCAAACATTGGCAGTACAACAGTGATGCATTATCGGATGTAAACCAATCAGTTTGATTCATTTGCATTACATACAGTGGAACCTCGGTTTGATTCCGCTATCGCATGGCCAAACATTTTGCCTAACAAACCAGTCCTAGTCCTAACTTGTAATCGAGTGCCTAAACAAAGCATTCATTTCCCTTAGAGTTGGGACAAAACAGACAGATTCTGGTTAGGGAATTATAGTCGTCCCTCGCCACAATATTTGTCAAAATGTATGTATATTTCAGCTAATCTTACATATTTTTGGCCTAAATGTAGCATTTTCATGCATTAAAATGGCATTAAGAAGACGCATTCAAAGGTGTTGATGATTTGTTGTAGTCTTCACTCGTCACTAGGTATCAGTAGTGTTCCTGTAATGTTGGCTGAGACACACAAGCACCAGACTTGATGGCTGGAACAACAGCTGGAACTCAACTTTGAACCCCTGAGGTCACGCTCTGTCTACTCTGTCTACTTTGTGGAATTCACTCATCACGGTCGGTCTGGAGCCAATTAACACCATAAACTAGGGATGATTGCATTATCAATAATTAATGTGTAGGTCTGTGTCTGACTCCTGGCTTCCTGATGGAGAGCTGTTCATGGCCCCGTCCACGTAATGAGGTGTTCAAGCACGCAATGACGTCATCATAAAAACCGAGGTTGCACCGTGTTTGGTGGAAGTAGGTACCTTGTAGAGCTGTTGGACGGTAAACATTTGTTGCATTGTTGAATAATATGTTATCAGACATTTACAACGAAAACGGTTCCCCACTTCGCATATTCTGTCAACCCCAGATTCATCCTGAGAGATCAAATATTAGCAACAAATAAGCCATTCATTCATTCATTTTCTACCTCTTATCCTCACGTGGGTCACGCGTGCTGGAGCCTATCCCAGCTGTCTTCGGGCGAGAGGCGGGGTACACCCTGGACTGGTGGCCAGCCAATCACAGGGCACATACAGACAAACAACCACTCACACCAAACTCACACAAATACAAATAAGCCAATTCCATCCAAATTCAATAAGTGTGCATGATTTTGATTGACTGAATGGCTATTGAATATTGCTGTTTCTCCGTTTATAAGTTGTCTACAGACTTAAGGGAAGTGCTTGTTCTATCTCATGTTGACAGAAATGCTAGTTGATGTTTTCTCGAGTTTTACTACACAATCTTCCTGTTGCACAAGCACCTGAAAGAGTCACCGATATGACACCATGCAATGTTTTATACGTGCACATTGGAAGCAATGTTCAATCACCTTTGCTGCAGAGGAGGTGAGAAGATCTTAAAATAGCCCCTAAATGCTGCAGATTTGAACCTCTGACCTTTCATGCTTGGACCGCCGCCTCCGCATGCAGCCACCTTTAAACGTGGCAAGGGAGGGCAGATAGAGTCCAGAAACGGTACAATCATTGTCAGCAGACGTGAAGTGTAAACGCAATCTCACCTGATCTTTTTGACCGGGCTTTGAATTCCAGGAGTTTCCAACTGACATCTGCCAAGCTCGCCATGTTTGCAAGCTGTCAAGTAATCTTGTTTAAACCAAGCGTCAAGTAGAGAATTTCAAAATAAAACTAAATAAGCGATCTTAAATATTAATCTGTGGAGCAAAGTCACCATGACCTTCAATTAACGGGATATACGAATTAAAAAATGAAAAATGAATTTGAAATTGTATTATATCTGCGCATTTTGCACACTCTTTAAAACCACTAAACCTTAATTTTCATAGCCAGGCAACTATTTCCGGTATAAAGATACTAACTTCCCAATCCTTCCACCGCTGTAAACAGTGTAATAATACGAACACGTCACTGACGTAAACACGGAAATGGAAATATATCACCGATTTACACACTTGGGCGAATTATAACGTACATTTCACCCCAGCTTCCAGTGTGAATAGTTTAAAGGTAGTCTAGATAACCATTTTCTTTTATCCTGTTATGTGTCGGGAAAAGTATAAAACATGGCCATATACTCCTGCCGTAAAGGCGTGTGCCGTATTGCAGTGTGTATGTTGTTGTCAGACGCCGCACCTGCTGCAGGATGTGGCCGTTTAACTGGGTCGTTTTGGCGTTTTTGGTACCGTTCGCCGGGAAGTCCAAGACGCTTGCCCTTCAGGATGTTACGACCGACCTGTTCGGTGCCGAAAACAACGGCACAGTGGCGGCGTTCGGTGATTTCAACGCCGATAAACAGACGGACATCTTCATTATAAGGGAACGTAAGTCCCACTTGCTACCATGATATCGGCGCATTGACTCGAGCGTGGGTAATATTTAGCACTTGCTTATTAATAATTATGACTTGTTGTAATTCAGAGTCTGAGCTGGTGATCTTCTTGGCTGACTCCAAAGCACCTTACTTCAAACCCAGGGTGCACATCTCCAAAGGCATCCTGCCAAGGTGATTGTTTACATTGAGTTCAATGCGGCCAACACGGTGCTCAATATGATGGAGATTATCTCATGTTAATATATTGCCTTCATCCTGTGGCAGTGATACTGTCCTCACCAGTGTGGTCCCTGGCGACTATGATGGAGATTCCCAGATGGATGTTCTCCTCACAGCTCAGATTAACTTAATGGCATCTTCTGTTTTCATCTTTTGGGGCGACAACCAGACATTAGGTATGCGTAATATAAACTCTCAGGTCACCGCTTGGTTTAATTGCCGTTTTATTTTACAAATATGGACATTTATGGTCGCTGTTTGGCTCTCCGCAGACACAGACGGTTGGATCAGGCTGAACAAAACCTTCAGAGATCAACCTCTTGTCATGGAGTAAGTATAATAATTATTAAGAAAGCCGCTTCTCTGTCATAAACTGCAGTTTTGTTCATGTGTTTTTAATGGTGACAATCTCCTACCTTTCCTGCAGCTTTAACGGCGACATGATCCCAGACATATTTGGCGTGACAGGGCAGGCAACCACAGAGTATTGCTCTCTAACCAACAGGTGAGCGATGGCAACACACCGGAACCTCTCGGGTTCATCCTTTATTAATGACACCAGCGATGTATGAAGTCACATTGGACCGCATTCTCACAGAAAATTTCTTGGCCTTTTCCTCTCCTTGTTAGGATGGCGGTGTGTCAGAGTGCTCTGAGTTCACCCATCAATATGCGCATCCCTCACGCCAACGCCTTCATTGACCTCAACAAGGACTTAACTGCTGGTAAGTCCGAGCAAAGTTTACAAAATGTTTCAGATAAGGTTATGGACCGTGAATGCTGTAATTATAGTCGGGGCAAAACCACAAATGGGACATGATCCTGATCCATCATGATCCATACATCGTCATCCATCCATACAACCATACATCCATTTGTAATTTAATTTAAATATTTTTTCAATGAAATTATAAATTATTGGAAATACTATTATACATTAAATTGTTTAAAATTATATATTATATAAAATATTTGAATATTTATATGTTGGAATATTTTCAGATAATTTAAATGTCATACAAATGAAGATTAAAAATCGTTTATTTTAGTAATTCAACTTAATAAGTTTCACTATTGACAGGGTGGCATATTTCAGGAATGTGTTTCTTTAAGGGAACCTATTATTATTCTCATTTTCTTCCCTTCGTATTGAGTTGTGCACTCCTGTGGAGCAGCTACACACCATAATCCGCGCAGAAAGCTTTCTAGATCTTCCAGAATCTACACCTATTCCGGCTGTAATTCCTTGGATTTTTGTTTTAACTTATTCCACCCACGGCCCGCCTCCAGGCACGCCCACTCCGCTGTGACTGGTCCCACTCAGCTGGTGTAGCTCGTACCCGGGCACACCCATATAAGGAAGTCAACAGCTGGATGGATCCAGTAATTTCTCACAAGGCGCACTGTGATGTCACAGTGAAACCAAGCGTTCAGCGCCCAAACGTCTTCCAGGGCTCGCTTCCAAATGTGTAAACATCATTGTTTAACACGACAATACAATATTTTAACAACATTTATAGGTCAGAAAAGTGGAAAAAAGCATATTAGGCCCCCTTTAATATGTAATTGCTCCTCTTTCTGTGACATTTGGTGGTTGCAAATGTACTGGCACTAATAATTAGGTTGATACAAAATAAGAAAGAGCACTCATTAGGTGCCACAAATATTGATGTGTGGATCGATACGGAAATATCAATACGTCTGATATTAGCTTGCAGGCATTAAAATCCATTCAGGGCTCTACGTTAAAAACAAAAATGACTTGCCCATGGGGAATCCTTAAGGTGAGAACTACTTGCCCGAACTTGCCCCATGTAAAATGAAAAGACTGCCATAATGATATCATATATCAATATATGCTGATAATTCATCAGATAATAGTACTGATGCATTGTATTTGGAGGAATGTCTGAAAATTTGTGGAGATGTATGTTAACATGGCAAGCCATGCTACCTTACACATGGTAGTCATAGTAAGCAGTGATATTTATAAGTTGTGCACCACAATGAAACATTTGACACATTTGTGTACTAGTAAAGTGTTTTTAATCCAGAAAAAAATGCTCAATGGTCAAACAATAATTTGTGAAGCAAAGGTGAGAAAAATACACAGAGAAATGAAACCGCTAGGTTTTGTAGCTTGTGCAAAATCAGCACTTGGTATTGGATCTAATGGGTGGTGTTTCATTGTGACCACTTCAAATTGTCACAGCAATGTGATTCACTCACCTGTGCCATCATTTGATTTGCTGCCGCTAATAAAATACTTGTTTAGGAGACACTGGTTCATCACTTTTTGGTGTTTTCCTTCACAAGTTGTTGAAGAATTAGACGATGTTGGCAGGGACGCCATGATAGATGTTTTCCTAGTAAAACGATCGCTGATTGGTTGATCGCGAACAAGAACGGGTGTGGGTAAAACGCGGATTGTGGATTACGGACCGCGGTCTAAAAAAACGATTCTGATTGGTCCATTTCAAGATTTGCAAGGATTGGTTTGCAAATTACCACCGGAATTACGCAGTCCGTGTTTTACCAACACCCAACAAGAACCGCTTTAAAAAAACTCTTGGCAGTACGGCATGCTAAAATGCACTTGCCCGACGGGAATATTAATGATTGGATTTACTTGCCCGAATTTTGTTTTAACTTGCCCCGGGCCATCGGTACAACGTTATTGTCGAGCCCTGCCATTCTCAAGTCAAAATATCCATACTTTTGATATTTGAGTCATTTGCGGTCGATGGAGATCAGAAACATTTTAGTTCCTGTAGAGGTTTTTACTTTTTTAGTGTTTTATTAGAATGGTTTCATTATTTCATTTCTTTTTAAATGTAAAATACCATTTCTCATTTATTTTTCACGTATCACAACGGTACGGCAAGTGTAACACGCATGACTTTCACACCCAGCAGGTGAGTAGCAACGCTTGAAAGTGCAAGCAGAGCTAGATAAAGCTGCTGGATGCTGACCAGGCATGACACTTCCAGTGTGGCTACTGCCATCTTCACTTAATTAAAACAACACCTGGAGGTTGACTACAGCCACAGCATGTTTTTTGAGCCCCACTAATCAGGCACCCATGTCTGTGTGAAAGTGGCCTGCCTACAGCAGGATTACGATGCAGCCTGGTGGAAACCACAGCAGAATCCCGGCTTAATCGGCGTCCCGTGCGCTGCGAGGGCGGGATTTAACGGCTGTGTTGTCTGTTCGTGTCCGGTTGAGCAGTCGTCCAACCCGGCAGCCGGTCAATAGTCGCCAATCCCGGCATCACTGGCGGGAACAAGCAAAAGTTTGGAGACAGTTTCACACCCTAATGAGTTGGCTGAGATGTGTCTTGTGAATATTCAATATTTCACGGCATGGATTTGCCGTTATTTCTTATTGTGGAGGTTCGCCCGCGTCACACGCAGAGCTTAGCCGTGTCCTACGTTTGCCTTGCCTTATTTATCTCCACAATACAAGAAAAGTCATTGTGGAGATGGAAAAAAAAAAACGAGCGCTGAGATGGAAAGCAAATTTCCTGTGGAAGATTACGAAGCGGCACGCGAGCTGACTCACCGCAATGGTACGGGCAGAAGCATGACTCAGCGTCTCCGCTCCTCCATCTGGGGCGGGGGGCACAAAACAATAGCGTGGGGCCTGGGGCTAATTGTTATTGTGGCGTCTTATTCAAATATGTGTTTACTTCCATGGTTTCCATCTGAGTCGACGGTGCACTGGCAAAGGCGTCTATTTGCTTATTTGACTTATTCATCAGAAACCTATAATGGCTTCATTTCATGAATAAATGAGCTGAGGAAATGATAATGGAAAAATGATTTTAACTGTAAAAAATTATGATCTGGCCATTGTCTTAAGTGTTTTGCAAAGTAGTTGTCCTGTAAGTATAAAAGATGCGATCATTTGACTTTTGGACCATGTTTTTCTCCCAAAAACTAAAAAAGTGATTTGAACCATTGAGTTTAGCGGCACCACTTCACTTTGGACCCATTTAATCAGGGAATTGTGTGTGTGTGTGACTGAGTTAAAATGCCGCTACATTGTGTAACCTTCTGCACGTTCCACTCCTCCACGCTCTCTCACGTCCTCCTTGCTGCCGATACATGGAAGAGATCCGTGCCAAGCTCAAAAGCACTTCTGCCACCCTGTGGCTTAAAACCGATGCATATGAAACGTGACCTCTTGTGTCTCTTTTTGCCTGTCACGCCGAAACAAAGGTAAAAGATATGAATGTGGGAGCGAGCATTCGGGTTTAAAAAGGGTAGAAATACGCCTTTGGTATTGAACGAGTTCATGCTTATTTTACAGCCTCAACTGTGAATGTGAGAAGATACCTCGAGCATCTACGCGTCTACGTGTCGGCACGGTGCGCCTGAGAAAACAGCAGGACTCAATCAGGAGGCCAGAAACCCAAATTTAACACGAGGGAAAGAAGTAGCCATTTTCTTTCACTTTTTCTTGTTCTTCACTCCTGTCTCTCTGTTGGCTAAGTGCGATGCTGTCACTTATACTTAGTGGCTAGACCCCCCCCCCCCATTCTGTCTGGAGACTAATCCTCATGTTTAAGGTAATCATGCAGGATTTAGCGATGTCGTACGCACTGCAGGTATCTTCCCGTGCCGTGTGGTTTTTAGCCCCCGGGGCTGCCGTCGTTTTAACCTGCGCGCATTTTAATTTCTCGTCTGTTTAGGAATGAATGCAAGTCAAATAAATGGCGCTTTTGTGGCTGACTCTGATCCCGCCAGCAATAGTTTGCTGTTATTAATATTTCATGTGCCTCATTGCAGATTGCGTTTCGCATCAATTACTTTTATTAACCGCCGCAAAGCCACAAGTTCCCCTGTCTTCAAACTTTCATGTCTTTTCCTGTTTTGTGAACTCGTCGTTGTTGCAAGACGAGCTGTCATCTCAGTAATTCACAAACAAACAGTCCAATTATGGAAGTCATTATTTGGTAGGATTACACAAAAGTCAACATAGTTTGGCTGGCGCTGCCACCGAGAGGCAGGTACTACTAACGCGTCCGGATCAAAATGTTGGAGTAAAACATCTTAGTCATCTTGTTAATCGGTCATTACCACACAGACGAGGGCCTTTGGTCATGAGGGATGCCCCCGGCCACACAAAGACAAACGATACACGGCACACTGGAGGATTTTTGTTACGGGACACGTGCTAATACGTGCCTGCCTGTGTCTGTAAGTAATGTGCAACTATAACCACACGGTACCTTTGTGGATGAAGAAATTTGGTGTTTTAGTGTCATTTGGACTCTAATGGCTTCTATTTGAATTCTTTCCTGAATACAAAAATGAAGTTTGGGTGTTAAAATGCAGCTTTTTGATATTTGTCTACATTTTCTGGTATGTCCAGGTGTCATGACGCGTACTAAAAGTGCCACTTATCCTCATTAGGCTCGCGGTTATATGCTGGAGCCTATCCCAGGACCCCTGGACTGGGGTTATCGTGTCCACCATCTACCTAGAGTAAACCTATTTCAGCTTCTGCTTGTTTCAGATACATACATGGATGTTAGCAACTTGGTGAATTGAATGTTGTTCGGAGTGGCGCCATGACGCTTAACGTTTGCTCTGACTATAGCTTGACCATCAGTACTCTTCGGAAATAGTCGGGAAAATACAGTACGTTCTTTTATACCATTCTTTTATTACATTTACATTTTATTTTAGCGCAGATCTGTATAAATAGACAGATTGAGAAATTGATTTGCACGTTTTCCAGTTAGCGTCCACTTGCATTCAGAGCTAAGTGAGGCAATAGTCTTTTAGACGCTGCCTGGGTGAATAAAAACTAAAAATGTATGACGGCTGGTGCTGACCTTCAAATGGACTTTAGCGCCCTCTACCAGACTGGCGTTCAACTGCACCACTCATCAGCCTTCAGCTCAGGAGAAATTGGCCTTGGTGGAGGTCCGCCCTCCACCGTCGGTCTCCATTCCACTACATGAGCTTCTAGTTGTTGTGTTTTTTATTGGCTGCTGCTTTAGATGCAGCAGGGTTCTCCCATAATGCACCATTTTCTTGTAATACCAGCAATTAGGGTGCCTTAAAGGTATCCTATTATGCAAAACGGCCTTTTTAATGTTGTTCTGATACTAATATCTGTCCCCGGAGCCTGTTCATGAGCGCCGTGACAAAAATCCATCTTCTTCCTCACACACTTTTGTGAAAAGACACTAGTTTTGGAAGTTGCGGCTTTTCATGGAATCATAACGTAACGTAAAATGCGTCTGACCCACCCCTCAATGAGATCGGGTCGTGTATACGAGCAGTGAACTGTAAAAGGAGGCGTCGGCGTCCGTGCAGACCTGCCAAAATGTACAGATGTATAACACCCCACATTCACTTTGACTCTGCCATATGCTCGTATGCCCTCCATGTTGTTTCAGTTTCTGTTTCAGCTTCAGTCTGTAGAGTACAGATAAATACGTGGATGTTAGCAGGTTCTTAGTATTTAAAATAGGGGGGGGGCGTGACTGAGAACTCACTGGACGATGATGATGCTTCTAAAATGTGAGTGTAATGTCAGCACGTTAGCAGCACTTAGCGATGCTAGTGTTGCTAACACTGTCCTCCTGCACCAGTCCTTAATGTTACGGTGTTGGATGTGGTATTTGGCTTATGTCAAGTTGGACAAGTGCAGGGGGGTTTGGACGGCGCTGAAGGCCTTTCTGGGGAGTAAGAGCAAGAGAAAAGTTAATCAGCAGTCACTCACGAGACATAAATTCTGTCAAATATGATTATTGAATATTAGTCCAGAGAAGGGCTCCTAAAACGGAGACGCTCCTCACGGATCCTTAACATCGTTTGGAGGGGGTGAGGGTGTTTTAGTGAAGTGCCACGAGTCCATTTTCAATCCAGCGTCTCGGCTGTTAACGGTCCCACGACGACGTTTTGTCCGAGGCCGCCGCCTCCACGCCGCCAGCATTCAAAAGTCTGGAATTGTTTGCTAGCCGGTGTCAGGGCCTCATTTAATGTGAGGATTGGACTCTACAGCCCACTGACCTGCCGGCTACTTTCTGCGCACGTCTTGTAATTTCTTTCTTTCTTTCTTTCTTTCTTTTTTTTTACAACGGGGCGCCTCCAGTCTTCTACTGCACCACAAAAATATGCCTTTTTTGTCCTTCTCCCATTTTGTGACACTTCCTTCTGTCTTTAATAGTGCATCCCATTCAGGGAAAATCCATTTGAGTTGTCCCTCAAAGGGCTGCGCGCTTCACTTTGTACTCTTGCAAATACACTATATGGACAAAAGTGTTGGGACATTCCATCTTTTGTTAGACGGATTGAGCAACCTCTGTCCAAAATGGCTTGTAAAGATAGACTATGGCGTTTCTATGACTATGGCACGCCTGAAATATTGGCCAGGTGGCGCATCATCATCATCACCTCGAATAAATAAGCGCCTATTTCTACATGTCACTATTTCTAAAATAAGAATGTGTTTGAACTGGAGTAGGGAAGAAGGCCAAACAAGCCAAAGATTTAACCACTTCCACACTGAACCTTTTTTCTACTTGATCTCATCCATCTCAGCCGTGGCATTACGGCTCGGCTCTGCTGGTTCAGTAGCCGGTCTCCATGCAGCGTGAAAGGTGCCGAGTGACCACAATGCCACATCTAACTTTTCTTTCCATGTTTCTTGCCTGATAAAATGCCATAGTCAGCCCTGAAATAGCGATACAGCGAGGGAGCGATATTGGAACCACAATTATAGCGAGGACGACTGTTTACAGAGGGTAGAAGATCCTTGGAGAGATCTTTCTTGTATATAATTGGATATTGAGAAGAAAACGGGCTGACCTCAAACAGACGCCTGGCACTTCTGCAGTTAAGTAAACATGCCTGGGCCCCAATATGTGCCTCGCATGTACGGTCGCATCATTGGCGTGTTGTCCACGTAGTGTATTTCCATAGACCCAGTGGTTGTGTTGGGCTTCTAATGAGCAGCGGCATCCCAAAGGTCGGGTTCCACACAACAGACATCTGACGTGAGCAGGTGCTTCAATCGCTCCGAAGATTCAAAGCCGCAAAAGCCGAACGGCAGCGGGAGATGTCCTTATCGGCACGCCAACCCGCCGCAGCCATTTTGCATCAATTCAGAGGCAGCAGCAGCCAGCAGCGAGCCATCAAAAACTACCTGGGGGGGGGGCAACGCTTGTAATTGCACCTTATAGATTCCATTTTGGGGGGTGGAGACAATCCTGGCATAATGACCCATCGCTAGGCAACGAGGCACGGAACCGCACAGTGCAGCATCCAGTCGTGGTGGGTAGTGAATGATTTGTGAGTATTCAAGGATGGTCAACAACTAGATTGATCCGTTTTGGACTGTGGAGAGAGACTTTCTTAAATAGCGGCTTTGGTAAATCCAGTAGATGAACAACCACTGAGCTGCAGGTATGGCGTTTCCTGCATTGTCACATGATTAGTACGTTTTGACAATATTGCCCACTAATTCACTGCTGGATGATTATTAGTTGTCATGCTGTTTTATATTAGATTAGATTAGATTCAACTTTATTGTTATTGCTCATGTCACTTGTACAGGGCAACAAAATGCAGTTAGCATCCAACCAGAAGTGCAATTTTTTATAAGTACATTAGTATGGACAGATCTATGTAAATAAAACTATACAGGCTATGACTATAATACAGTGAGGATATGTACAGGGATATAAATGACTATAATATGGCTATTGTAGATTATACAGATTATAAACAGTATGGGTATGACAATATATAATAACAGTAATATACACAGTATTGCAATGGAGTGACTAGGGTATGGAAATGACTATAATATGGCTATTGTAGATTATACAGATTATAAACAGTATGGATATGACAATATATAATAGCAGTAATATGTACAGTATTGCAGTGAAGTGACTAGAGTAGAGTATGGTTATTGCAGATTATATAAATTATAAACAGTATGATCAATGAATCAACAGATAGTATATGTACAATAGTGCAATAGTACAATCGTGCAATGAAGTGATGGGGGAGGGCATAGGTCAGCGGGGGGATGTAAGTAGTGGAATGGGTGGGCAATGGGGGGCAGAGTTCAGCAAGGAGACAGCTGTTGGGAAAAAGCTGTTCCTGAACCTGGTGGTTCTTGTCCGTACACTCCTATAGCGCCTCCCTGAGGGTAGGAGGGCAAACAGTCTGTGTGCTGGGTGGTGTGAGTCTTTGGCAATTTGTGATGCCCTCCTGAGACAACGCTTCCTGTAGATGTCCCCAATGGCAGGAAGTGGGGCTCCGGCAATGCGTTGGGCAGATTTGACTACTCTCTGCAATGCCTTTATATGCTAAATACTTAACAGGCCTTAAGACTTGTAAGGTCTGGACGATGTCAAGCATTGACCTGTTGAGATCTGACTTGGACTTGTACCTCTGGACTTGAGACTTGGAAAACAGAGACTTCCTCCCACCTCTGCCAACCGATCACGCCATCGAATGCAACAACAACTAAGAAAATCATCCTTCTTCAAAGCCCTTTTCTTGGGTCTGCGTCACATCCCGACTCTGGCAAGTCCTTTCCAATTTGTGGTCATAAAATGTACTGCGATCGCTCCCCTCACCAGTCATGAAGGACAGCCGCCACCTTGCGTGCCAGAGCTCATCAGAAGGGCTGGAAATAATCCACTAAAGCGGCGTAGAAGCGATGGGAGGCATTTGTACAAACCGCCGGGTGAGCTGCTTTCGCAAGCGTTTGTCCAAATGTGATAACATCTGCAACACCTTGGAACTATTTCCAAGTTAAGCTCACTCGCGCTCCCCTGACGTCTTAGCCAGGCGCCGCTGCTGGAGAAGCCCTGGCCTAGTGTGGGTATGCACTGAAGATGCAAACGCAGTCCAAAGTTATTTCAGCTTCCACAAGGTTTTGCTGCAGAGCCAAATGTTTGTTTACTAGATTTTCAATATTTTGTGTGTGTGTGTGTACTCCCTAGATATTTAATTAGTTCACACAAATAGATACAAAGTAGATCCTCCCTCTTTGCCGCAACACCAAAAAGGTGCATCATGTACGCACGTACACACACACATATACACACTTATATACACGCTTATATACACAATATTCCATCCAGTGTGTGGAATCGGGCTTTGCTATGCTTGTTACAGTAGTCCTGTGAGCACTCTGTTCACACACATGCACATCACTGATGGTGTGTGTGTGTGTGTGTGTGTGTGTGTGTGTATGCATGTGTGTGTGTGTTGGGCCATAATCCTCTCTCCCCCCGAAGCTGCTGCACCTACGTTGTTCCCCCGTAATGGTTTTAGGAGATTATGTCTTCCGGGAATAGCACGGCTCCATTCTCTGCAGCGATGTTTTCCCGTGTTTTTGCGAATGAGCCATTTTGATCGATTGGGGCGGTAAGTCGAATTAGCTTGGAGACCATGTATTCACTTTGTGCCCTTCTCCGGATTATGCGAGTGTGTTAGCATGTTCACGCGGATCTCACCAAGAACATACGTGTGGAGGTATTGATATTCTGTTGCACGCGTGAGGTTAGATCATTGTGAAAGTGCGACAGGCGAGTGAAGGAGCCGGACTGAGCGTATTAATAGAAACCACCGCCATCATATTACGAGACGATGTTACGGAGGCCCAGCAGAGCCTCCTCGGAGAGAAACGGCCACGTCTCTCAAGTGATTTTTTTTTCCAGACCATTTAGAGTGGGCGGAAATTGATGTTGTATTTCACCGCATTAATAAGAACGCGGCGGCACCAGTGTCAGCAGGTGAGCCGGCGGCACAAATGCATTTTTTAAAAGGAAGTTTCATCCTGCCCCCGCTGACCCTCAAGTAACTCCACTTTGTGGGCCATGGCCAAGTTTTTGAAAATCTTGTTTCACAGTCTGCTGCCTCCTCCGCAGGAGGACAGGACCACAAATCAGTGGACCAAGCCTGCATGGGTCCGGGCCACCGAGCCGGGGAGGGCGGGCGCGACACGGAAGATGTGCGTGCCGCCGCTGCCGCTCGTTTTGAGCAAAAAGTGTGTCCGTTCATGTAAAGCATTAATATATGAATGACTTTTTAGGAGGCGGTTCGTTTTTCTACTTTGGAAGGAAAATTGGATTTTAAAGGGGCCCCATCTTTCATTTCTAACTTTTCAAACTTAAAGTACTGTACTCTTTCTACGTCAAGGGCGTCCAAGGTGACGTTCTAAACATAAATTTCAGGAGTAATTTTCCAAGAATAAAGTAAAAATATAAGATGTATAGATGTAATATAAAGAGAAAAAATTATTTTTACAAAAATAACGTCGATATGATGTCGTAAAAAAAATACATATATACTTTAATATGAAAAACAGATAAAAGATTATAAAAAAATTGGAAAAAGTTACAATGTTAGAAAAATAAAGTGAAAATATTATGGGAATGAAGTCATAATTTTGAAAATAAAATTTAGATGAAGTTGAAATAGTTGTGGGAAAATATCAGCAGAAATGAAAACAAACCCAGCTGTAATTGTACAAGAACATAATCAAAATATTAAGAGAAAAAACTCTGTATATTATGAGGAAAAATATAATTTAAATATTCAAGAAAAAAAAACATTTTTGAAGTCAGAAAATTAGGGAAAAGCTGTCATTTCTGTAAAATTAGATTGAGGGAAGAAGTTATGAGATTATGGGAATAAAGACAAAGAAAGAAAATGTACCAAGATCATTTAAAAAGAAAATTGAAATATTTGCAACAACAAAAAAAGCTGAAATACCGAAGTTGATACTAATAATAGGCGTTCTCCTTTTGGACACCCTGGTTCTACGTGACATCATCAGGTTCTTTTCATTTCTTTTTCAGTTATTGTTCAGTTCTTTTCATCATTTCTCCTCAGCTACCATAGCTTGTTAACAAGTACAAGAACTTGACGAGATTTCCACGATGTCACAACTTAAGGCCCAACCAATGAAGTATTCTCTGAAAGGAAACTCACTGGGATCATCATAAAATATCATTTGAACCCCCCCCTGAAATGAGCACAGCCCCCACGGCTTGGGGACCGCTTTACTGTGTTCACACTTGGTTCCCAATCGGGCATTTGTTGACGCAGCCTACTCACGATCGCTTCTTCTTTTACCAATTACTGCAGGCTGAGGCACGCTATCGTCACCCCACACGCTATAGAAAAAGGTGAAAAAACAAAAAGGATAAAAACACGGCGGCAGTGTTTATTAAGTCTTCAGAAGGATGAAATCGGAATAAAAGCCATTAGATGCTGAGAAGAGGATGACAAGCAAATAAATAGCTTTCTCCTTTCTAAGACGACGGAGACATCAGAACCGGGCTTGTCGGGGAGGATTCTCCAAAGCTCCACAGCTCTTGCAATGCTTCTCAATGGATGGTGTGCCTAATATTATGGCCTGGCCTCGTTCCTCGACCCACCGTGACGCTGGCGTGCCTCCAGTTCCAGACAAAGTGTCCGTTTCACTGGCGGAGACTCGTGACATTTCCCTCCAGAATGCCACGGGCCGGCCCTCGCCCGCCCGGTCGAGGCTTCATGCAGCACGGGCGAGGCTTAAAAGCCAATCGATGCCGACAGAACAACACGCAGGACGTGACTGACGGCTACGCGACTGTACACAAGCCGCGGCGCCGCCACATGCGCTCGCCGCCCTCGGCCTCCTCTTGTCGTCTCATTACTGTCAGCCTGGCTCAGACGCGCAAACACAACGCGCCAAGGTGACATTTGTGCCCCATAACAGCGATCTGAGATCAGTCGACATTCTTCACAACGTCTCCCCGGCAACCTCCAGGGGCTCCAGCACGCGACGACGTGTTTGTTTGTACTCCGTGGCTGCTCGCGCTGCGGCGGTATTTCATTTTCCTGGCATAGTGTCAGCATCACACACCACGCAACTCGCTAATGGGGCAGGTCAAGGTGTCCAAATTGCAGCCCGGGGGCCATTTGCTGCCCATAATAACCCAAGAAAAGGAAAACATTGTTCAAAAAGCAAAAAGAATGAAGTCAAAATATGAGGAGAAAAAGTTGTAATCTAACAACAATAACATCCTGATGACGAGGAACAATGAAAATATTGAAATATATAATAAAGTCGTAATATCAGAAGGCGCCGGCTAGTCCAGCTGCATAACGACATTCCAACTACGATTATTTGGGAAATGAAAAATACGCCACAAATGGGGAAGAAAAGAGCAAAGACCAAGACGATGCTGATGATGGCCTTTTTCTTGGTCACAGGGGCACTGAGGATCAAACCAGCAACCTTCAAGTTGGTTGACTCACCGGAGTGCACATTGGGTGTTCTTATGACCGTAAATGCCATTTGTGCCGCCTCCTATAGGTGTGGTCAAGGCATGGTAGCTTCCACGTAACACGTCTGTCGCTAAAGCTTGATAACCATGAGCGAAATGGTCAACGATGTGACATTTTGGCACATTTTCGACTTTTGACATTGAAATTTTTTCACATGACCGTTTCCTGCCTGTCACCCTATTGAATGCACATGCCAACCTCCATCCTTTTGCTTCCTTCTTCCCCCTTCAAAGCTTCTCTTTTGGCATCACCTCGGGATGCTTAGCGTAGTAACAGCTTGCAGCATGTTGACAGCGCCCATGTACAAGCGCACAGCACATCAGGACCTAATGCAGGAGTCGCAGTCGCGGCCTGTCAACTCCGGTCTGCACCGCCGTCTCGATGCACGTCTGCTGCTGCCGCGAGGCCTTTTAGCAGGTGTGCGGCTAGCATGTAACACGACTCCTCCTCCTCGCCCTTCTCGGGCTCAAGTCATGATTCACATGTCTCGTTTACATTTGTTTTAGATTTAGACAATTATGGAGGTGTACATCCTCTGGGGGACCGGTTCTCTACCAAAACCTTGTCCACTGGCAAATGCAGGTACCACCATGTACTCCACCCGGTAGGGTCAGTCGGGGGTCAATGTTAACGCATAAGAGTGCGACTGTGGTTGTTTTTAGGGGCATTCTTGAATTCATTATTAAATTGGATCTTTTATTGAGTTTCTCGTTCTCATTATCTCACGACTATTTTACCCTGCCTTCAAAAGACACTTTGACTAGTTTAACTTTTAACCAACTCCTCAGAGACTCTAATCACCCCGCCGCCCTCCTTCCTGGCAGGTAAAGTTCAGGACAAAAGACCAAAAGACGACCCCAAGCAAGGACGAGACAAGTGGAGGGTTTTTGAAATATGCCGTGCGGTCGGCCAATTAGGACATGTTGTCCAGTCTGCGCTGTCCAGCGCGCTGCAAGTCGTACGCCACGTTGGGAACTTAGCTGACTTCCCTCGTGAGTCGGTGCTGAACCCGAACTCAAATGCTCCCACTTCCTTCTGCAAGAGCACAGCAGCACTTGTGATAAGCTGCTAATTGGAAGCTTTGAAAGCACAAGCTGGCGGGATAAAATGACTGCACATTACTGAGCTGTGTGTATGTGTGTGTGTGTGTGTGTGTGTGTGTGTGTGTGTGTGTGTGTGTGTGTCGGAGAGCCATAAGAGTAACGGGGTGCTGGTGTGAGGAGAATAATGAGCCACATTTCTCTGCATTGTGTCTCTCTTATACCTCCCACATACTGCTGTGCTTTTATATCCAGTCATCTTCCCTCATGACTGCTGCTCATTCGGCCGTGGATGTGTTCTGCTCCGCCATGATTGTTTACATCGATAAGATCTGCCGTCAAGAACTTCAATGGTGTTGGTCAATGCTGGAAGAAGGATGTGCTTGACTATCTGGGAGGGGATTAAACGAGACAAAATGATGAAGAAGACGACTTTCGCCCCTCTCAAATTTAGGCCCCATATTCTAAAGTACTATTTTTCACCAATTGTACTTCAGTGTCAGTGGTCGTCAGTGCTGTGGTAAAGTGGACCAAACGTATGGTAACATTTGACAAAAAGTCATTTGTCAAACATTCAAACATTGCACTCACACAGCAAAGTCGAACTCAGTCAGTCTATTTGCTGGAGAAAAGTAAAATGATCCAACAAGTCCAATGCCTCTAGCTAACTGATAGCTTGTAGGTATTTTCAGATGTGTCGTGAAGCCTGCTGTATGTCAGTCGTGTATAAATAAAACTTACTGCTTCCACGTCTGTAATTGATTGATGAATTGTGGGCAGAGTGGCAGGTTTTATTTTACAATAGTTAGACTGCGATAGCGAAGAGTGTTTTTTTTTTTTTTGCAAAGCTATCCTCAGGTAAAGCTTCTTCCTCAAGAAAAGAAGCAACTCCAAAAGCGCCTCTTTTGAGGTGAGATGGTAGATTTTTGTCCTGTTTGGTTAAAACGTCATTAAGAAGTTACACATCCAACGATGTGGGGAAATATGGGCTAATAACTATAAAAGCAATCTTCACTCGCTAAATGTACTGCAAAAAACATACTAACTCCTTATTTCTAAAATTACAAATATTTAAACTTGCTGATATAGTTCATCTTCAAACAGCTAAAATAATGCATAAGGCTAAAAATAATCAATTAGCTAAAAATGTCATCCAATACTTGTCTACAAGAGAGAAGAAATATGATCTCAGGGAAGAAGTACATTTGAAACACTTCTATGCTAGGACTACGTTATGCTAGCCATAGCATTTCAGTATGTGGAATCAAACTATGGAATGGATTGAGTAAGGAAATCAAACAATGCACAACGATGAGCCAATTCAAGAAACAACACAAGCAGTTGATGTTTGCTAAATACAAGGATGAAGAGTCTTGAACCAGTCATGATGTGCTATATATATCACTATATTGATACTTACTATGGTACCCATTATGGCATTGTATGGTCATATCACCTTGTACTTCGGTACGTGACAAAAATTAAAAAAATAAATAAAATAATTAAATTATATTAGGAAAGCAGGAAGTGAACAAATGTTACAGCTACTGATTGTAAAAGTACCAGATGGAGGGGTAGGATTTAATAAGCTTTGCTTCTTCCTACTCCTTTTGGACATGTGGAACTGGGAACTGATTATGGGATGCAATTGTAATCTGATGCATGAATAAAACAAATTCCCATATAAAAAATAAAACCATTACCATGACTTATGTATCGTCATGCAATTTTAGTGTCAATCTACGCCAGGTATTTTTGTTCATCAGAACGTTGGTCATCGAGGCTGTAGTTTTCCGTGGTGCAGCACCGCACCGCATCTCGTTCGCAGGAGCGACTGTACGTTGATGCGCTGTGAATGTGGAGGGCGCACGGCATTACAACAAGCACGTTCCACCCAGCGCTCCGGCTGCTTTACATTTTTTTCACTTAACGCGCTCATCCAGTGACTCATCCTTGGTTCGGTCACAGCACCTCTTGATCCGCAGCCATGATGCTAACTGGCCTACATATTGCGGAAACACGCATGCCTGTGAAATACGGAGAAGCAGATACATTTCTGCTGTCTCTTCTCCTCAGTGTCAGAGTTCTCTTTCCCTGCCGAGGCTTAGCGCCTGTCTAGCACGGCCCTATCTGTTTATACAGAGGCTAATAGGAAGCCCGGTCTTTATCCCCACAGTGCGGCTCAGCAAAATGGAATAGAGAGACATAATGCCGCTCGAGTCAAACAGTCGACGGAGGCCCCTTAAATTGCCTCCAATCCCCTTAACAAATCTGATGGAGAGGCTATGAATAACTCAAGGGCCGCTCATCTCCCATGATTCTCCCTTCTCTTCTGCTGCCGACAAGTCAAAAGTGCTGTATCAACTTGAATTAGCCCGTCGTACGTCACCTTTGCAAATGTGGGAATATGGTTGAATGTATCATTTTCTACATTTTGACTTTTGTTGCCGTCCATCTTCATATCCGTGTCAGTTGTTCCGGAACAGGCTCATAAAAATGGAAGTCAAAAGAAGGTGATTCTGATAGTTGATTGAATGTACGCCTCCTTTTTCTGTTGGTCTCTGCATCACCGGACTGCACCACTAGAATGTGTTTATTGGCCAGGCTTGCGTATCTTATCAGATAGAGCTTTCTGCTGTAATAGATGCCATACACCAATTAACTGCCATCTATAGACTATAGACCAGGGGTGCTCACACTTTTTCAGCATGCGAGCTACTTTTAAAATGACCGAGTCAAAATGATCTACCCACTACAAAAATGCAAAACATCGATTTATTTTCAACTGTATTGAGGATTATTTGTACGTATCATAATATCCGTATAATATTCCATATCCGTATGGAAGTGATATGTTTTTTGCCTTTTTACTTGGTCCAGTTTTTGCCTTTTTACTTGGTCCAGCTCCTTCACTCATTTTAGTGACCATAAACTTTAGCGAGGGCTTTAAAATCTCGCAATTCGCCGACTAGCTTAGCACTTTGCATCGTTGTTTACGCATGAGCGGTGACCTAAAGGTCAAAATTCAGTTGTCATCTGATTGGTTGTCCTGTATGTCAATCAAGTAACGGCGATGGATGATAGGCTGACATCGTAAGTTCTGCTGCACTTAGAGACGTTGTTTGATTTGATTGGTCGCCCGAAGGGCAACATTCAGTTGTCATCTGAATGGCTGCCCTGTATATCAATCAATCGGCATTGATGCTAGGATGATATTTTTTTAATGTCACGCCGCGATCGACCAGTACCACCTCCGCGATCGACCGGTAGCTCGCGATCGACTTAATGAGCACCCCTGCTATAGACTATGCCAGACTATAGAATACACCGGTTTTTAAGCCCCACCTACTAAATTTGCAGCAACGATGAGTTGCACCTACAGGCTGCATGTTTGCACGTCAAATGGGATATTTCGATTAGCTTGTATACTTGATTTATCCCACAACAGTGACATTTAGAATATTTGGTACAAATAAAGATGTCACACCCAGAGATTGAACATAAACAGTAGTCCGCCATTGCTGTCTTCCTGCTTCTCTCTAAGACAGGGGTCCCCAACCTTTTTTGCACCGCGGACCGGTGTGATTTGGGTCTACATAGATGTAAAAAACAAGATGTACTGCTAGCTCAAATGGATTTCTATGACGACATCCTATCCAGTTGTATTATTATATCTATAGAGAGTAGGCAGGGATATTGGTGGTTGGTCAAGGGGCACAGGCCAAAGTTAATTTGGCCAGAATGCGGTCATTAATAAATTCTTTCTTATTTCTGTGCGGCCCGGTAGCAAATGCTCCATGCACTGGTACCGGTCCCCGGCCCGGCAGTTGGGGACCCCTGCTCTAAGAGACCAGATGTCTCTTTGAATGAGCTGCTTGGAAGCATACAAGATGTCACAAGAGCACGACGTGACCACTGATTAATGTTTATCCCATCTGGTCTCGTCTCGTTTCCGTGGACCCGATCTTGTGTATTGGGTGTCCCGTCACACCGCTAGCCAACAGTAACACTCACAGCAAAACAAAATTCCTCCTTGCTCACCTGCAGTCACCGCAGTCGAGGTACATTCCCAAGGAACAAGACCTATTTTAGCGTGGTCCCTGTGTTCTGTATCACTGCTCATTTTGATTTGGTAATTATGACATTTCACTTAATTGTTGGCGAATTTATTTTATTTATATTACTGACACTTTTACTCAGACACTTTTTTATATTTTTTATCAGAGCTCGACGGCTGCCACAGTGTGAGCAGAAGCTGTGGTCATTCTACACTCGATCAAACTTACTTACGATTTGTCAGATGAAAACCGGATTGCTGATATAACGCTTCAAAATGCAATATTAACATCACACTTTACTACTCCAATTCAATACTTCATGATTTTTTATGGTATTTTCCCTTTTAAAGGTACCGGCTCGGCCAACGTTTCAACAGTTGAACTTTTCTATAACATCCAGGTTTCTCAAGATGATGCAAAGCTAACGTTTGCTGTGTAGCATTCTGCAGTAAAGGGGTCTTCCCATGTAATATCTTGGACTTGGTATTATAATGCAAATGGATGAATAAAAGCCCCCCCACTATATTAAACATCGTACTTGTACTCACTATGCTAGCCTTGATTATGCCAACATGCAATCATTCCTTTAGCGTACAGGGACATGTTGATTGGAGATGATTGCACTGATCACAACCCGCAGACAAAAAGGAAGCGTCGGCATGATCTGCTATTAATGTGCTGTAAGTGGCTGCACGGGCGCCGGCGTTGTTTGTGCAGGCTGCTCATCATGCACGCGTGGGCGGGACCGTTTACCCTTTCAAGTGTCATGAGAGACAAAAGAGCCGATCTGAGCCGTGCGACACGGGCAAAATAATGAAATGATTATAGACTGCCTCTCACCGCAGTTAAGAGATTTGTTGTGATTTGTTTGGTAAGTCACTTTTTTTCAGAAGCTGCTGGCCTTGTCGCATCAATCGCTCTCTCCCACCGCCGTGTCGCTCTTTTGTGCTTCCTCCGTTCCTCCGCTGCAGCCATTGCTCCAGCCTTCGCAGCAAGCATGCCTTTAATTAGCCTGCAACACGACATACCACTTAGTGCTCAGAATCCCTGTCGCCGTTACGCAACCCCGACCCTCCCACACAAACACATTTCCAAAGCTCGGTTATGTGTGCCTTTTTCCTGAGTGTTGGGAGCGAGGCGTCTCCATTGGCTGGTGCTCCTCGTGCGTGGAAGCGGCGTCCAAGCGTAACATATTTGTTTGTCTGTGGTTCACTTAAAGCGGATGACCAATGACTTCATGAGCTAGCCGTCCATACATCCGTTTTCTATACTTGTCCAAGCTGACTCCACATTGAAACCTGTGGACAGTTTAGTCTACAACAAACCCAACAAGGATGGTTTGGGGACGCAATGCCACGCGGAGATGCTCCACTGCAATGCCAAAACCAAACTAGGTCTACCCAATAGGATGTTGAACTCCCATCATGCAACACGTGGCAGTCAGTAGAGCACAGACCTTCACCAATCCCTGGGGCAGATGGGTTACGTCTGTTTCTATGGTAACTGGGACGTGACACGTGCTATACATCCACGTAACCAGAAGATGGGGTGACCCGATACAATGGCTTCACTTCCAATACGATATCGCTGTTAGCCTTGAGTAACGACCGATACCGTACATATTGGCACGAACCATGCAGATTATTACTGGAATCTTACAAAAGGTTTGATCAGGCGGTATTACTCAAACAGAGAACAGGAGTTGACCTCGTTGGCCTCACCTTTCTGTGATAGCTGGAGACTTCTTCATAGGATATTCATGATGAGCATCAACACCAACAAGCCACTATGACGATTTGTTACAAAGGGGTAGCAACATAAAAGACAAATGTTTGATCGGCAAATTAAATACAAACGGAGCGGTGCAAAATGGTGTGCGTTCACAAAAAGTGAGTATTAGGTTGTAGAGCTGTAGAGCGTTGGGTTCTTCCCCTATGCCTCCAATACATTCTACATACTACATACCCCTTTTTTAAATCAAAACAATACGTATCTTGCATGGTCCAACCCATGACCCCGCCCCAAGAAACAACATGTCTGACATGGACAAAGACCATAATCACGGGTTTTACCATCTTGTTTACAATAGCCTAATGGCGTCTCTTGCTCGTCTGTCTTTCCGCAGCGAGCATTGATGGGATTAAGCGGCTGTTGATGGTTTTTGTTGGTCAGCACCATTCAGGTGTAATCGGATTACTGGGAGGGCTGGCCATGATGCTGGGCCAGCTCGTGTGATCTCCCAGTCAAGTCCTGAAGTCTTGCTATTGTCACCTTCACTTCAAAAGCGCATGATTGAACCTCTTTGTCACTACCTGGTCCTTCCTTTGGGTGAACCTATTTAACGCCAAAGATCTCCTTTTTTTATTATGCGCCGATTTTCGCCGAAATGAGTCTCCAGAATGCGAGTAAACGTCTCAGCAACTGTAAAACACAGCCTTAAAAGTGAGCGATGGTGGCGGCAGATGGGTTTAAATTGCCATCGAGCCGCTCTTTAGAAGGATGGCTGTGGATGCTAAGTAGGTGAAGGAGACAAACATTGGACAGAGGAGCATCATTTCAGAAGAATGTCATTAAAGGTCTTTGCTGACTTCACTCGCATTTCCCCAAACCAGGACTTCTTTCAGGAAGCAGTAGCAGAAGGACTCATGCATCAATCATTCCGCACGCCGCCTGGCGACGGCGAGGATGAAGCAGCCAACACAAAAGCAGGGAAGATTGACATTTTAGTGAAAGATGAGACGAGGGAGGAAGTAGCGTGGGAGCGGAGGCGAGATAAAACTTGGCGAGATGATGATGCCCCGCAGCGAGAACTTTGAGTGTTTACTAAAGTGCCGATCTCTCCGCACGTCTCACTCTTCGCCCGAACCCCACCGCCGAGGCTAATCAGCCAATCATGGCTGGAGCCTGCCTAAGAGGCCTGATTGGCTGATTAAGGCGGCTCATCAACACACCACCCGCCGAGACTCAAACGCGCAGCTTCCCTGAATTTGGGAAGTGTTTCTCAGTCTGTTTGCGTGCCGTACATCCACAGCCTTTTAAAGTCACACTCTCTCAACGGCTTAGAGCAGGGGTGGGCAAACTACGGCCCGGGGGCCACATCCGGCCCGCCAAGTGTTTGAATACGGCCCGCCCAATCTTTCAAAAGTATTTAATTTAAACTCAACATACAACCTGGCATCATGGCCTGAGCCAACCTTTTGATGGTTGTATCAATTTCGTTGTTTGACATGGTCTGTTGTTTACAAAGTGCTCCAGAAAAAAGAGACACAAGCACATAATAATAATAAAAATTAAAATAATAATTATTATATTATTATTATAACTATTATGACTATTATATTTATTATATTAATGCTAATTATTATATTAATTGTATATAATAATATTGTTATATTTGCATATTTGACATAATAATAATATAATAATTATTTTAATTTTATTTTAATTATTATAATATTTTATTATTTTTAAAATATTTAAATATAAATATAAAATAATAAATAATAATAGCAGATTGCATGACAATTTTACAGATACAATAATACCAGGTGGACTGTTACGTGTAAAATATATAGTCTGCCCCCCCCCCCCAACCCTTCTTATTAGATCAGCCAGCAGCAGGGAATCCTGACACCATGAAGGAAAAACCTCCTTCCTCTTGGACACGGTACCGCCTCTGACCCGAACCCAGCAAGACGAGCCCACCCTGTGTATACGCCCACAGCGTTGTTCAAAAAGGCTCGCCATATTGTTGTATGTGGCCTGTGGGCGTCTGGACGACGACACTATTTCAAGTGTGTTATGTACAGTATTGATATTATATTACTACAAAAGTGATTATAGTTCTGATTTTAGTGCAAGTTTGTTAGCAAAACATTGCCAAGTGAAAATGATAATGCAGTAAGCAAACGTGTAATAATACCATGAAAGTAAAAATGAGTTTGACGCCCCTGCATTAGAAACTCTGACTGGCAGAATATTGCGTCTTTGAACTCTAACTCTAACTAACTAACTGTCTTAATCGCTAACAAAATGTGTGTATTTTCTGGAAAGGAACACTTTGGAACAGTTTGCACTGGCACGGCATCACAACTGGAACGGACATTGCTGACATTTTGATATGGCCAAATACTACGTAAAAGTAAATACGTAAATACTACATATCATTATAGTAGATGATGATTGTTTCTCGATGCGACTGTGATAAGTCAGTTTCTACCATGTAGGAGTCCTTATCTATGAATGTAATATATTTGTAGTTAGAGCATAGAAAACAAAAATTACAAAATTTACAAAAATCTCAATATCTTTTGTTTTGGATTATTGGAAACCTCGAGACATTAAATAGCACCCCTATGGTCACCTTTACACTCAAATTACCCAATGTCCATCCATCTTCTTTGCCGCTCATTCTCAAAAAGGTCACAGGAATATGCTGGAGCCTATCCCAGCTGACTTGGGGTAAGAGATGGGTACAGCTTGGCGTGGGTCATGGCTGTTTTTGTTAGGGATTATTGTCCCTGTTGTGGGGTCATTCAAACCTGCAATCAAGTGTGGTGCTTGGGTGTCTCACCCAATGTTACAGTAACATGATTGACACCTAGTGACCAGTGTAGAATACTACATATTATCACGGCATTTTTAAATGTGTCCTCTGAATGCCTTGTGTAGTTGTTTTACTTCATTTAACCACATTTATGCTTGAAAATGCTTTATTTAAGTACAAATACATTACATGTGCTTAAATATGTTTATTTGAAGCTGTCAGTTGGATTGTATGGTTACTTGGAAAGCTAGATTTCCACAAATGAAATGTCCCGCCTTGAGCCAGCCGGGTGTTCCTAGACAGTAAAGCTTCAGACATCTCTTTGCCCCGCAGCCGAGGTTATCCTTGATACCCAGGATGACGGCCACGGAATCCCGGGATTGTGGAAGCTTCTGCACTCCAGTCAGACAAGACCGTTAAAGAATCGCGGCGCTGCTTCGTGAACTTGCAGTGGCCTCTGCTGCATCGACGCCGCTCAGATGAATAATTTAGTCAGGAGTAACTGTATTAGCCCCCCTGTCATTGAACACAACCTTCACTCTCCCTGTTATCTCTGCCCCGCCTCCTTCTCACCTTCACCGTGCCCCGCCCATGTTCCATCTTCATTAGTGTTTTTCGTGCGGAGCATATCGGCGGCCTGAAGGCAAATCGATGGCAGTTTTTTTTTCATGTCCAATTAGTGGATCCGAACCGCCGCTCGGTGAAAGCCAGACTTGCACAAGTGTAATACCACCAGCTACAGGCGCCACCGAGGGGGGGCAGCGAAAGCGAGGTGGAGAAATCCTGTTTCCTTCTGCCGTCCTCTTTTTTTTTTGACACTCTTGCTCGTGCAGCTTAAGCAGGACGCGTTCACCGCCCATCGTGCCCGGGGGCAGAAAACCTTTATATCCATCACTTTTTTTTCCACAGTTGAGTCAGTATCAGACTTTCTTAATATACAGAACAAGTCATAAAACCAGATATTTTTATTATTAGATCTATACCTCCACCGACACAGCTTTTGCCATCAGGAGTTAATAGAAGAGAAATAATTATGTAAAGAATCTAACACAGGCTGCACGGCGGCCGAGTGGTTAGCGCGCAGGCCTCACAGCTAGGAGAGCCGAGTTCAATTCCACCCTCGGCCATCTCTGTGTGGAGTTTGCATGTTCTCCCCGTGCATGCGTGGGTTTTCTCCGGGTACTCCGGTTTCCTCCCACATTCCAAAAACATGCTAGGTTAATTAGCCACTCCAAATTGTCCATAGGTATGAATGTGAGTGTGAATGGTTGTTTGTCTATATGTGCCCTGTGATTGGCCGGCCACCAGTCCAGGGTGGACCCCGCCTCTCGCCCGAAGACAGCTGGGATAGGCTCCAGCAGTAGAAAATGAATGAATCTTCCAGAAAATAGAAAACCTGACTGTGTGCGTTGTTCATATGAAGCCATTGCATCAATTATCACAGCTTCATGATTTAATATGAATGCCTGATTTTAAAAAAAAAACTCTTTTATGCCTTCCAGATTTATTCCTGACAACCGACGGGCCCAAGTTTGAGACCTGGATCAGCAAGGTACTGACAAAACACATTTGATTTACCGTAAATTCTGCCAAATGTGCCTCTACTTTTTTCTTAAACTTTCACCTTGCTGCTATTTTTGGCTGAATTGAAATGAGCCAATCACAAGCCATCATTGCACTTAGCTTGTCAACCCATTGGAAATGGCGGGAGGTCATGATATATAACAGTCTGACTCACGGTGTTATCCTACCAACAACTCTAAACTCGTCACACAGCAACTTAACACCCAAAGGATATACGGCCATATGAGTGTTAAGCTGCTGTGTGGTGATTTAAGATGACACACTGTTATATTGAGTAATGACTTGGCAAGCTCATTGAGAGATCTTTCATAGCTTATGATTGGTTCCTTTCAAAATAAACAGCTGCCTGGTCTTCATGGACTATATTCCAATATGTCACTTTACAACATGGACATGTGCGGCTCATACACCAGAATTTACGGTATCTCCCTCTTCTTTTTCCCTAAAGTCACTGAAGAACTGTTTTGGCGTCTTTCTAACTACATTTATAGGTTAGAATAGTGGAACAAGCACAAAAGGTTCCCTCTATTTGGTTCTAGCATAGAAGGTCCCTAGTGAGGAAAAATATTTTGTTTTTGTTTTGTGAAAGAAAAGGTACTTTTGACCTTGATTTCAGAGATTAGATTTTGCTGCCATCCCACTTTTAGTAGCGTGGGTATTTACTGTATGATGGTGTGTGCTGTGCAATGTGGCAAGTCTCCAAATTGAAATCGCTCAGCCTTGGCGCAGGTCGGCGCTCTATGAAATTATCGTCCTGAGAGCTTCTGTAATTTGGTATGAACCGAATAAAATCAAGTATTTGTGGCTACGCTGAGCGGTTTAAGAGGCGGCTGAGTATTTTTGGAGGGCGAACAAAAGTGCGTGTGCGCTGTCCGAGTTGTTGTTGTTGTTGTTGTTGACCTGAATGCGTGAACCCGCTGATCAGAAGGTGATGAGTCATGAAGCGCCCACACCTCTCATCATTTGCGATCTGCGAAGCTTCGGTGGGTTGCAGGATCGTGAGCACTGCTGCAGGAGGAGTTAATATTCCGGCAGTGCAGAGACTGTGGCTGCATTTTTTTTTTTTTTTTTGCGGATGGGGGCCTGTTTGAAATTCAGCAGGTTGAGGCGCAAGGCGAGCAGCAGTCTATCTTATCACAGCGAGAGGCAATAGGAGGAGGTCGGGAAAAGTCTGGCAGCGAAAGTGACGGGCCCGAGATGAAGGGGGGAGGGGGGCTCGAAACGAGCAAGTAAACAAAGCGAGCATTTAGAAATTGCAAACAAGTTAAAGCCTCCTCTCTTTTCTTTTAATCTCCGCCAAGGATGTTTCTGAGTGTAGCTCGGGGGATGGCTTCCAAAAAGACGTGTTTCTTGGAAAGTTTGGCCTACAGGCTCCTGACAACCAATGGAGATTATTAGCATTATTTTGTGACGCTCTGCAAACAGCTGCTTGTTCTCAACTTCCATAGTCGTTGCAGATCTGTATTGAAATGCAAGATCAACATTTAAATTCACGGTAAATTCACGGCTTAGTTCGGTACATTAGTGTTAGCTTCAGGGTTTTTTCAATACAAAAATATTTTGGGGTACTAGTATTTTTGTATTTATTTATTTATTGTTTAACTAGGATTATTCATTCATTCATTTTCTACCGCTTTTCCACACAAGGGTCGCGAGGGGTGCTGGAGCCTATCCCAGCTGTCTCCGGGCAAGAGGCCGGCTACACACCGGACTGGTGGCCAGCCAATCACAGGGCACATATAGACAAACAACCATTCACACTCACATTCATACCTATGGACAATTTGGAGTCACCAATTAACCTAGCATGTTTTTGGAATTTGGGAGGAAACCGGAGTACCCGGAGAAAACCCACGCATGCACGGGGAGAACATGCAAACTCCACACAGAGATGCCCGAGGGTGGGATTGAACCCTGGTCTCCTAGCTGTGAGGTCTGCACGCTAACCCCTAGACCACCGTGCCGCTAACTAGGATTATTTGTTTATTATTTAACAAAAAAATATATGACTAAATATCTAAAATGTTTGTTTTAAACACAAAAGGCACAAAGAAAGTATTCCATCATGTAGCACACGACACACACAGCTAGCAAGTAGTGCACTCCCTACCGTGCAGTGCCCCACCCATCCCCACTGGGAGAAAGAGACTACTATAGAACCAACACGCCCAGGTGTGAAATAAGTGAAGTGAAATAAGACAAAAATCCCCACTAAACAAGCCAGCAACAAGTAAGAAAAATGACATTTTGCATGAGTAAACATTCCAGTTATCAACCTGGTGACATGGCTGAGAAGGTGGTTGTCTCCCAACCTGATGGTTGCTGGTTTGATTCCACTTCTGGGATATTTTAACATTCATTCATTTCAGCTTCAGCATTGTAACGCTGTTTCTACCATAATTGATTCATTTAGTATCATTCTTATTATTATTAACTATCGCTATATTGAACAAAACAGTTTACTGTCGATCGCGACGGCAATATTCTTTTGCCGTTGTTGCCAACATAGCTGTGATGTAGCAGCCTCTACGGATGCGAGTGGTCGGCCTGATGCATTCACAGACAGTCTCCTAAAGGAAAACTGCACTTTCTTTTGCAATTGTGTCCATCATTCGCAAGCCGTATGTGAAACGTGAATTAGTTTCTTACCGTTTTCTTTGCATTCTAACAAGAGGACATGAGTTCATACGAACTAGCTAACAGTGCACGTCACAGGAAGTACCTATTTTGACGCTAAAGCCCTAACTAAAAAAGTAACTTTTCCATTTACATAACTGACTTGTCTATTAACCAAGCTATAGCAATGTGGTTATTGATAAACTATATTTATGTGGCAGACTAACACAACGCCTTCCTCGCCGCTCATCTCGGCGTCAATCACCGACGGAAGAGCCCTACTGACTCAATTTTGCGACAACGACTCAAGGAGATTCTTGTTTGTTTTACTCGAGGATCGGAGCAGAAAGCTTGTGCTGGAGACACACCCTTCCCAAGGAGAGCGGACATTGCGTCTTCGTTGTTTCTGTGCTGCTGTTGTTGACGGAAATAGCGCAAGCTCTTTGGCTAAATCAGTGTGCCGAGGAAAGACGTTTTGGTAATGTTTGAAATCCTTAAAATATGGCAAGATACTGTAAGTATTGCAAATAACCGTCAATGTGACGTGCATTGTTAGCTAGCTTATATCAGGGGTGCTCACACTTTTTCAGCATGCGAGCTACTTTTAAAATGACCGAGTCAAAATGATCTACCCACTACAAAAATGCAAAACATCTATTTATTTTCAAATGTATTGAGGATTATTTGTACGTACAATGTATGTTGATGTACCTTACATAACCAAATGAGCCAATATTGCAAAACACACATAATTAACTATTAACATTTTTTGTAATTACCTGAGTTTACTTTGATGACTTGCACTGAATTGAACCAGCCAGGGATGCATAGTCCGGACAGTAGCTGCTGATAGCCAGCCTCAAGCACACTTCCAAATGTTTATCAGTCATGGATAATATCCGTATCATAATATCCGTATAATATTCCATATCCGTATGGAAGTGATATGTTTTTTGCCTTTTTACTTGGTCCAGTTTTTGCCTTTTTACTTGGTCCAGCTCCTTCACTCATTTTAGTGACCTTAAACTTTAGCGAGGGCTTAAAATCTCGCAATTCGCCGACTAGCTTAGCACTTTGCATCGTTGTTTACGCATGAGCGGTGACCTAAAGGTCAAAATTCAGTTGTCATCTGACTGGTTGTCCTGTATGTCAATCAAGTAACGGCATTGATGCTGGGATGATATTTTTTTAATGTCACGCCACGATCGACCAGCGATCGACCAGTACCACCTTCGCGATCGACCAGCGATCGACCAGTACCACCTCCGCGATCGACCGGTAGCTCGCGATCGACTTAATGAGCACCCCTGGCTTATATTAACTTGATTGAATTGTGGATGATGGGCAAAATTCCAAAAACAGTGCACCTGACTTCCAGGTGGGTACTTTACCCTCATTGTTGATTTTACTTGAGCCTGTGATGAACGCCTGTCAACAAGCAGGTGTGATGCTGTAGCCAAACACGGCAGGCTCGTTTGGCTACGTTGGCTGATGTTCTTCTCACTACGTTTGCTAACAATGCATGGATTGCAAATCTCTGCAGGTGGTATTGGACATTTCTGGCACCAGAACCCGATTTGAAACTGGATCAGTCCCATTCCTGGTTACTACCACCCACAAAGGTCTTTGGTTCACTGCCAACACCATCCTTGGCCTCTCCTTCTTTAATTACCGTTCTCTGTCCTTAAGCCTTCTTATTGCTCACCACCCACCGCTGCGTTCGTGTGACGAGAAGCTTGCGTGAAGAGAGATGTTTATTAGCTGGCAAGTAGAGCCGGTGGGTTTTAAAGGTCAACTCTATATCAGCTGATAATACGCGGTGGGAAAGCAACTGAATAGACGCGCAGTATGGATGCTTTCATATGGCGGCTGTTGATTCGGCCGCTTTAAATGGCATTTTTGCTCGGAAAACCGCAAACGGAGAGCGAGAGAGTGAAGCGGGGCTGATGAGAGCCGCCGGTGAATATTAATGGCAGTCCTACTCGCACATTCATACTGAGCGCTTCACGTCTGAGTCCACCGTGAACACTTGGACTTGAACAATGTTCCGCAGGGCCGCTTCCGAGGGTCACACAGCAGCCCGGTGTGCGGCATTCATTCATCGTGTAGCCGTCAGGCCGCTTTGCGCTTCAGGACAGGTGAAGTGGGATAGTTCACTTGCATGTGTGTGTGTGTGTGTGTGTGTGTGTGTGTGTGTGTGTGTGTGTGGCTTGAAGTAAAGTGAAGAGAAGGAGGACTAATAACAAGAAGTGTAATGCTCACATCTTCATGCCACACATGCAAGCACGAAGGCGCACACACACACACACACACACGCTGACAGATTTAATCATGACATTTAGCAATCATCAGCCAGCAACTGTCAGTCATACTGCCTCTGATCACATCTTCAATCAGCAGACATCCTTGTGTGTGTGTGTGTGTGTGTGTGAGTGTGTTTGTTTTACTACTTTCAAAGGGACTGTTGTAGTTTTGCACAAATTTGAAGTCATAAAAAACACAAACAATAAAATATAATAGTGATTTGAATTTAAAAACAGTACAGTAATCCCTTGCCACTTTGCTGCTTCACGCCGTCATGGTTTTTTAGAAACATATTACCGTATTTTCCGGACTACAAGTTGCACTTTTTTTCATAGGTTGGCTGTTCCTGCGACTTATACTCCAGAGCGACTTATAAATGAAAAAAGTGTTTATGTTGCATAAACACTAGACACCTTTTCTGTTCATGTTTATTTTTTGTGTAGCTGAATAAGCATTGTGTTAGCATATCTTACACCTATTCAGCCTGTTCTCTATTCTTTTGTTGTTATAGTTGCCTTCCAAGAGGACGTAATGTCTGTTTTGGTCAAGTAGTTGGGAAAATAAATTACCCGCAAAAAATGCGACTTATACTCCAGTGCGACTTATGTACGTTTTTTTCTACCTAATTATGCATTTTTGGCCTTGTGCGACTCCGGAGTGACTTTTATTCCAGAAAATACATTTAATTTATAAAAATAATTATTTAATTTATAAACAATAATTTATAAATGTTTTGTGGTTGAATACTGTCTGTTATTAATTTTTTTTAAATGCATGTGTAATGAAATTGCACATAATATTTGCTTGAATTCAAGCATAAAATGGCTCTCAATGAAGTCAAATACAAATATAAGGCATTCATTCAAAGGTTACTGCAATGTTGGGTGAGACACACAAGCACCAGACTCGATCACCTTAACAACCGGCATTTATAGCAGGTTTGAAGGCACAATAATTCCTAACATGGCCTGCTCTTGCGACCAAGCTAAAACACAAATCTGAGCCCCCCCCCCCCCCCCCCTCCCCCATTTCACTTCCTGTCCGTCCCCTTGCTCAGCACCCCGAGCACTGGCACACCATTACAGCAGCACACACAGACGCAGTGTTGTTTATGTCTTATATTCTCTAACTATGTCTAATACGTTGTGTAAAGGGAGTTTAAAGGTCACTATAGGGGTGTTATTTCATGTCTAGAGGGCTCCAATAATGTTAACAACTGTATTTAGAAGGTCGTACAAAGGTTTCTATGCTCAAGGAAAATATTTATTTTATAAATAAGTAATCCCACTCAGCAGAAATTCACTTATCAGGGTCTGGTCTGGAAGCATTAACCACTATAAACCAGGAATTGCTGACTCCATGTTTCATATTTCTCCATGTCTTCTCAGGATGGCAATTTCACCCGAGCAGAGGTTCTCCCTGAAGACCCGCCCTTCCCCACTGTGGGCCAGTCCTCCTTTGCGGATTTCGGTGAGTGTTTCTCTTAAAACTAAAGTTTCTTCGAAAGTGTGATTTGTACAGAACCGGATTAAACCCAATCCGGTCCCGCACCTCGGCTCAGTCCTCAAAGCTTCGTCTTGCATTTTGATGCCGCGCAGTTGGCTCATCCCGACGCCCGCGCCAGACACGCTAATCTCACAGCAGCGCAACACACCGACGCACACATTTGTATTTTTTTGTCAGCATCTTATCCGCCTTAAACAATCTTGGCCGGTGAGATTCATTGTTGGGCTCAGCTTTACATTTATCCACTGCGAATCTCAGCCGGCTTCTTTTAATCTCCGGGCTGCAGCCTGGGCGCCGCAAAGTGGCCGGTGGGTGCTCTTGACGGAATTAACATCAACCTGCCGCCATCTTGTTGCTGGAAGGTGATTACCAGTCCTTCTTTTGGAATGAGTTAATGGGAAGCAGTCATGGTGGCGCCAATATCAGTCACTGTGATGTTGCCAGGACTTCAGTAATCCATGGAGTCCCGAGTCAGTTCTATGTGTTGTTCAAATTTATGTTCAATAGCCTGCATCTATGCTGCAAAGCCAGGGGGCGGAAAACGGATAAATAACTCTATTCTTTTACCTGTGTTGTTGCTAATGGCTTTTACTATCCCTAATTAACTTTTTGCATGGCAGACACACACACACACACGTGCACACACACACACACACACAATGATACACCGATTCCTATTGGCAGGATTAATCTGTTAATCCCTTTGCTGCTCAGGGTGCCCATCAAATATTTACTAAACAAAGTTCATCTTCTTAAATTGGCAATAATGTATAAGCCAGAGGGGAAGTGACCTATTGGCCACAGGGTGTGTGCGTGTTTGTGTGCGTTTAATTCAGCCTCTGTAAGGGCCGCAACCCTTATTTGTTCAAATCCGAAGCCGCCGTCAACAAAGAAGTCTTTCCACTGCTTTAATCTAATTCCATCTCTTCTGCGCGCCCTTTGGCTCGGAAGTGTCACTTCCAGACTTTGCCCTCGTTAGGCGGGGACGGAGGCCTCCGAGGGTCACGCTGCTTATAATCTGACAAATTCAGGGAGGGAGAGAGAAAGCCGTCTTCCAGGATGAGACATCCTCTTATCTTTCATTCTGCTTGGCCCGCCTGCTCCTCCTCTCCTCCTCTGATCTGCAGATGGAGGTCTTTTCTTTCAAGTTACACCACAACTCTGTCAGTGTGCGAACACTGAACGCCATCTCGTTTTGAAACTCGGAGGAAGGAGGCACGGGGGATGGGGACTGCTGGGCTGGAGACGGGACGTACGTACCCTCCTAGGAGGCTGGTAGAAAGGAGGGGGTGGGAAGGAGACTGAAGGACGCAGGAGGATCGGAGGATGAGCTACGAGGAGGCAGGAGGGAGGGAGAGACAGGAAGCATGAAGGCTCAATGGAATTGTTAGGAATGGAATATCTTCCATTCTGTTAGTGTCTCTTGGACAAAGTACAGCGTTGTGTAGAGACGTAATACACACACGCTGGTGTTCTTATCCGCACACACACACACACACACACGGTTTCTAGATACGCCTCCATTTGAATCCCTGTCCAATTTAGACCGGCTGGTGCCAAATATCCCAAAAACTAAAAAAGGGAAATGTGCACCTATTGCACCGCCTGTCTGACAGAGGTCCTAAAATAAAGCAGGTTCCTCTTTGGCCATGGATTGGATCTGGCTGCTAATCTCTATCTCCAGCACTGCTGTTTGAATGATATGGTAAACTGTCCTTGAGACCCCTAGACTCATTCCACTGCTGTTACAGTAAAAGATGCAGGAAATAAGGAGGGGTCAAGAAGGACAGACACTGGTGGGAAATAGACAAGAAGGGGTGTCTGGGTAGGAAGGAGATGTGATGGACGCTGGAGGGAAGGTGGCAAGCTTTAAAGGAGGCTTCTAGGAAATAGGCGGTGGGAAGCACGCAGGTATAGGAAGGAAGGATGAGTTGCAAGGAAGCAGGTTGCTGCATGAGTGCAGACTCCCACTGATAGGAAGACCTCTGAAGACCGCGAGACACAAATGTGTTTTGAAGTGATATTTAAACGTGTGTGTGTGTGTGTGTGTGTGTGTGTGCACGTGTGCGTGCGTGCAGGTATGTCTGCATGCGAAGAGGCTGCAGCCTGTTCATGCTGCATATTTCTTCCTCTCCCCCGCCTCCCCCCCTCGGAGTCATCTTATTATACGGTGTTACATGCAACCTCGCCACCTCTCTTCCCCGTCTGTCGGCCTCACTCCCTCCTCGCCCTCCGAGCTCATGTTTTATCCCACTCTGCGTCATTTCAGCTTTGTGTTCGTCTGCCTTTCATCCGCTCGACTAGACTCGCTCGCTCGGCTTTTTGCAGGCTTAGGTCCTCCATCACGTCTTTCAGCGCAGTGCCGCTCAGGTACTTGTCACCAGAGGCGGATGGCTTACTTTTTTCCTTGTTTATTTCAAGCAGACGGAGCATATTCATCAAAATCACTACGAAGCACAAAATGTCAATTCCACTCCTTGAGCTAGACTCCTAATTTGCTTCTACTCTGGAGGCTACCAATCACAGATGCACGGCCGAGACAATGCAGTACTTAAATGTCCTTCATTTTATTTATTGTGCTAATCAGCACCCAGGGTGATTAAATGCTTAACAAAAAACAGATTAGCAGTCATATTATGGAATAATGATATTAAGTCATCTCCATGATGCGTCCCTGCTTGTGTCACATTTCCTGAACACCATTCCATTCCATTTTCGTGGGGGCAGTAGGCTCAGTAGGGAAGCCCAAGCTTCCCAGTCTACGGCCAACTCTTCCAGTTCCACTGGTAGGACTTCAAGGTGTTCCCATCCCAGACATAATCCATCCAGCGTGCCACTTGAAATAGACGTTAGGAGGACATTGAACTGTAATCTCTGACCAGTGTCTGGATCTAGTGATGGGAATGGAACATGATTCATGGTTTAGTCTTTTGTCAACCCTCAATAAGGCTTAGAATATAACTTTATTTAGATACTTAAATACACACATTTTCTCATGACTATAATTGATAGTTGGGGCGCCCTCTATGGGTTGTGGTCAAACTGTTATTTTAAATCAGGGGTCCCCAAACTTTTTCCAGTGAGGGCCACATGACTTTTCTTTCCTCTGAAGGGGGCCAGGGTCAGAGTCGTATGTTTGTTTATGTTCTATGACTGGGGCAAAGTGTGGTTGTAGTCACGTCACAATAGGTTACCATTTCCAGTTCTATGACAGAAAAATGTACATGCTTTATTGTTCAGGGGGCCGGGTCAAATGTGGAAGTGGGCCGTGTCCGGCCCCCGGGCCTTAGTTTGGTGACCACTGTTTTAAATGCTGAGACAAATAGTCATCGACTAATTGACAATTAGTTGCTAAGTGCCGAAAAGGGAATTTTACACCCTGACAATTTAATGTATTTTGTTGTATTTTATTAACTGAATTTTGAGGTGAAATTAATGAAATTTAAGTGGAATTAAATTAGTGACATAAAATCACATTCATCAATACACATTTTAAATTCTATTTTTAGATAAAATCCTGTTCGGTTTATTATATTTTATGTAATTAATTTTGAATAATAAATAATAATTGAATAAATAATAATGAATACAGTAAATAAATAGTGAAATAATTTGTATTTTAACTTTAACTTAAGTAAAAATGTACGTCTGTACGCTTGGTGCCGTGCTCCGGGTTCCTCCCCCAGGCCAGGCGGCTTTTCAACACAACGGGGGGAGCGTTAAAAACACACACAGGACTGAATTTATTACCTTATTATTATTATTATTAGGTATTATTGCAATTAGGTATTATTGCACTACATATTTGACGTGATCTGGTCCATATATATTTATTTATTTATTCTTATATTTTCTTATTTTTCTTATCTCTTGTGTGTTAGCATTTTTGCAGAGCTGCTAGAAATGTGAATAAAGTATAAAGTATTTACCTACTTATGGAAAATGCGAGCCTCTGCCCTGATTCTGTGTGTTTGTGTAAAAATGATGATTCGCATTTTTTGCTGAATCGTGCAGCCCTAATGGCGGTTTACTTGACTTCCTGTTTCTTCTGGCCGTGAACATTTGTAGGAAAACAAGCTTTCTCGATTATGTTCTGCTATCCAAAAACTTAATGCCAATATATTTCATCATGGAATTGGTTCATTCATGATTAATCCATCAATTAACAATATCTTCCCCCAATCATTTCCTGGCCCTGCCAGAGCCCATCCCGTCCCACACTTTCCCTCTTCCTCGCCGCCGTCTTCATTCCAAGCCACACCCACAGCTTCATTCCCACCGCCGCCACAATCTCCATCTCGCCTCGTCAGCAGGAGGACGAGATAAAAAGCCATCAGCATGAGGGAAGGAATGAACAAAGAGCAGTAAAGATGGACAGAGACACTTGAGGCAGGGGACGGGATGGGAGGGAGGGAGGCAGGGAGGGGAGAGAGGGAGGGAGGGGAGGGAGGGAGGAAGACTGACAGAAGAGAGCGAGGAGACGGGTGACGGAGGGCATAGTGGGAATGAAAGGGAGACGGATAAAAGATAGATGAAAGGAGGGATTCATGGAGGAAAGGGCAGGTGGGACACTGTGTGTGTGTGTGTGTGTGTGCGCGTGTGTGTGTGTGTGTGTGCGTGCGTGCACGCGTGGTAGACAGTAAACACTGGAGACGAGACGGCAAGTGTCAACCCGAGTGGGACTAAATTACAGCAGCTCTCATTGTGCATCTCACTCATCTTGGATCTTCCCCTCCTCGTAACAAATAGCGTGGCATCTGAACCCGCGGGTCTCCATGGCTACAAATCACCCTCCAGATGAAGAGATAAGCATCTGGTCCTGATTGTGGGCCCGGCGAGTCCACGTGAGCTGAAAAACAAGAAGCAGAACTAAGCCGCACTTTTCAAACGTGGCCTTTAACCGTTGCTCGCTCTTAATCAATAAGTCACCGCAATCGATTTCATTTTCACTTTTCCTTTTCTTCTTGAGAGGCTAGATTATTTCGGATGAATAACCCTTGCATGACCTTGACAATCTGCCAGTTTCCTTTCTGGTGTTGATGAACAGGCTCCTGGGGCGGGTACTGTATCACTGTCAGGTCATCATTAAAATGTAATATAGCAGAATCGCTGATGCACACTGACGGTCAATAGAAACCTGGACACCTGAAGCCCTGAACCGGAATGTCCATCATTGCTTTAGGATGTCGCCTTACAGAAGCTGAAGGAACCGGCAGCTGCCAATCAAAGCCACGACAGTCGCAGTTGGGTCGCAGCGGCTCTATCGTCAACTGTTGCGGCGTTCATGCAGGTTTCCGACCTCCGCCATACCCGATTCAAAGCCCGCTCATTTGTATAATTTGACCTGGTCAGAGTAGAGTACCTAATGTATCTGTGGCGGTCCAGTTGTATTTATGGCGGGCCACAAATAAATGCAAAAAGTCATTAATCAAGACAAGCTCTGCTCGCTTGTGTTTGTGGGAGGCAAAAAAGCAGGTGTCCCTCTGGTCCGAATCGCATGCGGGGGGGGGGGGGGGGCAGGAAGTGGTCGTTTGCTGCCAGGAACGACGGCAAGCTGTAAAACTATGCTCTTCTCCAAAATGTGTTGGAATAGTAGCTCCCTTGAGTCGCCTGTCTTTTTACTGATCTATGTTTGGCGTTCTGATGTTTGGCAGATGGCGACGGCTACCAGGATCACCTCCTTCCCGTGTGCTTGGATGAAGGCTGCCAGCGTAGCGCCATTTACCTGGCCAAGTCCGGCTCCAAAGAGGTACACACACACACTGGAATGACCCCAATGAGTCAGGAGACAACATTACTAGTGTAAAAAATAAGCCTTATTTGTCATTACTGCTATTCTCTAATGCGCTGCCCTTTTTCTTCTCTTCATTTGCACTTCATTATCATCCCTCAAACTGCTGCTTTTTATTTCAGCACTTTCACCCAGAATACAAACAAGCGCTACAAATAGTTTCCAAATGTTTGTTTTCATCACAAAGCAAGAATAAAATGGGAACCAATTTTAGCCAACCTTGCTGGCATTGCATTCATTCTGTTTTGCAGCGTCCGAATATAAGATGAAATAGAAAGGATGGTTTTCCGGCTTTGGGCTTTTATACTTTGACATGCATAAAGGAATTGTAAATGCATATAGTCAAGACCAGGGGTCAGCAACCTACGGCTCCAGAGCCGCATGTGGCTCTTCAGCCTCTTTGTTGTGGCTCCCTTTGCAATGCTCAAATATTTGTTTTAACACCCGAATGAGGAAAATATGCATCTTTGTAATTACTTTTGAAAAAAAATGGGACTTTCTGTGAGACCGTATACTAGCAAGAGTACTTGATCAACTCCGCTTTTTCTCCTCTGAACTACTTTGATACCCCAAAATTCCCTCCAAATCTGGCAGTCAATCAAAATCTTGGGAGACTCGCAATTTGCTCTGGATGTGAGCATGTTGCTACACATTTCTTGCACGGGGAGAACATGCAAACTCCACACAGAGATAGCCGAGGGTGGGATTGAACTCGGGTCTCCTAGCTGTGAGGTCTGCGCGCTAATCACTCGACCGCTATGCAGCCCCTATATTCTGCTGTTAAATTATGTTTCGCGGCTCCATTCTATTTTTCTTCAGTGAGCGAGGGGGTAAAATGGCTCTTTTGATAGTAAAGGTTGCCGACCCCTGGTCAAGACCAAGGGAAGGTAGAGAGGAACCTTTACCTTCATGGTAGATGTGATGGTTACCAAAGGAGAAGAAGTCAACCACTGATTTTTAAGGCCAGGTATTGTTTGTCTTCTCTTTCAAGTGTGTGTGTGTGCATGTGTGTGTGCGTGTGTGCATGTGTGTGTGCGTGTGTGCGTGTGTGCGTGCTTACGGAGGACAAAGAACACGTCTTTGCTGGTGGAAACTTCTGTTTCCCCGATATTGACTGTGGGTTATATAAGAAGGTATTTTGTCGCAGGCGCAGGTGTAATTTTTCATCAGACACAAAGAAAAAAAAATAGTCGCTGCTGCTCATTTTGAAATGGGGAAAAACTTTTTGGAATTGGACGTGGTACTTTTCTGAAAACAGGCGGGGAAAGCACTTTCCCAAGTTTCCTTGTCCTGATTTTAGCGTTAAAAGCCCCAGGATGAGCTCTGGGATCATGTTGGAGAATCATGGCTGTCGGCTGACGAGAAGGAAACATTTGCTCTTTACGTTCTACGATGCTGATTGGGTGGCTCCTTTTGTGGACTTGACCCCTTCTTTGGGTGCCTGCATGTTAGACAACACCCCCCCCTCCCCCTTTCTCTATTTTGATATTTAGGAACATTAAAAGATAGAGGTATTTGTGATGTTGATCACAGTCAACCTTGAATCCAGAACACATTTAATGAATTTCTTAGTTAAATAATGAGTCTATTCATTCAGTTTCAATACCGCTTATCCTCGTCGGGGTGGCGGGGGTACGTATGCTGGAGCCTATCCCGGCTGGCTTTGGGCAAGAGGCAGGGTACACCTTGGACCGGTCACCAGCCAATCGCGGCGCACATCTAAACAAACGGGCGTTCACGCTCCCATTAAGCACTGAACCTAACGTGCATGCAGGATGGGTCCTCTCCAGTCCAGCGACAGACCACAGGATGGAGCGGGGGTGTCTAAACGTGGGGGCCAGCGAGGGCCACATTGGGGAAAAATGAAAGGATGCAACTTTGATATTTTATTTGATATTAGCACCCCCGCGACCCTCGTGAGGAAAAGCGGTAGAAAATGAATGAATGTTATGCTTATGCTATAGGTTTACATGCTAAGAAAAAATAAATCTTGTTAGCATCAACTTCGGTCTTTCCTCGACCCCCCCCCCTTTTTTTTTTTTTTACATTTTCCAGATATTTCACCATTTTTTTCCAATAAACTTTGTACATTTTCTTTCCTCTTCTTTATTATAACTTTTACCACAGCCTCATTTTCCCCAAAATAAACTTTATTTTGGTTTCTTTTTGGTTTCCTATTATGTCATAAAATGACATTATTTTGCCTCATAATATTACACGTTTATTCATGTCAAATTCATACTTTTTCCTCGTAATAGTTGAACTTTATTCTTGTAAAATTACAGCAGTTTCCTTCTATTTCTACTGTTTTCTATTTCAGTTTTCTGGTTGTACATTTGATTTTATTCCACATTCTTTTCCCCAACCTAGTTTTACAAAAATTACAATATTTTGTTTTGTTTCTCATCATATTAGAACTTCAAAATAATAATGTATTTTTTTCGTGAATTTTAAAGTCTTAAAGTTTTCGTATTTAAAATCTTTGCGACTAAAAGAACTGTATAATATTATAGGCATAAAGTGTGGCTTTTTCTCTTATTTCTCTAATATATTTCTCTCTTTGTAAAATCAAAGCTATGTTTTCCTTTTCAGTTGTTTTTAATTTTCCATCCTTTTCATTTTTGTGCTGTAAATGTTTTTTCTCGTAGTTATGACATTTTATTTATTTATTTTATACCCATGATATTTTGACTGTACCCAATTTTTCAAAATCTTTATGTTGTTTTGTTTGTTTGTCATAATTTTTTAACTTTTTTTATTACAACAATATTGCAAAAAAAATATCTCTCATTCGAGGGCAACTTTCTTTTCTTTATATTTTATTTTGGATTGTTCCATTTTTCTAATTCTATTTTTGGAATGAACAATGAAAGAATAGCAGCGGGCTACAAAGGCCCCCTGGCCACACTTTAGACACCCCTGCAAAAAATGCATGCTAAGCGGCATGTAATCTCACACAATAACATTTGTTTTGTTTTTTACCACATACACCCCCTCACACGTACTCACGCACACACACACACAAACACACACACACCACCCACCCACACACACATACGGTCTTTCAGTTTGCATCCGACAAGCTGGCAGGACGCCTCCGTCTTCCGCCACCAGAGAACCAGCTTCCACTCTTTTTCCCCATCCAAAATAGAAATATTATCGGCTTATCCGCCACGTCCGCCCACACATGCACACGCACGCACACACAAACCCGCACGCCAACGAGCACTCCCCGAAGGCGTGCATTTCTCTCGCTTTCCTTGTGTCACGTTTTCTTTTTGTCAAGAAAAAAAAGAACAATATAATGGAAAGCTGTAGTGGGGGTTTGGGGGGGGGCGTGGTGTTATCATCACTGATGGATGAAGAGAACACATGCTGTTACGTGATTGAGATACTCATCGCCGCCACAGGGAGGGAGGAGGCGTCCGTACATTCCTGGAAGGGTGATGGCGCCATCCAAGCGTTCCCGTTCCAGCCCATGTTAGCATGTTCTTTACATACTGTATGGATCCATACTGTACGGAGCAGACGCCACACACGGAAGTCATCGTGTGTTGAGACCAAGGTCTCCAAGTCCCGGGTCTCCAAGAAGCACAATTATGGACTTTTTACTGTGATTGTCACATTTTTTGATACTGTGAACAACTACGTAAAAACTACAAAAGCACTCTGAGATGGCTGACCTCCGCCAAGCGCCATGATTCCCCCGTATTGGTATTTACACCAAAATATTAGTTATACATATATTTGATCTGCATATTTAAATTGCATTTGCATATTTAGATTCTTTGACATTGAAAACATACCATGACATCAAGAATGATAACATACCGTAAAACAGGGTTATAAGGGACGGCGGGGTAAAAAGGGACAATTTTCGGGAAAATGTTTTTTGAATGATTTGTTCAAGAATATATGCTTCTTTGAAAAAAACAACACAAACCAGCTTCCTGTTTAACATGAAAAGGCAGAATTACATTTAAAACATTTTCCCCAAAATTGTCCCTTATTATCTCGCCGTCCCTTATAACAGTGTTTTACAGTACTAACGTTAGCATGCTAAAAACCTAGCGTGATCGTGCTGAACGTCTGCTTAAGTTTATATTCATGAAAAATGCTGGTATGCTCCTATTAGCATGCTAGCAATGCTAGCATGCTAATATTAACATAGTAGCATTAGCACCTAGCATGATAGTGAAGTGTTTATATAAGTGTCGACCCATGAAAAAGCAAAAAATATGTTAATATGCTAACGTTAGCATGCTGACTCCCAGGATGACGGTGCAATGTACCAGGAAGGCTAAATGTCCTGAATTAGTCTGAGCCTTTTTTTTTATATGCACAAATACTGAAGTGTTGTTCCACTCTCACAATGTTAAAGAACCCTTTAAAAAAATAAATTCCAGGATCCAGACCGTGATCCAGATCGCCCCCGGCTACGTCTGTAGCTGTTTGACGGATAGTTGGTGGAGCTTTCTTTTAAGATCCGTAGTGAAGCCTGCCATCATCTCTTGGAGGAAGGAGGTCATGAAAAGCCAAAACCTCAAACGCGAGTGTCTGAGCTCCTCGCCAAAGTGGAGCAAACAAGTGAGGGTGATGATGGATTTGGCTCTGGGGACGCATGTGATCTGGTTTGATGCCTTTTTGGCCAAGGGCTCTCATCTCACGTGAACCTTCTCTCTGACAGCCGTTTCAAAAGTTGGCATTTCAGCCAAAACAGTATTCGATTAAAAGTGGTTGTCATGAAAACAGATGGGAAAGATGGAGGAGCTTTCAGTGGCTTCATGGGGCTGGAGGAGGAGGAGGTGGGGGAGGTTGAACGCTGCGGGGGAGAGGGGGGAGTTATTTCTGTTGCCTTCATTACCACTTGAAGAAGAACATGTCTTTAGAGAGCAGCTCGGGGATGAGGGCTGTGTGTTCCGTACAAAGGCAAAATTAAAAGTACATGTCATCAGATGCCCCCGGGTGGGCAGGGGCGCCCTGGTGAGTCCAAAGGAGCGTGTAGCGTAGTGTCGGGTGGTGCATCCACATCGAGAGAACTAGTTGTTCCATCCTCAGAAGAAGAAATCTCAACCTGTGCACCTTAAAACCACCTCAATGGAATACAAACAAAAAACAACAGGAGGCTTATTGAACCCTGATTGTTAACGCCGCACTGCAGCACGCTTTTCCGTTTCTTCATCCAATGAAATTGCTGCCTTTTACCGGAACTGCCACCACAAGTATCGTGATTCAAAGCATCTTTGTTGTTACGTGTCACTTACATCGTCAAAGTGGTGCGAATATATGTTTACATTTTTTTTTTCCTTTTCTGAAATTGTGAAATCTTAGCCGCTCATATTGTGTGCTGCGTTGCGCACTCACCAGGACATGTATAATGCATCGCCGGCCCATCTTGTTGGACTCATTACTACACCAGACATCTTCAAAAAAAAAAAACAATGCAAGTGTTGATAAGCCGCCCACGTACATGCTACACATATAGACTACCGGGTCACTTGCAAATTTCTTTGTTTTCCAAAGAAAAAAACACATTTTCATGCATTTCACAAACATTTTTTATCCATTTCACAATCAGTGAAAATGAATCAGATGATTTTCAAAGAAGGATGTACATTTTTGCATAGAGGCCTACTATCAACAACTGTCAGTCCTCTGCATCAATCTCCTGGTATGGCTGCTAATCCAACTTAATCATTTTATAGGACTAACAGATTATTAGAAAACCCATATAAAAATCTAAACTAAAATCTCTTGCCATGCTGTTAACTACTCCCTTCAGAGAGCAGCACAAACTGGGTCTAACAAGGACAGAAAAACGCTGCACAACTGTGCAAGAGGACAAATATCTGAGAGTGTGTAGTTTAAGACAAAGACACCTCACAGGTCGTCACCTGGCAGCTGCACTAAATCGTAGCCGTCAAACACCAGTGTCAGTATCAACAGTGAAGCGGCGACTTCGGGATGCTGGACTTCATGGCAGGACTGCCATATCTTAGACTGGCCAAAGTGATCCCAAACCTTTGAGTGTACATAGTCAAATAGAACATATTGGTGGAAAGACAAGCGAGGGATCCCCACCTTCAAGGGGCAGCTCATCAGCCTTTGGGGGTCACATGCACGTGGCCCCCTCCAGCTCCCAGCTCATCTTCTCTGAAAAAAGAGCCAGACTGTTCCTTTTGGCGAAGAAACAAGGCATGCCGGAGAGACACCCATTCACAAGATCCACAATCAGAGTCAGGAGTCGTTGTCTTGGGCACTTTCTTGGTCTATTTGTCTCTGTTAGAGCCCCAGCCAACACACATCTATCACGAGCAGCGTGCATGCTGCCCCCACCAAGAGGCGAGCCAGCTGCCTGCCGTTACTGGCCAGACAGGGAAAGGGCAGCCAGTGTGGAGCCAGACAGGCCACGCCCCAATCCGCCCGGTTAGCGGTCTGGACAGGTGACGCTGACAGAAGGTAGCGGCGACCCCCCACCCTTCCTCGCCGACACCGAGACATATGGGCTCCCTCCATCTCGGGCTCCGTGGCCAAACTGTGACCTCATTAATGCCCACCAGTGAGGTCATACCTGCCCGTCCGGGTTGGGATTTTTATGACTTTTCATTTGGGCAGAATTAAAAATCATCATCAAAAGGCATTTGGTGCATGGATTGCCGTGTAAGTGGCCCCTCCCTGGACTCAAATTAGTCCAGTGTCTAGTCCCCCCCCCCACATTTCAGCAGTGAGAAAGACAAGTTAATCATGGTATGTGCATGTGTGCTCCCGGCACCAGGGAGCTGCGGTTCATTGAGGGGAAACATGAATTTCAACATGCACTGTGTTATTGTGAAGGAGAGCGTCACCCCCCCAGGTTGGGACACTGGGCTGCACGCCAGTTTTCCAGCATAACGAGCACAAACACACCTCCAAGATGGCTGGTCAGGGTGTGCCCGCTTTTGGGAGGTAGTTACAGTTGTGTTACGCATGGCTGCCATGTCGCTGGGTGTTGGAAATTGCTTCTGGGGTCGCATCCCCATCCCGTTTTACCGAGGTAGAGGTGGAAACTAGTTTCACAGCGTCCTCCCCAAATCTCCACGGGTCAGCCATGGACCCACGAGTGATCCCGCTTCTGACACCAAATTGTCATGGGCAGAAGTAGTCGTGAAAGTAGTCTGGTGTCTCGTTGAAGGACAGGACAGAAGCATCGTTCTCCAAACTTTATCAGAGCCCGCTGACGAGGAAACGCCATTGGACAGACTTGGTTTCCAGACAGGACAAGGTCTCTCGTCTCGAGCGTATAATCCGTCCCAGGAACTCCAAACATTGACACTACGGAAAGAAAACCGAAGCGATACAACAAGACTGGACTCATGACAAGTAGTTCACAGGATTCTCTTACATTTAAGTCAATCACTGAAAAAAGTACGGTAAAGTACCGTACAGCTTAGCCTAGTTCCCAAATACCATAAAACCTCCAATCCAGAACATTCGGGTGTTCCAAGCACAAATAAAAATGAGCAGAGTTCACAATGAGGTTGATGCAGCTGAGCAAACACGTGCAAACTTGCACTTGTTGACTTCTAAAAACGCCGGCTTGACAAATGAGATTCCACCGGGACGGGGGAAGGGATGAAGTTGAAGAGACTGAAGTCGTGGAAGATCATCGCCTCGTCGCTCAAAGTCAAACAGGAACTCATGGTCGTCTTGAAAGTCACTCATGATTTGCACTTCAACTACTTTGTCTGCATTTGCATTTCTTTCTTTTTTTTTGCCGTTCGGGGGATTCATGCCCCCCTTTTTTACGATTTATCCCAGTTCAATAAATCTGGTATATTTTAAAAAGGGAATTGAGGACAGCCGAGTGTTGATACTTGAGTATTTTCACTGAGCACATTCTAGTATTATGTGTGGTTTAGACTTTGTGTCCCACTTGAAGGGCTGCACCCTTCAAAGCACCCAGGGCTACAGAGGTGATGCCTTCAGGACATCCCCGTGTTCCCACCTGTCCGAAAGTCTATTTGTTTATTTATGTCTGTTATTAGTAGAACATTTGTAATATTGTTTTACTGTAATTAGCAACTGGCGGCACGGCGGTCTGGTGGTTAGTGCGCAGACCTCACAGCTAGGAGACCAGGGTTCGGTCCCCGCCCTCGGCCATCTCTGTGTGGAGTTTGCATGTTCTCCCCGTGCATGCGTGGGTTTTCTCCGGGTACTCCGGTTTCCTCCCACATTCCAAAAACATGCTAGGTTAATTGGCCACTCCAAATTGTCCATAGGTATGAATGCGAGTGTGAATGGTTGTTTGTCTATATGTGGAATGGTTGTTTGTCTATATGTGCCCTGTGATTGGCTGGCGACCAGTCCAGGGTGTACCCCGCCTCTCGCCCGAAGAAGCTGGGATAGGCTCCAGCACCCCCCGCGACCCTCGTGAGGAAAAAGCGGTAGAAAATGAATGAATGAATGAATGTAATTAGCAACCAGTGGTTATTTTGTAAATATCACTTCATTGGGATCGCGTGTGCATGATTCCTCTGATTCTTCTGAAGTGTCCATGAACGCAGCAGCACCTTGTGCCCGAGGAGGTACGTGATGCACCTGAATGCACCATTTCTAGAAAGCGCTAGCAGTGGTAGCATTTTTTGCCAGTTTGAGCCCGCTTCCAACGTCGAGGAGGAAGTGTCCAGCCTTGGTGTGAGTTGTGACCCACCAAGGTAAGATCCACGTTTCTGGTGCACATCGGGTGCGTTTGCTGTTCACGATTAAAGCAGTGTTGGGAGCTAAATGGAAGCTAGTTTGTCGGATGTGCACTTTGTTTGTATTTGTTTGCTAACCGGGCTCACTGACTGGTATATCTGCTTTCACTTGTGTTTATCTGTGCTGTTGGGCTGCTTTAATCGGAATTGTTTATAATTGCACGTGCTCCTATCGTTTAGACCACACACAGCACTTTTTGGACAAAACACACACTCCTCAGAACAAACTTTTATTGTTAAATTCAAATAGCCCATCCTGTAGAATAAAGATGATAAATGATTCTCTGACAGGAATCTTTCCATGGTGTCCCAACTCTAAAAGCGCTGTCTTAAAATACCTACTGCAAATAATGCTAGTCAAAGATCATCTGCATTACATGACAATATGTATGGATCTATAGCAGAGTGGCTTTATATCAGGGGCCCCCAACCATCGGTCCGTGGGCAGGGTCACAGACAACTTTCAGGTGTGATGATTTAAAAAAGAAAAAATACATTTTTATGTCTTTTGTGTATGAATTTTATGTAAATTAAATTTGGGTCAAAAATTGTTTGGAAAATTAAAATAGTGCAACATTTAATTGGTAAACGAAATGGACAAAGGAACATTTAACGGCACTGAGGATGGGGTGGTTGAAAATGGAGATTTGACGCTATTCCTAACTTGTCCCAACAGTCTACAAGAGGAAATTGCTTTAATGTCTATTTGACTGATGAGGAAATCTACACCGGTATCCGCATGTTTTGGCTCCAACTCGGCCTGTGGGTCGCCAGTTGGCTAGCCCTGCCGTGGCCTGTTGATGTATATCGGTCTAGATCAGGGGTGGGCAAACTACGGCCCGGGGGCCACATCCGGCCCGCCAAGTGTTTAAATATGGCCCGCACGTTCTTTCCAAAGTATTTCATTGAAACTTAACATACAACCTGACATCATGGCTTTAGCCAACCTTTTGATGGTTTAGGTAGTTTTTTTTTTTTTTTCATCAATTTGTTTATTTGATGTGATCTGCTGTTTACAAAGTGCTCCTGAAAAAAAGCACACAAGCACATATAGCAGGTTGCATGACACCTTTACAGATACAATCATTCCAGGTGGACTGTTAGAATTATATGTTTAAAATATATATTTTTAAACATATAATATAATTTTGTTAAATCAATGCGGCCCGCGAGTCAAAAAGTTTGCCCACCCCTGGTCTCGATCGTGTCGTCTGGAAACCACGCGCCATGCTATCTCCAACCCTGTCCCATGCTGTCCATCTGCTCTGGTGCCTTAGCGGAGGCTGTAATGTGTTGAACGTTCCACTCGTGTGGGATCATAAAAGCCGTTAGCTGGTTACACGCCGCTTGTCAGAGCCATTCTATGGCCTCGTTGTCTGTCGTACGGCATCTCCCCCACATTAACCCATAAACTCCATCGCCCTCTTTTTCGCCTCCTCTGCTGGCGGCCCCGCATTTTCATTTCTTGGCCTAATGAAGCGAGGGCACTTTCCAACAAGTCGCATCCGTGGGAGTCTGCGACAGAGCCGTGCCTGTTTGTGTCCCTCGTGGTTCTAATGTCGTCTGTTTTCCAGCCAGCTGTTTGATCATTTGTATGTACCCCCCCCTACCCCCCTTGCAGCCATTAAAGGTATCGGATTACATCGTGAGCCGCAAATCCCATCATGGTCTTTATCTCTATTAACTAGGCCATTTGGTTCTCAACACGTGAGAACCAACACGTCATACGTTGACATTTGAACCGTGGCACGGGCAACTTCCTTAGCCTTTTTAATGGGGAGGGCTCTTAATCCATGGACATGTGAGTTTGACATATGTGGTGGTCACATGTCAACACACCGAATAGCACACGGAATAGCTGCTGTTGTTCGTCACGGTGTCAAATAAAACCTTTTGGAGAGATTAAAAGAGATTAGAAAGCCTTTCAAACGCTAATTGGATAGATGGGCGAAGACGATGCCCACAAGGACCGCTCTCATCTCACTGACAAGACCAGAAAGTCTTTGAGGCTTTTTTTTTTTTACATTGTGATGACAGCGGCCTCGATGAAGTCCTTTGTCCGCCTCCCTTCTATGGCACGATATGATGCTGAATGATAGCATATCGTCATGTAACATCTGAGAGCCACCATTGCACCTTCATCCCGAGGACATTGTAATACATAACCGATAGGGAGACCGCATCCGTAATCCACTAGATTGTGTTCATATCTGAGATGAATTCACTGTTCGGTCTCGCTGTTTGTCTTGGCCCACCCGCAGTGTCGTGTTACACGTTGCTGCCTCTCATGCAGTCGTTGACCATTCCCCAACACTGAGCCATTGGCGCCGGGATAAATGGCCTCTTCAGTCCAGCACTTTGAAAGAAACCTCATCATATTGCACTCTTGCCTCAGGGCCACCCCCGGTATGCCGGTCTGCTGATGGGCCTGTGGGCCAGCAAGACCTCTAACTCTGTCCTCCAGAGAAAATGTCACGGCCATGGTCAGCACCGACCGAAGGGCTACTCGCTACACGGAAACATTACTCGTCCCGACGCTTTTTGTTTGTACATTTTAGGAAGTATCAATATGTTTAGAAAATGTGTGCTCTGTTTCTTTGAAAGCCATCATCGGTTTGGAATGTTTAAAGTGCGGCCCAGGAGCCATTTGCAGCCCATTTTCATGCAGTAATGTTACAAGAATAAAGTCAAACTATTAAGAGAAAAAAAGTTCTAACAATTGAAAATTTGTCATTTTATGAGTAACATTCTAACAATGACGTCTCTTTAATCGCATAAAATTTAAATATTAAAGAATAAAGTGAAAAAAATGTTCTAAAGTATAAACATTATATAGTATAAAGTGAAAAAATATTTCTTTGTCGGAAAAGGTTACAACAAGAGAGAAGAAAATTGAAATAAAGAAAGTTGAAATAAAAACAGCAGAAATGGGGGGGCGACAACAAAAATTTTATGTGAATAGAGTCAAAATAGTCAGAGGAAAAACTTGATAAAGTTGCACCTCTTCATCTTATGAGGGAAAAATCATTTTAGTAGCATAGAGATGAATATATTAAAGGAAAAATGTTTTCGATTTTTTTCTTGTAATATTATGAGAAACAAAAGAAAATAAAGTTGGACAAACACTAATAATATGGTATTTAATTATTCAATACATTTTACTGATTTCCTGCCTTTCTTGCCCTGTGGCGTCCCGCAAGGCTCAATTCCATGCCCCCATACTATTCCCTTGTTCTCTTCTAATTAAAGCAATCCAGAAGCACAAAGACCAATTACACTTCACTACCCCTCAAACATAACCGTCTCCCTTGTAAAGCAGGGGTGTGCAAGGTACCCCCCCCCCCCCCACATGCTCAAACAGCAGCTTGTAGCATCAAAGCCAAGTTAATTCTTCCTTTGTTTGTGTGTCAAGGTGTGCTTGTTTGCATTTGCGACCGTGCGCCACGTTTAGCGTTGTGTTAACACAAAACGGACTTGGACAGGAGCCTCCCAGGAGGCGCCTGTTGGCCTCTCCACTTGCCTGCCAGCCGCCGCCGCCGCCAGAGTGATCACGTCAAGCACTCCCGTTTACTCCCGGCGGCGGTAATCATGGCCAAGCTTTGCCGCCATATGGCAGGTAGTCATCCTTTTAAATCGCATCGCAACGATCAGTCGACGATCGTTTAATGGCCGTTCGGAGGAGACACATTTGCATCAGACTCGGAGAGACATTCATGCCGGGTCTGAGTCTGGCACTGCTTTTATGTAAAACTGTGCTATCACCTGTAAACACCTTTTCGGGTTTATTCACCTGCATGGTGAAAGTCTTTTTTTGGTCAATATTTTGTCAAAATCAATGCAAATGGGTTAGCTTACCACCTATCAGTGTACTCAGCTGTGGCACAGTAACCGCTAATGAGGCTTTGGTCGTCTACCTCTGACACTCTGCTGCTAGTTAGCGCTATTAGCGGCACATCTCCAATGGCCGCAGAGCACCTGCTCTCTGTTTAACAGTCATGAATACTTGAAACCGCCAGCATCTGGCTCCACCTGGGGCAGGGCGCTGCACGCTCTGTCATTGCTCGGTCTTGTTAAATGCGTTCCAAAATAGAGCAGCAACGATGTTGTCGTTTAGAAGCCTTGATTTATCACCGCTCGCTTAAGTGCACCATTGTTCCAGAGCTCATTGGCCCCTGTAGAATTTACCAGTGTTCCCATATAGGACAAACAGTGTTGACACACTTTTTCTTGGGCTTTGTTGTTTTAAGAGTGTGAAATCAAGGAATCTGGTGCAGGCGTGTGAAAAGGGAGTCTCCTGTTAGTTTTTTAGGTGACTGTTTGTTTTTGTACGCTGGAACCGCTGCACACAAAAGGGTAGGAATTAGACGTGCAACATTATCTGTACTGAACGATGCTGTAACCCGAGTCACAAGCGTCACAAAGTCTGTAAGATGCATTCAATACAATAAAGCATACAATAAAGGTCCTCGCTGCATTTGTAGAAACTAGTTCCGTGAAGAACCCTTTAAAAAATGTTTTATTATACAATGAAAAAGTCTTCTATGGCTCAAGTTTTTTAATGTTTTCTTGACTTTGGCTGTGTTGCCATTTTGATAATTGTTTTGGTTTATTCTATAATTGAAACTGGATGTGTACTTTAACTATAAAAGTAATGAACGCGGCATAGTTTGATTGAAATATAATTGAATTGAGCAGACCTATTGATGAATTGTGTGTCGTTATCTTTATTGCTACGCTAAATCTAATTGTGACAGACAGCAGAAAGCGAGGCAGGTCTAGCTGCACCAGATAAGTTTCATTTTTGATATGGAACAAATGTTGGTGTTGTTTTGCGGACTCGTATAGAGCAGCTACACACAATAACCCTCACGGGAAGCTTTCTAGATCCTCCAGAATCCACACCTATTCCAGCTATATTTCGTTGGATTTCCAAAACGGTCTGTTTTCATTTATTCCACCCACGGCCCACCTCCGGGCACGCCCACTCTGCTGTGATTGGTCCCACTCGACTTGTACCAGATGGATGGAGCGTATGACTCACGTGGCTTACTGTGAAGTAGTACATTTGGTATCAATCTGATACCAAGTAAATACAGGGCTAGCATTGCCGATATCAATGCCAATACTTTTTAAAATTTAAGGTGGATGCATCGTCAATGTGAATGAATTTTTTTGATTTGCCTTTAAATAATCTGAGTTTACAAGTAAATATAAAGTACTTTATTAGTACAGTAAACGTTTTTGTCTTACACCCTTCTTACAAACTATACAAGAGCTCCTCCTTTCATGGGTAGATATGTAAATAAACACCTAGCACTATCGTGCCAGGTGTTAGCATGCTAACATAAAACCCAGTCCAACATAAAACCAATCCCCTGACTTTATGATTGGATCATTCCATTTTGGAAATGGACGCCAGCAAGCCCCCCGCCTCATTGCTAAGGTCGGTGACAGGAAGTGGCGGGGCCTCCCTGAGGTACGCCATGGAGTGAAATGCCAATCACTGGTTTCGGCTCTGCAAAATGTGAAGATAAAAACAACCCCCGCCCGTCTCACGTATTCTCAGCGTGAAGATGAAAGCAGAACTTTTGAGGATCTCCAGGCAGTATGCGGCCCACGTATCATGTTAGCAAAGGTCCGGCCAGGCCAGCGAGAGTCGGTCACGAGCAAGTTCACGGGCGAAGGTCGACATAAAACATTTCACGCTCTAAAGCGAGCCGCCTGTGCGGAACGATGATGGGATATAAATTGCCTCTTGTGATGGTGTCAGGGTGATGACAGGGGACGATAATAATCCTGCGATTCCCTCGCTCTGTGTCGTAATACCCCCCTCGTGCATTTTACCTTTAACTCGCAGTCCGGCAGCTGCTAGCTAATTGTCATGGTTCGTATGACAGCCAGCAGGGAGCTCCTCACTTGTTGAACTGAATTAAGGTGAACTTTTATCTGCAAACTTCCACTGTGGATGTGGAAGGTCTCCTCTCTGGTGTCGCCGTTTGGACAAACGGGGAAGCTGCTCAGTGAAACAGAAGTCATATTAAGCGAGAGGTGATAATGGCCTCGCAGAGGCGTCGTAACAGGCCGTCTGCGGTGCTCGGTGCACACGTTTACGTCTTTAGCTTAACCGCTGCCGACAACACCATCCGTCAACGGCGATATCGTGCAGCACTGGAGGATGCTGGTTGCCTTTATTTCTGTCAGCTTCGTGCAATACAGAATCGATGGTGTTTGAATTACACTGAGCACTTACACTTCATGACACCATCACCGACAGGCGATGGACGCCGCATTAGCTTTGCTAGCCAAACATTTTGATAGTAAAACAATGTACTCACATTAATTTAAGTAATACGTATGTGGCAAATGATTTGTTTATGGACAACTGTGTGATTTACTTCCTAAAATATTTTTTTTTTGTGACAGAAAAATATCAAACCACTGCCATTTTTTGCAATGTCAGCTCCACTTATTTTAAAATTATTCTTAATTTTATTTATTTGTTTTTTGTTTTTATTGAACCGTTGAACGTTGAATGTTTAACTTCCTACATTTACATTTTTTGTGACACAAAAAATTGAACCACTGCCACTGTCCCAATATTATTGGCTTTAAACACTTATTGCTACACGTATTATTTTTATTTTTATTTTTATTTTTATTTTTATTTTTATTTTTTTTTTATTTTTATTTTTATTTTTATTTTTATTTTTATTTTTATTTTTATTTTATTTATTTTTTTTTATTTTTTTTTATTTTATTTTATTTTATTTTATTTTTGTTTTTATTTTTATTCTTATTCTTATTCTTATTCTTATTCTTATTTTTATTTTATTTTATTTTATTTTATTTTATTTTATTTTATTTTATTTTATTTTATTTTATTTTATTTTATTTTATTTTATTTTATTTTATTTTTTTATTCTTATTTTTATTCTTATTTTTATTCTTATTTTTATTCTTATTCTTATTCTTATTTTTATTTTTATTTTTATTTTTATTTTTATTTTTATTTTTATTTTTATTTTTATTTTTATTTTTATTTTTATTTTTATTCTTATTCTTATTCTTATTCTTATTCTTATTCTTATTCTTATTCTTATTCTTATTCTTATTCTTATTCTTATTCTTATTCTTATTCTTATTCTTATTCTTATTCTTATTCTTATTCTTATTTTTATTTTTATTTTTATTCTTATTTTTATTTTTATTTTTATTTTTATTTTTATTTTTATTTTTATTTTTATTTTTATTTTTATTTTTATTCTTATTCTTATTCTTATTCTTATTCTTATTCTTATTCTTATTCTTATTCTTATTCTTATTCTTATTCTTATTCTTATTCTTATTCTTATTCTTATTCTTATTCTTATTCTTATTCTTATTCTTATTCTTATTATGTCTATTTGTAGTGACTTAAAATTGTATTTATATGTTATACTTCCACAAATATTATTATTAATATTATTAGACAATAAGTCTGTGTCAGACTGAGTGTATTTTCCATGATTATTGCATGATGTCAGTGAGCAATATTCATGATTTTCTTTGTTTCCTTTCAAGTGGGTCCCCGTGCTGTCAGATTTCCAGCAAAGGGGGGGGACAGTCTGGAGCTTCGTGCTGGGGAAGCCCAGCCAGCCCCTGTCCCTCCACCTGGGGGACTACAACCTGGACGGCTTCCCGGACGCTCTCGTGGTCCTGCGGAACACCAGTGGCAGGTAGGAGGGCCTCTAACGCGACCATACGGATCCTGCGTTGCAGAACGTGTGCGGTAAATGAATCGTATTGCGAGATCCCGAATGAAAATTGTACGCGGGCCACACAATTAGGTACACCTGGTAGCATCCGATGTGACATTCTTGCATTTTACAGAACAAAAAAAGCTCAGTTATGACATAATTACAAGTAAACTACTACATATACTACATATATATATATATATATACATATATATATATTAAACCTAGACCTAGAAGCCTTGACACACTTTGCCTTGCATGTAAGATATTTATGATGATTAGCAACTAAAAGTATGCATTGTTCCTATACAACCTGGATAAGCACCGAGGCTTTTGACGGAAGCTTATCAAATGAAACAAACCGCAGGGTGGGGGGAGGGGGTGTCTCTCCCCCTCTCTTAATATGGGTTATGCCTCATATTTCTTATTTTCTGTTATTTCTTCTATATTAGGTAATAGGAATGTAAAGTTGACTATAGGGGTGTTATGTCATGTCTGGAGGACTCTAACAATTAATTAATTCATTCTCTACCGCTTATCCTCACGGGGGTCACGGGGGTGCTGGAGTCTATCCCAGCTGTCTTCGGGCGAGAGGCGGGGTCCACCCTGGACCGGTGGCCAGCCAATCACAGAGCACATATAGACAAACAACCATTCACACTCACATTCATACCTATGGACAATTTGGAGTGGCTAATTAACCTAGCATGTTTTTTGGAATGGGGGAGGAAACCGGAGTACCTGGAGAAAACCACGCATGCACGGGGAGAACATTCAAACTCCACACAGAGATGGCCGACTCGGGTCTCATAGCTGTGAGGTCTGCGCGCTAACCACTCGACCAACGTGCAGTCCGACTCTAATAATGTTTAATAAAAAATCCATAGCAGGTCCTACAGAGGTTTTCTGGAATGAATTCATTAAAAGTTTTCATCTCCCCCTTTGGAAGGCATTTTTACCGAAAAGGCGTTAGCGCTGTAATTGCTTCTTTTTTCATGTTGATTCCGTCAGCGTGTTCTGATGTGTGGTGAGCCATCAGTATTCAGTCGGTCGGAGCACACAGCCAGTGGTGGTGCAAGGTAGCTAAGGTGAGCCTGATCTTCAGCATGCAGACGTGGCGGCTGATAAGCAAGCCCTTTAAAAGTCATTACAGCACGCGGCCAGACGTGTGTGCATGTGTACATGCGTGTGTGTGTGTGTGTGTGTTGTAGGACCTATATGGATTATCTTAAGAGATGAAGATAAGATAGCTGAAGAGGTCAGACCCGTCATCATCTATGCATACTGATTGCTGTGTGTGTGTGTGTGTGTGTGTGTGTTAAGAGCCTCCAAAGACACACCCACCCACATACATTTGAACCCTACTTTCCGTCCAGGGCCGTATATAATCATCTCTAAGTCCCATCGGGCTTAACTCTTTGCGTGCCCCCCCCCACCATCATCATGGTTGTGTAGAAGCGACTCGTATCTCGCCACCACTAATCACAAGAGCTGCAGCTTCCTCTCCTCCTCCGTTTCCTACACTTTTTTTTTTAAGCCTTGTCGTCATAATCCGCCAACCAGGGCGACGCCTTGGCTGCAGGATTCCTTCCCAGCGTGGTGGAGCTCCAGCAGCAAGATGTTCAGCAGCGAGTGGCTGGGAGGTTCTAACTGTACGTGCATCCACCATCGAATCACAAACGTCCGAAGTGATGTCATTCTTGTTGAAGAAGTTCTTGGAAGTCCTGCAGGAAGAACCAGGCTGTCACCACACAGACCAGAGCCCTCGGTCATGAGGGATGCCCGCTGCAACATCTGCGCCTAACCGGTAGCCGTTTGACGACCCTGCACCACTTGAAGTGCCGGTGTTCCACTGAATGAAAAAGCACCCCAGATTATGATGCCCCCCCCCTCGTCCCCTCCACTGTGCCGAGTAGAAAACATCTCAGTTGGGATCTCCTTGTCATACCAGTAACGTTGGAAGCCATCTGGACCATCAAGGTTCCATTTGCTGTCATCCACCTTTTTCCACCTTTCAATGTCCCATGTTTGATGCTCCCTGGCAAAGTCTAAACAGGCGGTTTTGTGGAGTCTAAGGAGACCTGGTCTTTGGATTCCTTTTTTGTCTTAGAAAGCCTTTTTCTACAGATGCAATCTGATGGTTGCTGCTGTGCAGTCGGCACCAGTAAGGGCCTTCATTCGGGTCCAGGACCGCCCTGTGTCTTGATGGACAGCCAATCGGATCCTCCGGCTCATCACGGGTGGTCATTGGGTCGACCGCTTGACTTTTTTTCTTCCGTAATGCTGAGGATCTTTCCAAAATGTAGAATGACCGTCTTACTGCGTCTGACAGGCGCCTTGCTTACGCGGGTCCACCGTCCCACCACGGTTAGCGTCAGGAGGGCATGACCGTGTCATTGCCTGACACAAAATGAGAGCAGATTTTGGTTTCTATAGTCTGCGGTCTTGAACTTTTGATCAGGTAAAAAGACAACCTATTTCACTTAATTTTTTTTATTAATTCCAAATGTTTTTTATTTTACTCCTCCTTCTTGCTTTTGAATCTTCAGCTCTACTTAAAACCTCATTCAGGTCCAAATGTGCAAAATGCATATTCTAGCAATTTTTCAGCTGGTCTTAAGATTGTGACGAGGTCTGGATCCACACTGTTGGTCGCCGCGCTCCCAAAGAATGAAGATGCTTTGTCATATTTAGTTTGCAGAGCGGTGTCAAAGGTGGTCAGCGAGCAAAGAGATGTGCTTCATTTGCTTTGGAGATTGTATCCGATGCGTCCTGATACTTTAACGATACATGGAATTTTCTGGCGATGCGATACGATTCACCCTTTTCACGATACGATGAGATAATCATTTAGTTCAAATCAATGCAATCCGATATGATATGGTGCAATTTCTTGCCATATGATGCAATTCAACATGATGCAAATAAGCAAAGGGAAAAACTGGAATTCGGTATGGTCTACAAAAAAGATTTGGCACTTGGCAGTAAATTCAACTAAAGTCTTTTTTTACTATGCACCACTTCTTCATCATTCTTTTTGCCATCTTAAAACAGCAACGACTTTTCAAAAAGAACTTTTCTTCACACTTTCACATTTTTATGCAATTACAATATCAGTGGTTCAGGGGTGGAGTCAAACAATTAAACAATAATTACTGATGTAAAAAAATACAGTACAGCAACAACAAAGTTACAGTGACACTTTCAACAGTGGAATCAATGTTTGTTTATATTCCTACTGCTAATATGAATGAGCTAGCAGCTAAGCTAATACAGTAGTAGGAGCAGAAAGCGTAAAATGGCTTCTACCCTTTTAAAATTGTTTCACAATTCAGGAAGAAGCCAACTGCTCTGCTGTTCTAATGTCACCTGCTGTGCTGAACACTTGTTTTTTTTTTGGGGGGGGGGCACTTATTGCAGGGACGGACAAATAGCTCCTGGACAATTTGGAAAGCAGCGGAAGATCCACTTGTTCTGACCTGATTTGCTTGGTTCTTCCCTGGTGTCCGACGAGGAACGAGACGGGGAGGCGGCGGTAGACTTGTTCGTGTTGGGGTGTCCCCTTCTTAAGGGGGGGGGGGTCTGCATGTTTGTCGTGCTTCCTGTTGGACGGCTTCTTAACGCGGCATTCTTTGCAAATGACGGCCGTTTTGTCGAGCTTTGCGCCGTTCTTTGTGAACCCATAGTGTTTCCAAACATACCATTTAAACGTTGCGGGGGGGGGGTTTAAATATAGACGTATATAGACGTATAGACGTTCCTCGCTGCTGCTGCTTGCGTGCGAATGAACGTCCATGCTGTTTTACCAGTAGTTGAATGCGCCTCCCGGCTTCCGTCCGTATTCAATACTAAACGCTAAAATAATGATGGTGCATTCATGGTGCCTGGGGAACAGCATATGGGGTGAAGTTGAACATTAATAAAACGGCGCTTACATCGGATTTTACCGATACCCACAAATGCATCGCAATGAATCTCGATTTCACCCGTCAATTGCATCCAGTGAATGAGCCGATGCGCTCGCATCGTGCGCATCCGCATCGATGTATCGATTAATATCGATTATTTTCCACACCCTTACTGTAGACATGATTGATTGACAGCTCATCAGTCCAGTGTGTTAAGCCGGTTGTGATTGCCCCCGTGACCCCGGAGAGGGGTAAGAAGTGAGGTGCGAGTACAACATGGAGTCCAAAGAGGCGCTGTTGACAGCGGCGTTGTCTGTCCACGTCTGTTTGTGTTACCGTCGTGTCATTTCCACCCCCGGCTTTTAAACGCAACCACCCCGCCCGTTCCCACCGTCGCCCGGGACGCACGTTAGAATCCAGGTCACGGGACAGACGGCGCCTCCAGACGCTGCCAAGCCCGGCCTTGTTCCGACGCGGCTCCCCCGCCGAACGCAACCTCTCAGGCTGTGTGCACAAACGCAAGCGTTTGGGACCGGGACGAGACAAAGAGGCAATGAAAGAGAATGAGAACAGCGGAGCCAAGCGACAGAACTTCTGCTCCTTCTCATATCAACGCAGGAGACTTTGCGCTTGACGGGGAAGCGTCGTCCTTTTCAGGTGCACAGCGGTTGTCCCTGCAGCGAGGCTCCGCTCGTCCCATTTTCCCTTTCCCGACGCCTGCAACATTTAACAGCTCCTCTCGTTGATTGAGGACTACAAAGATGGAGTACTACAAAGTAGGCTTAGCCTACATTTGCAACTTTTCAGACTTGCGTACACTCCAGTAAAAAAAAATTGGTGTGGGCCGCACTTTGGACACCCCTGCTCTATGCAGTTCTGAGTGGTAGCTGGGGGTGGGGGGGGCCCGATTCCAACAGAGTAGGCGTGGGTGGAAGAGAAGAATGCCGAAAAGAGCGTTTCGGTCAAGAGGGGAAGAATGCAGATTCGCCCGATACTCAACCTGCGATTTATGAAGTACTTCATTCAAAGAAACTCCCTGTGGCGCCCCACTGGGACCCAACATCATGGGGCCCATTTCATTAAGAGCATGCGTGCTCCTCATTAGTCATCCAGGAGCGTTATGGAAATGTACGCTTTGTGAGCGTTGTCAGCTCATTGGTTTAGTTTGTGGCTATTAATCACATTTGCACGGCGCCTGCACAGGTACAAATCGTCTCTGTGCTGCGTTTACATGCGAGTTGACGCATTCCCCGTGCCTCAGTGTCAGGGCCAGGAATAATGGAGGGAGCATGCTCCGCACTGAAGGACATTTAATATTATTGTTAACACGCATGTCGTCGTTTCCCATTCACGTTTCTTCCCATTGTAGAAGCTGCTAGGAATGCAGCACATTCCCACTGTGGTTCATTCCGTCTACGCCAAACATCCAAACATGTTATTGTCATGTCCATGTTTGCCCAAGGTACAGTAGCGTTTAAAATCACGACGACGACCCCCCCCCCTACTTATTTTTCTGACGAATTAAGCCCCGGAGTTTGACCCCCTAAAACAGATTGACATGAAATTTCAATCCATACATCCCAGAAAGGCACGGTGGACGAGTGGTTAGCGCGCATACCTCACAGCTAGGAGACCCGAGTTCAATTCCACCCTCTGCCATCTCTGTGTGGAGTTTGCATGTTCTCCCCGTGCATGCATGGGTTTTCTCCAAGTACTCCGGTTTCCTCCCACATTCCAAAAACATGCTAGGTTAATTAGCGACTCCAAATTGTCCATAGGTATGAATGTGAGTGTGAATGGTTGTTTGTCTATATGTGCACTGTGATTGGCTGGCCACCAGTCCAGGGTGGACCCCACCTCTCGCCCGAAGAAAGCTGGGATAGACTCCAGCACCCCCCGCGGCCTTCGTGAGGATAAGCGGTAGAAAATGAATGAATGAATGAACATCCCATAAACTTCAGGGTTCTTTGCCAAATCATGAAGAAATGTGGTAGCCGAGGGTCTAATGATAACAGAAATGTTAGCACAACGTATTTTAACCACAACCCATATGTGGTGTGTAAAATTAAAAAGATGCTTGCGTTTAAGCCACAGAGCTCTTGTCTACCTCATTGATGTCAACAAAAGAAGCAGAGTGAAATGTATACATCGGGGGTGTCACAAGACCTTGCCAGATTAAAATGGGACAAGATATCTGGTTCCAATAAAAAAAGTGTCTCACGTAATAAATGAATGCAAAGAAACTGGATCATTTTGCTGGCCTTCATATCTCGCCATGTGCGTGCGTTTCCATTTCCCCAGTCTCTCGCCTCCAAACAGGCGTTCTCTGCATTGGCTTCAGCACCTAGACCAGGGGTGGGGAACCTTTTTGGCTAAGAGAGCCATGAAGGCCAGATATTTTAAAATGTGTATCTGTGAGAGCCATATACATTTTTTAAAACATTGAATGCAATAAAATGTGTGCATTTTTATGTAAGACCAACAGTTTTAGGTATAATGGGCTCTAATTACGTAGACCAGGCACACTACCCCACGCCAATGGGGTGTGGCCAGCATACTTTCGTGAGCAGCGCAGTGTCTAATAATAAATCTAATACTTGCTGCCATTAATGCAACTTCTGCTGCTGCATAGTTTTGAACCGTATTCAGTATATTTCATTCTTTTGGCCATCTTCACCAGAAGGCTTGGTTCTGCAGCTTTAGCTAGGTGACTAAAGGAGGAAAGTTTACATTTACATGTTTTTTTGACATCTCAATGACCGAGGTAGACTACCGCATTACCCAGTAATAATCAAGTTTTGGTGTTTGACCTGGAAAATATCATCAGGAAAGATAGATATGGTCGTCCGTATTGCAGTAGAAAATAGATGGACGAATTAAAATGCATAAGAAAGTTGTTGATTTTTAATATTATTTTTAACAGTGATTTCTGTGATGTTTACTTTAAAAAATTTTAGCAAAATACATTTTTATTGTGGTAAGAAATGCTTGAGAGCCAGATAGTGTCATCAAAAGAGCCCTACCTGGCTCCCGAGCCATAGGTTCCCTACCTCTGACCTAGACACTTAGTGGAACAAGGGTGAAGAGCATGAGACCTTGTGTCTGTCATACAGTCTCGGTAGAGGGAGGCGGGGCTTTTCGCATACACACACAGAAAAAGTGTGGCGCTTATGCAAGGTAACGCAGCACAAGTTAGGAGGGAAACCGATGCTTGCCAAGCCAAGCGCCACAGAGCCCCCAGGTGGGAATATTAATAATGAGCAAGGTGAGCCCATCAACAGGAACACATCAGTAGGCTAAAATATATTCAAAAGTGGCAACATAAAAGGCAACAAAACATCTGGGAAAATAAATATAAAGATGCTCTGCACTACAGTTACAATGGCAGCATTTCAGGAAATGCTGCAAATGTTTGACAGACAGTATACAGCACATTCGGGAGTTGTGATGACACGAGCTGGTACAGTGTTCTACAGTCCCCCCCCCCCCCGCTGTGTTTGTGTGTGTTTGTGTGTGTCTGTGTGTGTGATGGCATATGTTCACCTATAGAATAGGATTATCCCGAGCAGCAATCGCCATCTTGTCCTCCTCATTACACATCACAATATCACGTCTTGATTAAACCTCAAAGAGGTCATGGGACTTAGACGTGTGGCTCATCCCCATCACCTTCAGGGCACCCGGATTGAAGCATGGAGGGGGACCTTTGCCCCCGCCAGATGATGAAAGGTCAGAAGTGAGCAAAAGATTGACAATCAGCGTGTGCAAACAAACCGTGATTGACACCCTGCGTCACACACGTTCTGCTTTCGACTTTGTCCAACACCAACGCCTTTTGTCTCCAGGAGACATTTTTCTCTGTCGGTAAAAAGGGGAATTTGTGGTCCGGCCCGCCGCGATGTGGCCTGCGGCTTCCTGGAAGATCAAGAGATTCCTTCCAAATGGCAAATTTGAAAGTGTCCGAGTCTGTGACCCTCCGCTGCTGACATCATTCATCCTCAGCAGGCGATAACACGGAACAGCCTGCAAGGAGTCATTCTCTCTCTCGCTGTTTCATGACTTTCTCCTCTGTTAGTAATGATATTTTTATATATTAATTATGCATGGCGTTCTGCATTGTAGTTACTATAAATGCTGCAATTATAGCCCAGGCATGTATTTACATAAAGCACAGAGGAAAGGCCTTGATAATTGGATGTTATTTCCTCAATGTGAAAACTCATTACACATAATACTCAATTTTTAATCATGATTTGGAATGCATGAGAAAGTGGAAACGGGAAAACATAGCTTTAACCACTCGATTGTTGATAAACATGAATATTACACAGCAAAGCAACAGAACCGATGTTGTAATGGAGGTAAGGAGTGGTACATTGTACTCAGCAGTACAACAAATGCCACACGCAGGAGTAACCAAGTAACCGACATTTTAAAGCCCACGCAGAGGTAGATGATGAAGTCTTGTCATACTTCAAATGCAGATACTGCCACCTGCTGGAGTTGAGTTTTTTAACTCCTCCAGGAGTTTGGATTCCCGGCAAAGAGCAGTTTAATTAACATTGTTTACGAGTGTGGAAGTGGGAATGTGTTTATTATCTGTGCAGCTGACCTGACATAAAGTATAACGAATCATAAATTAAGAACATTGGATTGCGTTTTGCCATCAAATCCTAACGCTACTTTTATTGTATTACCACAACCTTCCTGACTTTGCCGGTGATTTGGAGTCGTTGGGTTTATTTCTCTTCCGCGAGGCAGTCGTCATTAATAAACAACCGCTTTCGGCAGTTTGGGAGTTGTTGTGCGTGAGAAAGTCCTCTGTAGGTGACGATGCCACCTTTTGGCTTGATTTGTGCGACGGCGTGAGTCCACTGGAGGCCCACCCAGTGTATCTCTCTGTGGTTGTAATCTTCCAGCTCCGACGCCCACAACTGCAAAAGTGCGAATTTGACTCCTCGCCACCACGGCAGCGCAATTGAGTTTTCAGGTCTGCTTGTAAAGGCAGCCAGGTGGAGGAAAGACAAGGCTGACGTGTTTATTATTGGATTTAAAAGCCGAAAGTGAGGCGATGAAAGGTGCCTGACAACAAGCCAAGCCGAACCATCCACGAGCTACGCTATCATTTAGTACCTGGTTTTGTGGCTTTTGACAGGGGTTTTTTTCTCTTGTCTTTTCCTGTCGTGGTTGGCTGTTTCCCGTCTTACTGGTATATGCTCACCACCATCTTGGGACATCACCTTCAACAGGGCCCCCCTGCGTCTGGCTCTGCTCTTTATTCCAGCTATAGCCCGACCTCCGGACATCAGTCTATAGGTCTTTCATTAAACGGACATTTTGGAATCTTGCAACCAGAAATCCACACCGTTTGAGTCTCACCGGCAATAATAATTCATTCATTCATTTTCTACCGCTTTTTCCTCACGAGGGTCGCGGGTGGTGCTGGAGCCTATCCCAGCTGTCTTCGGGCGAGAGGCGGGGTACACCCTGGACTGGTGGTCAGCCAATCACAGGGCACATATAGACAAACAACCATTCACACTCACATGCATAACTATGGACAATTTGGAGTGGCTAATTAACCTAGCATGTTTTTGGAATGTGGGAGGAAACCGGAGTACCCGGAGAAAACCCACGCATGCACGGGGAGAATGGCCGAGGGTGGGATTGAACCCTGGTCTCCTAGTTGTGTGGTCTGCCCACTAACCACTCGACTGCCGTGCCGCCCATAATAATAATAATAATAATAATAATAATAATAATAATAATAATAATAATAATAATAATAATAATAATAATAATAATAATAATAATAATAATAATAATGAGTGGATCATCATCACACAAACAAGCAAGTATGAACGCCAATCAGTATCGGACCATTTACGCGAAAAATTGTCAACTTGTGTCACTTTTTCTTCTTCTTCATCTTTTGCGGTTTGTGCACGGACAAAAAGCAGGCTTCACTACACATCTTCAAGAAAAAAATCATTCGGTGGTTATACAATATAATTCATGTTCACTGTTGGCCCCTTATAGCCAGCTTGTACCCACAATATCAAGCAGGGGGGTTCTGCTGTTTTTGGCACCCAAGCTGCATTGCTCACTACTGCCGCCTACAGGACTGGAGTGCTATTGCACAACATTTCACCATTTCTTAAAACATTTTTGAGAGAATAATTCTAGTTTTACTGCAGAAAAAATGCAAAATAGTCATAAATGTGTGTGATTCTCGTCTTGAACATATTGTTTGGCACTCCGGCTTTCTTTGGCCCCATGTGGGGTTATTTAAATAGAAAGAGTGCTTTGTTGGGCACTCGACGTGGCGGAACGATACGGCACAGGTACAAGTTTGTTACGTGCGATACTATACGAAAACGCAGGGTAAATTTTTGTGCAAATAGCCAACAAAAACCAAGGCGTATGCTAATTGTGGCTTCCATAAAGGTTGACTTTAGCATCTTTAATGTTCAAAATGTTTCTGTATTCATTTGTTCTGTCTTCGGCCTTCGCCCCCCCACAACTCTCGTTGACTGTTTCCTTCTGAAATGAAGCTTCTTTGCTGGCTTTGCTGTAATCAATCTATAAGTCACAGTTGCAGCTGTGACTTATAGATTGATGGGGGGTGGGGAGGGGGGGGTCTTCTTGTTGTTTTTAAATTTTTTTTGCTCCAAATGATTTCTTTCAGTACGCACCCACCCCCGGCGAGGCTGCCTTCCAATGAAAATGTCTGTGTAACATTTGCTCCACTGTGGGAGTCTCAGATGCGATTAGGAGGTCCAACAACCCTCGCTGAAGTGCCCCTGAGCAAGAGGCGGGCGTCTCTCTTTGTGAGGATAGCAGCACACGGGAGAGCAATTATCCCGCTCACATTCCCTCACTCTTGTTTCATATATTTTTTTTCCGTGCCGCTTTTCCTGTCAGAGATGCTCCGCAGGAACGCAGAACCGGCGCGCCGCTCAGCATAAAGATAATGGCTCCCTTCTTTACTCACCCATTTACTTTAAAATTAATTAAGCCGTCCTCGTTAAGGTTTTAGCGCTCTCGGAGGGACTGGGCATTAGAGTACATCCAGTAAATGCAGTCTTTGTGGTCTACTTGTGAGACGAGGCCCCTTGTACCGAGCACTCAGGGTAGTACTCAGGATGCTTCCTGTTCTATGGTCATCATCATATTTTTGCTTTTTGAGCTGAAGTCTGATGTTTTATATTTGGCAGCAGGTTGTGTTCAGCGAAGTGGCGTCAGGTTTACATAGCAAACGTTTTGCTATCAACGGCGATGAAGAGCAGATTAGATTGTTACCATGGTGACATTTCTTACCCTCCCTTTGCATACGCAAAGCATCAGTTGCGTGTAGACCAAAAAAAAAACCTTCAGACCTTGATTCTAAAGCCAAGGTTCTGCCTGCCGGGACGTTTATACCGAAGGCTAGCAAGACGTGTGCGGTGTCATTGTTCTTCCTGAAAGACACGGTCGAAGAACTTTAAAGTCGATTCACTTCCATGCTAATGAGGTCCTTCCTCGACGCCATTGGCCCCTCAGTAGAGTTTGAGTTTCTGCCAAGTCCCATCAGTCCACACCCCCGCATGGATATGGATATGGATATGAAGCCCCCTCTTTAATAGGGCGCCACTTTTGTGGCGTTACTTTCACTAAAAGTACAAAAATATATAACAAAATACAGACTACATATAATAATGCATACTATGTACCGCTGCCCTCTAGTGGAAGAGCATGTTATTGACACTGACATTGACGGACATGTGAACAAAGATTCATTCTTTGCCGTTTTCTATATCCGCTTATCCTCCCGAGGGTTGCAGGCTTGCTGGAGCCTATCCCAGCTGTCTTTGCCGTCAAATCATAATTTTCCCACACATGAAGTGAATTTGGATCGTTTCTCTCACGGCATGGTGGTTTGGAATCACTGGAATAACTCTCCGCTAGCGGAGATGCTTATTAGCATATTAGCATCTACGGTGGTGTAGCAATCTTTGGAAAATTACAAATATCAAATATATATTGCAGTTTCTCCAAAATTATATTAAAATGCACATTAAAATGTTTTGTGGTTAAATACGGCCCATTAATTGGCAAAAAATCCAAATTTTTAAGCATTTTTTTTTATTGACTAAAATGCAAATGTCGTGTCAGGCATTTAAAGGCATCATGATGATGTGTAGTATTCTACACTGGTCACTAGGTGTCAGTGATGTTACTTTAATGAGACACACAAACACCACACTTGATCTCACAAATGCACACAATAATCCTTACAACGGGCCCACGCCAAGCTAAAACTCAACTCTGAACCCCCCCCCCATGCCACTTCCGGTCCAACACCGGAAGTCCTATTTCTTATGTGTGCTGTGTTGGGTCATATGGGTGTAAAGGTGACTATAGGGGTGTTATGTCATGTCTAGAGGGCTCTAATGATGTAGCACATTGTAAACTATATGAAAATATTATACTACGAATCCTAATTTGTGGAAATACACTTGTCACGGTCGGGGCTGCAACCAATTACCCTGAATAAACGAAGCATTCCCGTCTGGAAAAGGCGGATAAAGCGCACAAATGTGTGGAGACACAAAATGGCATGTCCCCAGCGGGGCTGCCTAAAAACACTTCCCTGCATCAAGGCTTTCAATCCTACACCTTTGTGGGACCTCCGACATTGAAATTGGTGACAAAGCCTCCATTCTGGGTCATATTCGATCGTCCTGTGTTCTAATATTGAAGTGGTTAGTGAGCAGAGTTCCACAGAAATAATCGTTCACAATCACGTAATCACGACCACCCGACGCCGATTAATAGCATAACCTACTGGACGGGAGTAATTACGCTAATTATAATTACAGAGGGGAGGGAGCGCCTCCGTGCAGCTGGTCACGTTAGCAGCGTAGTGGCGGCAATCTGGCTTCGCAGGAGAATTTAGCAGCCATTGCTCATCACAGTGAGTCAGAATGGGAGCACTTAGGCTGAATTACGGCTTTTCTTCTAATTCCGTAACGCTAGCGCCACAAATCATCATTAGGGAAACGCACCACCGCCGGGAATTGAATAAAAAATAAATCAATAAAGTAGCACTGTAAGCTATTTGGCTCTCACGCGAGGGGGTGTTTGTGTACCAGACCCCCCCCCACCAACCCCACCAACCCCGCCCATCCCCACTCCCCACCACACACACGCAGGCAATGACAGCCTGTCACGCCACTCTCCCCTCTCAGGTGGACTTCCTTTTCCACTTCACACTTCCTATTCAGCCCACACCTTCAGGGGGGGTCGAGCGTCCTGTCGCCTCCCGGCGTCTTATGTCGAATTGGTCCGCCCGGGTTTCATACGAGCCCCTGCCGTAAGGAGGTGGGGGGGGGTGTCTAAATGTCAGCCGCCGCCCTCCGCTGAGTGCACGTGCCCGCATGCAAGGGAGGAGGGGGGAGAGAGTTGGTGCGAGGTGTGGGGGGGGGCGAGCTATTTGTGGATTAGGAAATGAGGTCACAGATGGAAATGGCTGAACTTGAGTGACTCCTGCCTCGCCACCCGACACCTATCAAGGAGTTGAACAAACATGTCGCGCTTCCATCGCCCGCGATTAAAACGCCTTTTAATGGCCGCCGCTCTGCTGAGGGAAGAGTCTCGGAGACACGGAAGGAAGCACGGCGCTCCGAGCTGTAGGTCAGTGAGGGGCTGACAGGAAGAGAATATGCTTAACCTCCGCTGCAGCGTCAATGTGACATCACAACGGACGTCTTCCTCAGTTGTTTATATCATTGTCATCTCGTTTTATCGGCCTTCGGGCCAGGAAAACCTTCCCTGCTGACCTTCATATTCCCAACAGTCTTCATTTAGTAGCGGGTCTCCACTGGTGTATGTGTAGATTTCGTTTTTCCTTTGTCCAATCAGATTTCAACTACCATGTGTTGCTATGTGAGCGTAATCTGCCCAGGGCCTTCAGAATCAGGAGTGCTGGCCCGTGTCATTTAAAGACTCTTAGCCAGGGGTGCCCACAGCGCTGCCCATGGCACCTTATAAAAATATCATTTAGCAAAACATTTCAAAGAAATTTTAGATGAATAAAGTTATGATTTCATAATATGGTACTTTGATGATTAGTGTGGTCATTAAAATAGAATAATACAGAAAAGTTGTCATTTGAGAAATGAACAAAACAACAATTAAAGTTGTCATTTTTGCGAAATTAGGTTGTGTAAATGTTGTAATGTTGTGAAATATATATTATTAAATTATTAAATAGATTATTATTATAATATATTATTATTAAATATAGAGATGATAAAAAATTTATGGATATAAAGTCATAATTCCAGGTAGACAATTGACAAGAAAAAAGTAGAAATAGTTGGGGGGGGGGGGGGGAAATCATAAATAAATCATTTGCAGAAACGGAAAAGGCGGCTACACAAACAATGAAGTCAAAACATTCAGAGAAAAATGGCCATCTCTTTGTTATTGAAAAAAAAATATTATTATTATATATATTGTTATTATTTAAAAAAGTAAAAATCTGAAGTATTTTTTATTAAATTTTTATGAATAAAGTAAAACAAGAAAGAGAGAAAAAAAGTCATAATTTTATGAGAATAAACTCATATTATTTAGACAAATATGATGTCATCTTAGTAGCATAGATTTAATTTAAATAAGAAAAACTTTATTACACCTCCGTTAAAGTCGCCCGTATTTACGTATCTCTACCAAATACGGGTTCTTGCCTGCAAAGGCCTTTGACTGATTGAGTCCACCTAAGGCTGGGATGGACCATGAAGGTGGACCAGGCTAAGGGTTCCAGAAGGTTCCATTCAGATGCCATTTAGTATCGTGGAGGCATCACGAAAGGCTAATTGTGGCCAAGTTGGTCCTGTCGATTGTCACCCCCACGTTAAAAGCCCCAGCTGACGTTCAGCGTTAATAACGCCGCTCTGTCGTCCCGCTAATGCACCGATGAGTCCCGTCACATCGGGTAGAAGCATTGTGGCTCGTGTCTCTGTGAGTGTGCGTCTCCATCCATCAGTATGCGACCCGACCGAGCAGCTGCCAAGAGCTTAGCAGGCTGTTGCTAGGCAATGCCATTTCAAACCCATCCTTCTCCGGGTGTCGGGGGCGCGTTTGTCGTTCGCTTTGGTCGCTAACGCCGGCGTGGAAAAGTGCGGCGTGGTATTTCTAGTTTTATTTCTAGCTTTTATTTCTTCGACAAACGTAATAGTGAAGTTTTATAGGATCTGACGTTACCTCCATTAGCCATCAGTCACGACCCGAGACATGACGTTACATCACATAGTAGTCAACCACGGCATGTCCGACATGAAGTGAAAAAAAGTTCTCCTCCCATTCCGTGTGGAAGTGGTTTTTGGCTTTTTTTCTTTTTCTTTCTTTTCCACTCTGTTTGAAGGCCTTTCTTGCGTTTGGAATAAACGAAATTGAAGGCTCAAGCTTCGCCAACGATGTGTCAGTCAGCGACAGACACGGGGGGCTGTATTCTCGATCATGTTTGTTTTCTTCAGGAACAGGAAGTGAGTGTGGTGTTAGCTTCCATAGCTACGCTAGTGCTGCTAAAGGTCGTTATACGTGCTTTATGGCCTCCATTCCATTGGACAACTGCAGATATGGAGTGTATGTGTAAAAGAAAAAATGGCGTGCCGTAGCATTCAAGTTACAGACACACAAAAACGGTCTTCCCAGTAGGTTTTGTTAATCGCGTTTTTAAACTGTATCATCTCCAGAATCAAAGGCAGCACGCCTCCAGTATATTACTGTGCTCATCAAGAGCGAGCTTGATTAGAATATTATTATAATGTGTGTATATATATATATTTATGTATATGAGCGTGTGTGTGTGTGTGTCCAAGGTACACTCTAACCATAAGATGTGAAAGAATGTTTTTCCCAGACGGAAAAAAAAGCATGTGAGGATGCTTGGAGGACTTAGGGGTCAAGGACAGGAAGACGGAAGGCGAAAGGAGACTGATCAAGAAGCAGATGGTGGGGTTAATTCCATCTGTGAACCTGAGTGAGGCTCGCGGATGACAGCTTAGCAAGTTCTCATAGTGACCAGGTAGCCGACTCGGATGGCGGGCGATCAGCTGGTGGGACTCCCTCCCGCCAGCCCACCCGCCGCCCCGGGGGGGCCAATTAGAAGGAAGGAGGGAAGCGCTAGCAGCATGAGAAGACTCCCCGCGGACACACACACACTGACAAAGGCTTGGTACGGTAATTGAAGCCCCGAAGGCGCGCGCACCTTGTCACGACACGCACACCAAAGGCCCAGAGCTCAAGAGCACGTTTTGACTTCAAAATTGCTCATTTGCTCACATTTGGTCCCAATTCAGCCCAACCCAGGGCTATCATCTCTGAAGCTCGCGTGTACACAAAACGGGGCCGAAAAGTTGGGTACGCCGTTTTGCACCCGACTCCTGTGATCTAGAAAAACAAGCTGGCGTGAGAACGGGCGCCCCAGCAGCTTGGTAGCCATGGGGTAGAGGCCGTGCACATATGAAGTTATATGTTAGAAGTACACATGCAGTGCAAGCCAATGAATGCTTCTGTATCATTGCAGGACAATGAGGAAATACAGTATGCTATACTTACGTACGTGGAAAGATAATATCCGATACTTACGTACTCAGCATACTGTATGGTGTCTGCAAGTACTGCAAAAGCCATGGTACCACTGCATACCAGTGTACCTGCTGAAATATTCAAGTACTGGAACTAATGATGCTGCCGTTAAGTCGATAAAGACTTGACTTTGCTAAAAACCGCCCGATGTTAGCCGATATCCAGTTTAACAAGCGAGAGATACGGTCGATAAGAATCCGCCGTACATCCTTACAACAGGGGTGTCAAACTTGATTAAACAGGGGGCCAAAACTCAAAGCCTATTTTTGGTCGTGGACCCAATCCCAATGTACGTACAATGTATGTTGATGTACCTTACATAACCAAATGAGCCAATATTGCAAAACACACATAATTAACTATTAACATTTTTTGTAATTACCTGAGTTTACTTTGATGACTTGCACTGAATTGAACCAGCCAGGGATGCATAGTCCGGACAGTAGCTGCTGATAGCCAGCCTCAAGCACACTTCCAAATGTTTATCAGTCATGGATAATATCCGTATCATAATATCCGTATAATATTCCATATCCGTATGGAAGTGATATGTTTTTTGCCTTTTTACTTGGTCCAGTTTTTGCCTTTTTACTTGGTCCAGCTCCTTCACTCATTTTAGTGACCATAAACTTTAGCGAGGGCTTAAAATCTCGCAATTCGCCGACTAGCTTAGCACTTTGCATCGTTGTTTATGCATGAGCGGTGACCTAAAGGTCAAAATTCAGTTGTCATCTGACTGGTTGTCCTGTATGTCAATCAAGTAACGGGGATGGATGATAGGCTGACATCGTAAGTTCTGCTGCACTTAGAGACGTTGTTTGATTTGATTGGTCGCCCGAAGGGCAACATTCAGTTGTCATCTGAATGGCTGCCCTGTATATCAATCAAGTGACGGCATTGATGCTGGGATGATATTTTTTTAATGTCACGCCGCGATCGACCAGCGATCGACCAGTACCACCTCCGCGATCGACCGGTAGCTCGCGATCGACTTAATGAGCACCCCTGGTCTAGTGAATTCCGTGCTATATGGAATATTCATTCATTCATTTTCTACCGCTTTTCCTCACGAGGGTCGCGGGGGTGCTGGAGCCTATCCCAGCTGTCTTCGGGCGAGAGGCGGGGTACACCCTGGACTGGTGGCCAGCCAATCCCAGGGCACATATAGACAAACAACCATTCACACTCACATTCATACCTATGGACAATTTGGAGTGGCTAATTAACCTAGCATGTTTTTGGAATGTGGGAGGAAACCGGAGTACCCGGAGAAAACCCACGCATGCACGGGGAGAACATGCAAACTCCACACAGAGATGGTCGAGGGTGGAATTGACGTCAAGTCTCCTAGCTGTGAGGCCTGCATGCTAACCACTGGACCGCCGTGCAGCCCTATATGGAATATTGCTTCCACTTGTATTGTATTGTATAAGTATGATGCCATAGGAGTACCTGATACCAAGGGAATGGCCTCATGATGCAGCCGGGCACCAAAGCAGGTGATTTTAATGATCAACACCTGCTTCAATTTCAGTTTCAAGAAGGAGCTCATCAATGAAATCAGCTGGTTGGAGAGAAACCCTGCTGGGTCTCGGCCCTCCACGGAAACGTCTGCATTAGATCAATCCTATGGAGTCGTTCTGTTTTGTTCTAGATTCCGATCAGATCGTCCCTTCCATCCCTACCGTCTCGTATTCCAAATCATGAAAATGTTATGTTTTGCATTTTCTTCGGTAGCCAAAACAAAGTAGCCTTCAAACCCAGGCTACGTACTGAACCGTTGTCATGGCGTAGCACTGCAGGCCTAATCGTGACATCTCAGCGGTATTGATTAGGAAACGGGGATTGAGGCATCAAAAGTGTTTGGCGGTTGCTTGGGGAAGGTGACTTTTGCCGAATAGCGGGATAGAAATAATGATGATGATGATATCTGTGCGGTCGTGTGTGTGCAACATGTTCCAGCTGCAGTCGCCACGTCTGTGTTGTGTTTGTGTGTCGTGACTTTGAGCTCACCTCCACCTCTGCGGTGCTGAGAGGAGTTCTTTTAAAGCGCCGCAATCCCAGACAGGACGCAAACACGCACAGAGGCTCGCTAATGACAGCCGGCCGTCAACTATTCTCCTAATGAGGATGCATGGAGCGTCGGATTAAAAACACGCTTCCAACATCCTGCTCCTATGTAATGTATGCGTGTAATTGCAGCCCTTTAATCCAGCTCAAGCCCCGCCCCCTCTATGAAAGTGATTCACCAGCTCGTCTGTCGAGAAACCTGACATTTGACTTGACCTGAACTTCTTTTTTTTTTTTTAATCAGAGCGCCCGAAGCCTTATTGGAACGCAATCACTTCCCTTTGCTGGCTTGTAGAGAATCGGACCAACGTGCGAACCCTCCCGTTTAGAGTAGTCAGTGTACAACTTGGGCAGAGTATAGATCACTAGCCACTGAAAGTCAGATCATGCCTATGGTAGCGGTCGTGTCATGTGGCTGCACGAGTGCACAAGGCACCAGGGAGCCGCGGTTCAATGTGGGTAGCCATACGTTTTTGTCCGTTAAACATGGCCATGGCCAGTCTTCTTGTGGGGCGTCGCCTCTTGCCGTCACCGCCAACGGCTCACTCTCGCGTTTGTTCGGGAGAGAAGCAAAGAGAGTCGTCTGAACCCTTTCACTGTTATTCTATTTTTAAACTTAGCTCTCTTTTTTCCCTCCATGCTCGCACGGAGATCTGAGAGCAGGTAGCGAACGCTCTCAGAAGACGGCGATTGGACGGGTGGGCTTCCAACTCCCGGGAGAATTAAAGCGAGATGGCGACAGAGACTTCGCAGGTTGGCGTTTGGCTGTGTGCTAGCGCCAGGAAGCTAGCATGATTGCTGTGTTTTTGTCGTCATTTCTAGCGTCGAATACGGGAAGTGCTGAGGCTGCTGGGAGTGACACGGACGCCAAAATGAGTCATGGTGTCGGCATCGACTGATATTTCGATTGTTTGATGATCTGAAACAATGAAGTGTGACAAACAAAAGCTGAGGAATGAAGAATGGGGCCAAGCGTATGTCGACGCACGTGACATCGCCTGATTGTCGGCTGTCAAAACTGCACAGTTTGATTCCGTGGTTGCAGATTCTTGGAGGGAACGTGTTTAATATTTGAGAAAGTGGGTTACTGTGTGAGCGGTGATTGTTTATTTAGCGTCTGAGTTTATGAAAAGTGCATCACTGCCGGCCTTGTTTAAGACTCGAGCTGCACGGCGCCGAGGAGCGTTGATTGCATCACATCCAATCACAATAAAGCTCCATTCCACTGAGTACGTCCGATGACATCTAAAGCGGAAATGCATAAAATGAAAGCAGCACACGTACACGCAGAGTGGAAACGTGTTTGCCAGAGACGACGGTGTCAGCGGGGGCGTCGCTCGTTGAGCGAAACAACATGGCGGATGTATCAGGCGAATCCGCAGGGGGTCCGGTGGCGTGAAATGAGCTCCTCTTGCGTACTGTACTGTACTGTAGTTTCTGTCTGCTTTATTCAGCTGGCCGCTTCAGCTTCATCGATTTGAGTCCTGCAGCTGTGCCGTGGGGTCAGGTGTGGAGCAGATGATGATGATGATGATGATGATTGTCGTCGGCACTGACAATATTGTGCATCAGAAACACCGTTCCTTTAAAATGCTTGTATATCCAAGCAGTACCCTCCTACACAGTTTGGGTACACGGATGTAGTTTTGCGGGACAGTTTGCTTGTGGAGGGCGGAGCTTTTCACTCTGCTGTCAGTCAATTGGTTGAAAAAATAAAATCAAAATACCATGACATACAAGGGGAAGACAATTTTCCACCATTTGCCCCTTTTTTACAGAAAGTGTCCACACATCACAAAATCAGTACTTGGAAAACTGCACTGGGCGGACTTTTACTACACAGTACACAGATGGAAGTGGTACTATATGTACTATATGTATATGTACTATATGTATATGTACTATATGTATACTATGTACTATATGCATATGTATATGCACTATATGTATACTATGTACTATATGTATACTATGTACTATATGCATACTATGTACTATATGCATATGTATATGCACTATATGTATACTATGTACTATATGTATACTATGTACTATATGCATATGTATATGCACTATATGTATACTATGTACTATATGTATACTATGTACTATATGCATATGTATATGCACTATATGTATATGTACTATATGTATATGCATATGTATATGTACTATATGTATATGTACTATATGTATATGTACTATATGTATACTATGTACTATATGCATATGTATATGCACTATATGTATATGTACTATATGTATACTATGTACTATATGCATATGTATATGCACTATATGTATATGTACTATATGTATATGTACTATATGTATATGTACTATATGTATACTATGTACTATATGCATATGAATATCCACTATATGTACATATATGTACTATATGTATATGTACTATATGCATATGTATATGTACTATATGCATATGTATATGTATACGTATATGAGACACAGCAAGTGTTGACAGTGTGAACACGAGGCCCCCCCCCACCCCCCCTTGTCCGCGTCAACTAAAACGTCAATGTCGTCTTCTCCCGTCTCTGCGTTCCAGCGCCCAGCAGGCCTTCCTGTTGGAGAACGTGCCCTGCTCCATCCCCAACTGCCAGAGCGTCGGCAGGATGTTCAGCGTCCACTGGGACCAGTCGGACCTGGGCGCCATCCCCAACGCCATCATGGCCACCTTCTTTGACATCTACGAGGACGTGAGTAGACACTCGTCGCCTCCGCTTGGACGGGCGCTGGCGGCATCGATGTCTTTTTGCAGTTCACACGTTTTAACGTCGACGTTCTGAGGGCATTTGATGGCAGATGGAGGCGGGCCGGGGGGGTGGTGGGGGGGTGAAAACGCCAACGTTTGCTAGAGAATATGAGATTCCCTTTAAAGCAGAAAAGTGGATTTAGGTCTTAAGCTTTTCCTCCACTCATGTCAACAAAATGACTTCAGCTACTGTTTTTTTTTTCTTTCTTGCCTAAAAGTAATACTTGAGCTTTGTGTGTGTGTGTGTGTGTGTGTGTGTGTGTGTGTGTGTGTGCGTGTGTGTGTGTGTGTGTGTGTGTGTGTGTGTGTGCGTGTGTGTGTGTGTGTGCTGCAGTTAAATGCACCGACTTGAAAGCATTTTTTGGCCCAGCTGTTGTTTGTACAAGACAAGACATTCATTTATTCACACACACACATGATCTTTCCATCAGTGCGTCACATGCTGGTCATTACTGGTAATGTGGTGAGAACAGGCAGGTGCTTGGACACATCAAAATATAAAACTCCAACACGCTTGCCTGAGCTCCATTTTTCATGAGCTAAATCATTCATAATTCATAATCCGTCCACCTCACAGGTGTGGCGTATGGAGATGCTGATTGGACAGAATGATTTTTGTGCCTGAGGTTGGCCACAATAAAAGTCCACAATGTGGAGTACGATATATATACACAGACAGCATCTTTGGAAAGGGAAGTGTTTCGGATACAAGCATTTGCCTTTGTTTTTAACTCACAACGTGGCTAAAATAGTCATTAATTAAAACAAAAACTATCAATTAAAACACAAGCAACATGTTTTCCCAAATCAAAGATCCTCTAAATAACAAGATCGTTCTGGTGCTTTGTAGCAATTACTGCAAAAAATATGACAGGAGCATTCAGATGTTTTTAAGCACCTACTGCAAAAAATGCCAATCAAAGATCCTCAATATGACAGGAGTGCTCAAGTCAAAGATAATCTATAAAGGACAGGAGCTCTCAGACGTTTTTGAGGACCCACTGCAAAAATGCAAGCGAAAGATCCCTCATGAATGACAGGAGCGCTCTGCCAGCCTTAATTCAAAGATTGTCTATATGGCAGGCAACTACTTTTGCAAAAACATTCATGGAAAGCCCCACTTTTAGCCTTGTTTTTAGCTCTGAATGAATGCATGGATGTTGTATTTTAATGCATCTTTGACTCTGTTTTTTACTCAACTCTATATTTTTTTTCTTCACTGTAAAGCTTCTTTGAGTACTCTGAAAAGCGCTATACAAATAAAAATGTATTATTATGGACTGGCTCAGTAGCCAGCCCATAGACTGCTACTTGCAGTATTGTTATTATTATTAAAATCTCTCTGCTGGTTTTAAGCAGCTACTGCAAAAGCGCTAGTCAAAGATCATCTATTTAACAGGAGTTCCCTTTGGGTTTTAAGCAACTACTGCAAAAACGTATATTGAATATTTTCCATTGGGCAGGAGGACTCAGATTTTTTTTTTTTAAAGGACCTGCAAAAACGCTGTCAGAGATCCTCTATAAGACAGGAGCGCTCTGATGTTTTTAAGGAGCTCCTGCAAAAATGCAAGTGAAAGATGGCCTCTAAATGAATGGCAGGATGGCTCTGCTGTCCTTCAACTACTGCAGAACAAAAAAACAAACCAACAGGGTGTCAAATATTGTGTAAATGACGGGGTTGATGCTGGACGGGGTGTTTTTGTCTGGAGGACATCTTGGACGTTTGGATGTTTGTGTCTCCAGGGCATCTTGGACATGCTGGTGGTGAGCCAGGCGGAGGGCAGGAGAGACTTGATCATCCACGCTTTGAAGAACAACTTTGAAGCCGACGCCTACTTTGTGAAAGTGATGGGTGAGTCGCCGTCTGGCACGGTGCGTCTCTGTCTCGTCAGCGGGGGAGGACAGCCGTCACCGAATCCCCCCCCCCCCCCCCCCCCAACCACCACCACCACCGCCACCCTGCCTGTCGCCTTAGTGCTTCCTGTGCGACACGAGTACAATTTGAATGTTTTATCGTCTCGTACTGCTTTTTCCGTCGTCTCCCGAAACAACCCCTCCTGGACTCATTAGAATAAGTAAACGCCAGCATCTCCCCCTCCCCCGTATGGAGAGCAGATGGTCATGACTATTATCTTCCATTATAATTTCCACTCTCAGCCGCAGGCTCCTTTGGACTCACATCTTAATGTGCAGAGAAGGACGCGCTCTTCCTTTGGCTTCCGTCTGAGCCCGAATGCGAGCAGCGTAAAGCACGAACAGCCAACGTTTAACAGCATTACACGCGTTCGCTTTTATTAAGTTCGCCATTATTTACATCCATTATGCGTGTCCCACGGGGTGGGGGGGCGGCATTACATCATGTCATTGGCATCGCCCGCCCAACTTAAACATGTCACAGGTGAATCTTTTTATTTGCAGCATGTCAACATGAGCCACAAATGATCTTATTCTTCAGTTTTGATGAAGTTATGACATCCGCTGTCATTCGGACGACTGCTGGCCTTATTGTGGGAACCCTTTTTGGTACTTTTACGCTCCGATGTACAGTTTGGGGATCTACAAGCATGGCTTTGTAGTGATGAGTAGCAATGCATCAGTGCCTCCAGTGCTGCCCATGCTGGTGTATTAATATGAAGGAATGTTTGCTGGTGGCCATTGTGTCGGACTACTCCAGGGCAGCTGTGGTTACAGATGTACCTTACCACCACCTGTGTGTGACTGGGGAGTGAATGAATTATGGGTTCACTTTATTGTGAAGTGCTTTGGGTCCCTTGAAAAGAGCAACATGAAATCTAAACCATTATTGACGATTCATTGACGGTTCATTGACGGTTCATTGACGGTTCATTGACGGTTCATTGACGGTTCATTGACGGTTCATTGACGGTACATCGACGGTACATCGACGGTACATCGGTACATCGGTACATCACTCCGTCACTGGCGGTTTCTAAATAAAATGATCGCTGTTTTGTGGTTAACTACTCTGTGCGCTATTATTAGTCGGAAAAAAATGTTCCGTATTTTGTGCCTAAATGATTAATTTCCAAGCATAAACCTGTGCTAAATGATCTAAAAGACAAAATACAGTTGAAGGCATTTCATGACGTTAATGAACTGTAGTCTACCCTGGCCACTAGGTGGCGCTAGTTACACACACCAGACTTAATGGCCGCCAACAACGGGCTTTTTATTTGTTTCTTTCTGATTTTTCCTGATTATGGAGTCCCCATAGGGGACCTTCTTCTTTCGTCTATAATTATTTATCTCACAACAGTCGCAATAATAGTAATAATCATCATCATAATAACACAGGCTACTGTACTCTAGCTAAAACTCAACTCTGATGTCACTTCCTGTCTTTTATTTATGTATTTCATGGCTTATTTTCTCTGATTATATCTACTAGATGGGGTAATAAGAATGTAAAGGTGACTATAGGGGTGCTATAGAGTGTCCAGAGGGCTCTCATAATGCCAAAAACAGCAATAATAGTAATAATCATCATCATAATAACACAGGCTACTGTACTCTAGCTAAAACTCAACTCTGATGTCACTTCCTGTCTTTTATTTATGTCTTTCATGGCTTATTTTCTCTGATTATATCTACTAGATGGGGTAATAAGAATGTAAAGGTGACTATAGGGGTGCTATAGCGTGTCCAGAGGGCTCTCATAATGCCAAAAACAGTATTTAGAAAGACAAACCGGTTTTCTATGTTGAAGCTATGAAAATATTGCATTTAGAAATAAGGAAGCCTACTTTGTGGAACTTGGCGGTCAGCACTGGAAGCATTTAACCGTGATAAAGGTGGGATTACTGTACTGTACTGTACTGTACGGTACTGTACTCCCACCAAGTATTGTGTATTTCATGAGAAGGCCAAGTGCTCCCAAGGATCTCTTGACTTCTTCCTAGCACTATCGCTAGCATGAGTCCTGTTAGCCAAAGGCTGGGCTGCGTTAGATTTGTTTATCGAGTCCAAGCGTGACATGAGGCTCACTTCTTGGCCCCCCTGTGGGAAATGCTTACAGAAACCAAATGTTCCGTTTTCAAAAATCTGACTTTGGAAACACCAACACAACACTGACGCGTGTACGTAGATGTGTCTTAGCAAAACTAAGTATGTCACCGTTTTCAAGCCGGTTAAATTTAACAAAGCTCAATTTGCATCATGTTTACTACGCGTGTGACGCGTCACGTCACGCTCACTGTGAACTCGTCACCCAGAAAAAAAACCCAAAAGACGCAGCTTCAAAGTGCCAGCTGTTTATCACCTGTCTGCTACCTCGGCAATGGTTGTATTTCCTTTCATTCTGCGTCTTCAGCTCAAATGGAGCTGCCGCCTTTTGAAGTCAAGACGTCGGAGCGGCATCGGTACCTGCCGACATTTGCCAGGAGAGCAAAAATAGTTCCACAGGAGGGCGAGGCATGGGGAGGGGGCTGGAAGGGGGGGTTGGGGGCTTCTTTGCTCGGCGTAATCTGTCACTCCGCGCTGCTCATTAGCAAGAAAAAGAGCATCGTTCATCCTTTTTTTCTGCTGCACAGTTGGCAAACAGTTGTTCCGTTGTCTTTTGGGAGGAGTAGGGAGGGCCTGCATGCTCCTCTTCTGCCTACACACACACACAAACACACACACAAACACACACACACACAAACACACACACACACACATACACACATGAGTCATCAGTGTAAATACGGCGGCTACACGCTGTATTTATCACAAGCTTAGCTGTTTAACGCCCACAAGAGAAACGTAGGCGGCCATATCTGCTTTTTAATCCCAGCGTCCAAACTGGCCAGATGCTAAAACATATATGAACCATAACATAACGTCACGTAAGGCAGCCGTAGAAAGTATCAACGTCCAAACTGGCCAGATGCTAAAACATATATGATCCATAACATAACGCCACGTAAGGCAGCTGTAGAACGTATCAACGTCCAAACTGGCCAGATGCTAAAACATATATGAACCATAACATAACGTCACGTAAGGCAGCTGTAGAACGTATCAACGTCCAAACTGGCCAGATGCTAAAACATATATGAACCATAACATAACGCCACGTAAGGCAGCTGTAGAACGTAGCAGCGTTCTAACGATCACCCGCCCAATTCGTGCAAACCGGTTGATGACACGGCACACCGAATGACTTTGACGCGTTAGCACTGACGGTGACTGATGGCGACAGAGACGAGACGCTGAAGGACACGGGACGGCGGCCCACCTCCAACGTGGATGGATGACGACGCCCACGATTTTAATAACGGGACTGGAGATAGAGGACGACTGTTGGAAGCGATAAGAGAACATCTCCTGTCGGCTCGCATTTATTTGTGGACGGAATAATGAAGACACGTTTCTTCTACATTGAAGGAGGTGTCCAAAGGGTGGACTGGGAGCCTTTTTGCTGTCCCCTCCGACTGTTCTGAACATACATAAATATAATTTATTAAAAATAATTCATACAAATGTATACATTTTATATAAATTACATAAAATTTATTTATAAATTTAGGGCTGTCAATCAATTAAAATATTAGACCGCAATTAATCGCATTTTGTCCATATTTAACTCACAATTAATCGCATTTAATCACAGATGGAAATAATTTTTTCTCTGTAATAAGTAGAGAAATGTTCCCATACCCTCATGTCCGGCGGCATTCGGTTAGCCTTAGGACGTCGCACCCCCCCCCCCCCCCCCCCCCACCCTTCAAATGCAGCCTCAGCCGTGTACGTGGCTCGTATAACGCCGCCCATTTAACAGCAACTGATGACAAGTCAACATGCAGCCAAATACCTGGCGATGAGGGGTGTAACGGTGCTTGTAGTCTGGGAACCTTAGCTCCCTGGTGCTGGGAGCACTCATGCAGTGCTATCTAGTGAGGAGTAGCGTTGTGGAAGATGATAGTGAATCTACACCGCTGTAAAAAATGCACACTGACTATTCTAAGGCTAGTCTAAAGTTAGTCTAAGATTGGTCTAGCGTTAGTCTAAGATTGGTCTAGCGTTAGTCTAAGGCTAGTCTAAAGTTAGTCTCAGGTTGGTCTAAAGTTAGTCTAAGGTTAGTCTGAGATTAATCTAAGGTAAGTCTAAGGTTGGTCTGAGGTTAGTCTAAAGTTGGTCTAAGGTTAGTCTAAGGTTAGTCTAAGGCTAGTCTAAAGTTAGTCTAAGATTGGTCTAGCGTTAGTCTAAGATTGGTCTAGCGTTAGTCTAAGGCTAGTCTAAAGTTAGTCTCAGGTTGGTCTAAAGTTAGTCTAAGGTTAGTCTGAGATTAATCTAAGGTAAGTCTAAGGTTGGTCTGAGGTTAGTCTAAAGTTGGTCTAAGGTTAGTCTAAGGTTAGTCTAAGGCTAGTCTAAAGTTAGTCTAAGATTGGTCTAGCGTTAGTCTAAGATTGGTCTAGCGTTAGTCTAAGGCTAGTCTAAAGTTAGTCTCAGGTTGGTCTAAAGTTAGTCTAAGGTTAGTCTGAGATTAATCTAAGGTAAGTCTAAGGTTGGTCTGAGGTTAGTCTAAAGTTGGTCTAAGGTTAGTCTAAGGTTAGTCTAAGGCTAGTCTAAAGTTAGTCTAAGATTGGTCTAGCGTTAGTCTAAGATTGGTCTAGCGTTAGTCTAAGGCTAGTCTAAAGTTAGTCTCAGGTTGGTCTAAGGTTAGTCTGAGATTAATCTAAGGTAAGTCTAAGGTTGGTCTGAGGTTAGTCTAAAGTTGGTCTAAGGCTAGTCTAAGGTTAGTCTAAGGCTAGTCTAAAGTTAGTCTAAGATTGGTCTAGTGTTAGTCTAAGATTGGTCTAGCGTTAGTCTAAGGCTAGTCTAAAGTTAGTCTCAGGTTGGTCTAAAGTTAGTCTAAGGTTAGTCTGAGATTAATCTAAGGTAAGTCTAAGGTTGGTCTGAGGTTAGTCTAAAGTTGGTCCAAGATTAGTCTAAGGTTAGTCTAAGGCTAGTCTAAAGTTAGTCTCAGGTTGGTCTAAAGTTAGTCTAAGGTTAGTCTGAGATTAATCTAAGGTAAGTCTAAGGTTGGTCTGAGGTTAGTCTAAAGTTGGTCTAAGGTTAGTCTAAGGCTAGTCTAAAGTTAGTCTGGGGTTAGTCTAAGGTTAGTCCATAGGCCATATCCAAGGTTACTTTCTCGAGGATGGTTGCTGAAAAGTTAGCGCTGTACTGACTTGTGAGAGGCCGTGTGTTGAAAATACGCCCACGCCAAGACCCGGAGATGCTTCTTCTAAAATGTCAGCGTTGTTATGCATTTTTAGACCTGCAGAGCGACTTGCAAACAACCAGAAGAAAGCAAAACCCCAAATCTGTCCTTCACACGTTGCCTCGTGCGGACGCGCCATCCGTCTTACGGCGTGAAGGCGAGCATAATAGCTCTCTCTCGCACCTCCAGTGGAGAACCTCCCCTGGGGGTGCTGTGCTTTTTTTTCTTGCTTCTCAGATGGGCAGCCTTTCACTGTAATAAGTGAGTGAGACCACCGCACGTTACACTTTGTCAGCACCCTCCTTTTTCCACGACAGCCACGCCCACGTTGTCAAAGATATTTTTCTAAGGATGGCGTCCCTCAGCCTTCCCCTGGGAACTACTGAACTTGAGGGATTGACTTTGTGTCCAAGTGTGGCACATGTGTGTGTGTGTGTGTGTTGTTGAGTGAAAGGTACGGTCACATGATGCGCTGGCAAGTCTTGAGACTTGCCAGGATAAATCCATCACACGTTGCCGTCACAGCCTCTGGACTCAACCTGCCCTGCTCTGACATGTTGACTCTGACGTGACCCCCACACCCCGCCACCCCAACCCCAACCCCACCCTCGGTCCTGCACCCTGTCCTCAGAGTGCATGCACCTTAGAACCGCATCATATTTGGTCCCAAACAAAAGACAACAAAAGACAACAAGCTGCAGGAAGCAGAATACGGATGTCAAACATTAGCTGTTGTCAATCAAAACTGATGGTTGTCAGCCTTGTCGATGGAACACGTCTGTTTTTTTTTTGTTTGTGTTTGTAGTAAGGGTGCGCCGATCGATCAGTATCACCCGATTTCCCTGAAATCATATACCAATAATTGCATTTCAATGCCGATCACACGTGGCTCGTACTATCGCTTCCTCCAGGAGCTCCGTCTGCCACGTGGAACTGCCAGCACATGTCATAAAACGTTTGGGGGGGACATGCCATAAAACGTTTGGGGGGGGGTAGCACGTTACAAAGCTTTAATTTTACACTGCCTTTTAAGAACAAACGCTTGACGGAGTAAGGTGGGCATCTTAAAGGCTGGACAACGTTCGCCCGTATGTGCTCGATCTCACAATGGCAGTCAGGGGACCTGGAAATAAAGTGTTTCTTTGTAATAGATGCCACATATCACATAAGCAATGTAACATTAAGAGGACAGTCACGTTAGCAATGTTAGCACACTGACATAGCTATGTGAGCTACAGTGCTAGCATTACACTCACATTTTAACGGCAACATCTTATAATGGCCGAGCCCCTACATCGGTAGCTGACTGACAGATATGGCCGGGCTTGATTTTAAGGCGCGTAGCGAAGCCTCCTTTACATGATTGCCAAAACAAGCCGGCTCCGAGCTGCGGCATCGGGATGATGGCATCAGTCAAAAACCTGAGCTGCAGAGAGCCACGACTTCAGCAGCTGGCGTCGGGTGCTGCAGGATCACATTTTAAATATCCCAAAACGAAAACATCTGAATGCATTCCTATGAAGCGCGGTACAAAGCCAAGTGGTGCTCCACTTTAAGCTGCAAAGACAGACTGGAGGACGCGGTGGCGCGGCGGACAGATGGGTGGCTGATTGCTGCCGCCGAGGAGGGAAGAGACGCAAGGAGAAGTCTTAAAAGTCCAGAATTAGAAAGAAGGATGAAGCGATGGCAGACGGGGGAAGGAACGTTTCGAAGTGTGTGCGTGTGCGATATAAAAAGAGACTGACAGGCAGAACTGTAGCCGTTGATTAGTTTCCTGCTCACTTATTAGGATGCAGATTAAGCGGCATTGAGGAACATCTGTGAGCTTCCCTCACGACTCCACCTCATCTCCACCCCTCGCATCCGCGCTGCTCCTATCGCTGTCAATCATCCTCATCCCGCGAACCCGACGTCTTGGCCTCCTCGCCCGCTGCGGCCGCCGCCCATCCTCCGCTCCTGTCCGCCCATGTCTTTTTCAGCCTGTCTCTTCTGTCGACAAGCATTTTTACATGAAGCCTTTCAGTGTGTGTGTGGGGGGGGGGGGGGGGGGTGAATGCCGCTTGCATGTTGTTGACAGCGCGCTCAAAGAAGACAGCGTGCTGTACCCGTTTAGGTTGACAGTTCTTGAATGGGACTTCAAGGGACTGATCCATTGGTGACTCAGTATGGTCGGAAAAGAAAATTTCGTAACACCGTAACACTTTATGGAATTAGAAATAATCATCATAAACGATGTACTAATTACTCCCGCTAATGTTTTCATTAGAATTTTAGCAAATTATATATTCACCGAGGGCAGCTCGGACCAATCAAAGGATGTGAGGGCCACCAACCTCCAGGGCGAATGTCGATAAGCCCAGATGTTTGATATTTTATTTAATATTTGAAAAGCCCGCATCTCAGCTTTATCTGTGACAAAGAATATTATTAATATCAAATTAAAAATAAACAATTGTCCCTCATTTATTGGTTCCAGACCCACTTCCGTAATTAGAACATAGAAGACCTGTTTGGCATTCTAAATACGGTTTTTAACCCTTGTATTATGTTACGGGTCAATTTGACCCGTTTTCAGTTTTCAAACTGAAATGGGTCAATTTGACCCATTTTCAGTTTTCAAACTGAAACGGGTCAATTTGACCCGTTTTCAGTTTTCAGTTTTTGTGTTGACCAAAGTACTGGCTATCCTTTCTTTTTTTTTCATGAAATTTTGTGACTTTTCCTCATCTAGGGTCATTAACACAAAAACTGATTTGTTAACAAATCATGCTAGTTAACCTTGTATTATGTTACGGGTCAATTTGACCCGTTTCAGTTTTTGTGTTAATGACCCTAGATGAGGAAAAGTCACAAAATTTCATGGAAAAAAAAGAAAGGATAACCAGTACTTTGGTCAACACAAAAACTGAAAACGGGTCAAATTGACCCGTAACATAATACAAGGGTTAAAGTAATTAGAGCCCCCTAGACACAACAGCACCCCCCTGTGGTCACCTTTATACTCCTGTTATCCTTTGTTTACTAGGCTAGGGGGAGCTGGGGGGTGGCGCTGGTACCTCAGTTGACATTGTCCACGGCTGTCGTCTTCAACAGGCCGTCTCCCGTCCCCCCCCCCAAATCCTTGCCGGCGCCTGCCACCCCCAATGACGGGTGGGCGGTAGCTGGAACGTCTGTCCACGTTCAGCGTCGCCTTTTTAAAAGGTTACGACAACCGGCAGCCCCTAATTTGGGATTAAACCTGAGCGCTGGGGTTGATTTATGGCCCAGAAGGCAAATCTAATCACCTGAAATTCATTTGTGCGCCCCCCGTGCTCATTAGCCCCCCCCAACATTACGGCGCTGCAGCGAGCAGACATTTACGCTAACTTGGTGGATGTAACGGCTGTCACATAAAAGCTCGTCCTGCGTTGATGTTTCTGACAGCTGATGGTTGATACAACGCAGCGTGTCGGCAGCGTGTTACTTCCAGTGTTTGTCAAAAGAAGAAGAAAATTGAACTCCCCAGCAGGGCTGATGGGCGACGGTGAAGAGCTCAGTGTTGCATTCGAGTCCCTCGGTGAAGTGAAAGTGCTTCATCTTACTTACAGTTTGACGAGACAGGACGCGGGCACTTCAGACTTTGTCTAATGGAGTCAAACTGGGACGCGGCCGCTGCCTCTTTGTCTGCCGAGCGCTCATGAAATTGAAATCTCAGCGATCTCTCTGGAGGGGATAAGTCAAGAATGAAGACGCTGACAAGAATGTCACGGAAAGCAGACGCTGACGTTATTGCCTTTTTCTGGACGACACCTTCACTGACAATGGATTACATGTATTTATGTGGAGTACGCCCCCGCTCATTCCCTTTGGGATACCCTTTATGGGGCAACACTGAAGAAAAGACACTTGGAATGTAGAGTAGTCTGTGTACAGCTTGTATAGCAGTGGCATCAGCGTTTTCATGTCTTTCTTGCAGGCAGCAAAGTGAATACTTACCCGTACTTTAAACTGCACCTATAGCGGCTCGTTAGCCTTTTTTTTTTTTTTTTTTCATAATTGCCGGGGTCATGTGACTTGGTGTCATAGGTCTCGGGTGTGAACCGGGATCGGGTTGTGTTAAATTTCTTGTTGTCAGTCCCGCACGCTCTCATCCTGCTCACTGGAAGGTCAATATGGCGAAGACAAATACTCAAGACTCCACTGAATTATGCTAGACTGGAACAGACCAGGACTACAATGGGTTTAGGATTAGTCCACTATAGACTGGCTGGACTACGTTTGGTAAAAGTAGACTACATGAAACTGGACTAGACTAAAGTTGTGAGCTGGATTAGATGATGCAGTATCTCCCAACAGCCCTGACATAGTATTTTATGGAAGTACAGTCAAACCCGGGTTTTCATACGCCACGGTTTTTCATCCTTCCCAGATTTTGCCTGGATTTGGTACACAGTCTCTGTTTCCGCCAAGTATTACACGTAGCGAACTCGCCTACGGTTACGCCATTAGGACTTTATTGCCTTTGGGGAGAATGGTCTGGGTTTTCATACTTTTGGTGGTTTTGGTGTAACCTTTTCGAACAAGGATACAGGAAGTAATAGCGTCACGGTCCAGGGCTGCAAAGATGGACTCCAACACGTGCTGTGGCTTTGTGAAACAGGGTCCACTGGACCACCGTGTCGCTGACCTACAAGCAGTACACCGACTACTAACGTGTCATCGTGTTGTACCTTGTACATGTACAACATGTATGAAATGCAAAGTGAGGGCTGGTCTCGCATCGGTTTTTGTATTTGCATGCGTACTCCTCGCCACTAGCGCTGACTCAGCACGTCATGCCCCCACCCCCCCAAACCCCGCGTCAAGGTCTGCTCATCACATTCGGCCGCTCCGTGCGTCTTGTCTGCGTGCATTTTGTGTCGGTGACGTCATGTGACCTGACAGCGAGGTGGGCCGGGGGGGGCGGGGGCTGTGCGTGTCGTTGCCATGACTGCTCGCCGTTTCCTCACATGCCGTGCCACCGAGCCTTCAGGTGAGGTCCAAAACCAAGTAAACCCCCTCCTGTCCCCCCGCCTGCCCCCACCCTGATAGTCGAGTGAGGTTAAAGACGCACAGCAAGAAGACGACGTGATGCTCTTTTTTTTTTTTTTGTTCCCACAGTTGGCTGCTGGAAATCTAATTTTAGCATCGGCTCTTACATAAGCAGAGGGAACATTGTCATGGACCAGAAGTGGGTTTGTAGTGCACTTACAGGATGACTCCCATGTGCTGGGGCTGCGGTACGTGCAGTCAAAGGCTGGGGAGGACACCTTCGTTCACCTTTCAGACCCCTTGGCCCCCCCGGACTCTGACTTGGTGCTCAGTGTGGATGATCATAGACTTCCTGTTTATGGGGAAAGCTGTTGAACCATTCCAGGAGACTAAACGCTGTCGGAACATTTCTTTCCCCCCTCCCTGACTTTTTTTTATCCTGTTTGTCAGACTGAAATATTTCAGATCATCAAACTAATTTGAATATTGACAATGTAAACATTGTCATTGACAACCCAACTGAACAGAACTGAAACCCTTTTATTTTGAAGGGAGAAAAAGCGACATTGCCCTGTTTGGAAAGGTGAACTTTACTTCCATAATGTTGACAATGTACTTCCTTAGCAACATGTGTGCACACATTAGTCTGATGGCCGCAAAGCCATGGGAAAGCTAGCTAACGTCGGTGCTATCTACGCCAAAATGTGATGTTTCCCTCCTCGAGCTCCTGTTTCAAAGCATCCAAATCAGAAAGTCAGCAAATAGTCGACATTCTGTCATACCGCAGGAACGGTCAGGTTTTGAGACCATGACCCTGACACGGTGGCCTCGTGGTTAGCAGGTTGGCCACGCAGTCGGGAGAACTGCGGAGATGCGGGTCTTTCTCCGGGTCCAAAAACACGTTAGCTTCATTTGTGGTTTTGAATCGGCCATGCAGCAGGTCGGAATGTGAGTGTGAATGGTTGCCTACGTTCCCCGCCTCTCCAGCAAAAGTCAGCTGGGATAGGCTCCAGCATATCTGTGGCATAGAAGCCGGATGGGTGGTTTCATACCGTGGTAGACCTACAAACCAGTAAGCAGCCCATGCTAGTCCCAGTACTAGTCAATAGTATAATAGTCCTGGAATAGACTCCACTCTAGTAGAGTCGTGCCTGAATCGCTCGTCAGGCCCATTTGAATGTGTCGCTAACCGAAACAGCAGCACCTACTGAGGCACTGTCTGGCAAGGCAGCAGGCATTTGCCTTTTATCAGTGCTGATAGAAGGACCGGTACGCGGCGTCCTGGTACATGAGGTCTCTTCCAGCCCATCTATGCCAGGCCGTCACCACGGCGCTCGTCACCGTGACGGAAACCCAAGCAGAACCGCTCTTCGTCCGTCCTCCGCTCGACGAGCTGAGTCCTGCCATCGCTCATCGCCAGAGACGGAGGTTGGGGGGGGGGGTGCGTTTGATCACAAGAGACGCCAAGGAGCTCCTGCATGGGCTGGAGATGCTGTGAGTTATTTCTAGGAGTGCTCATGCGTTTGTTACACGTCAACTTGGGACAGAAAACAGGCAGCAGAAGAAACGCTCGTTGTGTGTGGTTGTTTTTTTTTTTTTTTTTAGCTTCCTCTCTGATAAGTGTGGTGTCAGTCATGCTTGCACACAAACACACACACACACAAACACACACATGCCTCCTGCTGTGATTGCATGCACATAAGTTGTGTTTGTATGCGTGAACACGTCCCCTGGAAGTGCATTCATTCATCTACCGTGGTCGGTTTTTCTTTGGGAGGTTTTAAGTTGCGTTTGTGTTTCCATCGGAGTCCCAAGCCAGATTCATCTTCACTACACGTGCGGCAGAAAACACCGGCGTTTGTCCCCGGTGCACATGTAGATAAGCAGTTTATTGATCCCGAAAGAATATGCTGACGCAGCTTACACGAGCCCCACGGGTCACATGACCTACACATGTAGCATCCAACCACAGATGCATCACAAATAGGCCGCCTTTGCAAAGACACCAAGAACAGGGCTGGCATACGTCTGGCAACCAGAGCGTTTGTCCACATGTTAGCACGGGATCTGACCATTTTTGGACCTGTGGCAAATGGAAAAAAAAATGCAGTCTTTCGTAATATCGTAGTTTATCGCTCCCTTGCTATGTTGAGTTTTTTTTTTTTTCAGAAATTAATTAACGATGGTTGTGTTGTGGTAGACTTTGGTCTTTATTATTTAAATACCAGTGATACTGGATGTAGTATTCTGGTCACTAGGCGCCAGTCATGACGCAAAACCTTAATGAGACATCACGTTGCCTTCCATTACCTTAACGGACGCCACACACGGGCAGCGACGTCGCCTCTCATCCATTCATTTTCCTTGGAACCTGCGAGACAGGGCGACCAGGGCTTGTGACACATTTACAGGAAGTTGAGAAATGTTTCATCGTTGTCACTCCGAGACGAAGAAGACGCAGCCGTCTTCAGAAGCGTTCAGTAAGACCAGAAAAAGTTGCTACTTGTCTGAGTCAATATTTGGAAGAACAGACTCTAGAGGGGTCCGAATACTAAATATGGTGACATGGTCGCTAAGTTGACAACACTGATGCCTCCTGCTACATCTTCTTCTTCTGTGGTGTCAGGCACGCGCAGCCCCTCACCCCCCTCCCCTCGCTACAAGAACTCATGAGCGCTGCTCATGCAGCAACATTGGTTCTGTTGCGGCTGTGTTGTGCAATACACTTTGATGAATGACAGCGTTGTTCAAGAGCGCTAACGTTTTCCTTTTTCATGCACTCCAAATCATTGACAATCAAAACTTCTATGTATAGAATGAGTTTTCGCATCTGCCGCCAAACAACCCCGTCCCCCACCTTACCCCCCTCCCCCGACGACTCGGCACCGAACTTTTTATCAAAGGGGCTCGTAAATGCAAACAAGCCTTAAAAAGCAGCGTCGAGTGGCCCGATGTGTACGTGCAGGTAAAAAGAAGCATCATCGGCCGAGAGTGGGCCACAAATTGAGTGGAATCAAACAGAAATCTGCGGCTTTTTTGGTGCTTTGAAGAGATCAAAGTCGTGCGGTGAAGCCCGGGCCTCGGACCACACAAATGGGCGGAAATGAAGAAAATGACATGAGCGACATTAGGCCTGCTGGTCCCATTGCGTCTGCAGACAGACTGGACTTTGTTGTTTTCCCGCGTACGCGACGTCTGCTTGACTTAACTAGAACAACTGTACGTGCGTACGTGCGCGTCGGCGCTAGACCTGATTAACGGAGCGCCGAGCTTGATTTAGCTTGACTTCATCTCTCCAATCAAGGCGACCTCAACACCAGACCTCATTAGCATGCTAATGGAGTCACCTCGCTAATGACTGATGAGCAATTCAGCTGATTTTCTCCTCACTTGTCAAATAAGTTAAGTACACACACACGTACTCATCGTGTTTTTCTACCGTACTTTTTCAAATGTTTATTGTAACAGTTTTGTGATCGCGGTTGCCTTGGCAGGCGTCAATGAAGCCGGTATGCAAAGAACGCGCATCATGAACACGACGTGTGACCGCATCCTTTCTGTCATCCCCAGTGCTCAGCGGCCTCTGCTCCAACGCCTGTCCAGGAAACATCAAGGTGAGTGCGTCATGTGGGAGGAAAAGGAGCGCGGCGTGTGCCGCCACGGGAATATACGGCGTGTGACATCAAGTAGGACAGATGCATGCCTGTCATGATCAAATAGGGCAGGTAGGACTCACGTAAGCGTGATGCTAATGTAGCGCTTCTGTGCAGGGAGAATTGGTGGTCCTTTTTTTTTTTTTTTTTTTAATTTTTTGCATCGGCAGCGTTTATGCACGTGGCCTCAGGTGTTTGTGGCGTGTAGCTCTTGCATGCACATGCATCTTTATTATCCTCCAGAGGAACATTGCGGCGCACAGACAGAAATAGTCGCACGTATCCTCATTGTGTCCAAAGTTTATATGCAAAAATGAAAAATGGCGCCTCTTTGTTGTTTTTACCGTGGTTTTGATATCGTCCTCTCAGCCACGGACCTGCTAATTAGCCACTGTGGATGACACGCTCCGTACGGAGCGTTGGTGTGCGGTTGCTACCGTTCGTTAAGTAGCCATCGTCTGCTTCGCACTGCGATCTTTACTCTGCAGCCTTTTTAAATCCTGCAAATGTTTCAATGAAAGCAAGAACCCCCCCCCCCCCCCCCCCCCCCCATTGATAGATGTCCCTGGTTGATAGTCAGACAAGGATAATAAATTGCCCTTGTCAGTGTTCTGGTGGTGTGTACCCCCCCCTCACCAGGCCAACCCCCACCCAGCAGCCCACTGGTTATATTCCATCAGCTACCAGGTAACTTTAGCTTCCTTTACTGGGATACATAAATTGATGCCACGGCAGCGTACCTTTTTTGGCCCTTTATTTACATCAGCTCGTGTTGATGGCACCACGAGGGAGACGGCGGTTCAGGTTGACGACCCCCTGCTATTTCCGTGCCGTGGATGAGAGCAAATTAACAGAGCGCTTCTGATGTTGTTTCGGTCCACTTCGCGACTCTCCTGTAGAAGGCGCCAAATGTACTTTTGTACTCGTACTGTAATGAAACAATCCAACATGGTGGATTGGTGTCGACAACGACAACGTTTTTATAATCGTGTCCCTCATGTCGGAGATGTTTTTAAACGTTCCCTTAAGGAGGATCCGCTCGGAGCACCAAGGCCGGCATTGGCGCCTCCCGCCAAGCACGTCATTAGGCTGCCGGCATGGCATTGCATTGCTTCTCCCCCACCCCCCCCCACCCCTGCCGTCAGTCAGGCTCCTCAAAGCCGCCTCGCCGTCTCGCCAAGCGCCATGATGGATGCGGCAGGCGAGTGGCGCTCGCGGGTGTTTGTGCTCCTCTCCGCCGCCATCCGTCACCTCGCTCCGCATCTTTTCTTTCCTCTCCTGCCGCTCCTCTTAGTCACACCTCTTCTTCCACCAGTCTGCTCCTCCGGGGGCTTTGCACTTTTTCTTTTGACCTCATTTGAATCCCCCCCCCCCCCAACAAACTTACACACACACACACACACCGTGTGCATGTGTGTGTTTGTGGCCATCACAGTCAATGTACAACAGATATTGGTAAGGTAAACTGTCCATCACTCAAATATTCTCTTCAAGCCAATAATCTCACAAAACATAATTGTGACCAATATTACGAATAAAGGTTTGCAAACACCGACACCCGGCAACAGAAGCAGGGCAGCACTCGTGTACTGTAGTGCAGTCAGGCTGTACTTCAGGCTTGTACTTCACTTGGTAGTAGTAGTAGTAGTAGTAGTCTGGCCACTTCAACGACGTGGAAGTACGACACCAGGGGTCTTTCAACAGCAACCGTACAGTCTTTAATTCTGTCATGTTTCCCGTTTGTGTCTTGCAGCCGTTTGGTGTGAACCAGCCGGGCCCGTATGTCATGTACACCACGCTGGACTCCACCGGCAAGTTGAAGAACGCCTCAGGTCAGTCGCTCCCTGCCTCCTCGCGACGTCGCCAAGGTCTCGGACCCCTGAGGGTTCGCTCGGGAGCACGTTTGGCGGGGATGGGGAAATCCAGATTGGGGGAAAGTAGCTATTGATTTTTGTTTGTTGGTTTTGGTGCCTTAAGGCGTATCGGTAGCAGGGCCAAGCGAGAAGATGCGGCACACAAAGCCGCCTGTCACAGGAAGGAGAGAAAACCATAGGGCCTCCGAACCTCCCCACCAGACCACGTGCATCCTGACTTGCTAGCAAAGCTAACATTTACACTTTTCTCGTCTTCTGTGAGTCCACCGGTTGACATTGACGAAAATAGCCACGAGGGAAAATGTAAATCCAAGCAAAAGGTCTCCTTGGAGTGGATTCTACTCCGTTTTAGAGGACAGTGTCTTCTTCCGGTGGGCGGCACGGCGGTCTGGTGGTTAGTGCGCAGACCTCACAGCTAGGAGACCAGGGTTCGGTCCCCGCCCTCGGCCATCTCTGTGTGGAGTTTGCATGTTCTCCCCGTGCATGCGTGGGTTTTCTCCGGTACTCCGGTTTCCTCCCACATTCCAAAAACATGCTAGGTTAATTGGCGACTCCAAATTGTCCATAGGTATGAATGTGAGTGTGAATGGTTGTTTGTCTATATGTGCCCTGTGATTGGCTGGCGACCAGTCCAGGGTGTACCCCGCCTCTCGCCCGAAGACAGCTGGGATAGGCTCCAGCACCCCCCGCGACCCTCGTGAGGAAAAAGCGGTAGAAAATGAATGAATGAATGAATGTCTTCTTCCGAGTTTCCGCAGAGCAGGAATGTTCTTCACTGCAGGTACGTCGAAAACGATAACGAAAAAACAAAGTACTTCTTGTCAGGATTGGACTTCAGTTCCATCAATCAAAAGTGGAGCCCGCAGGCGTCTACGGCGTGATACAGTACAGTCTTACTTCCTGTTGGGCCCACTTCCTCCGTTTAAAGTCCCCTCTGAAGTCTCCTTCCACGCTCTCAGTTGCCTGAAAGCGCCTGCTTTCTTATTTCCTCGCTCGTCTTTGGAGACAGAGGCCGCATCCGGGAAGTTGGATCAGCCGTGAGTTGTCATCCTCATGGAGGAGGGAAGTGGAAGTCTCCTCCTCCTTGACTTCCTGTGACGGCCCCTTTCCTAGCTCTGCCCATGTTCTCGCCAAGGCCCGTCGCCATCCGTGCTATGGGAGACACGGCCATCATCGCCGCCATCACATCCCGCACGCCGACCCGCCGTCACACGTTAATAAGACGATAGGATATGATGGACGGGATGAGACGCGGAGGACAATAGCGCGGTGCCACGTTAGCTGCTGTTAACCTCGCTGACGTTTACACTCCGCCATGAGGACATGAGGCACTGGCAGCGGCTTTGGGGGGCAGGGATAAATATAGCCTCTGTGTTCGTCGTCTTGTATTACTCATGTTGGAGGACACGCTGGGGGGGGGCACCATCCTCGTTGGGGGTGTCAATGGGAAGGTTGACTTTGAGACAGAAGTCTGCCTCAAAGAGGTCACATCCATAATTAGTGTTGTTTGTGTTGTTAGAGCAGGGTTATTCAAACGGTGTCCTGCGGGCCAAGGGCAGCACGTTGATGACATCAGAACGGCTCAGCTTGCAGTTCAACGCTGGGGAGTCACTGAGGTCTTTGCAGCCCCATTCCTGATAACACCATCGCGCTCTTGTCACACAGACAATCTTTGGCTAGCCTTTTTGCAGTACAGTATTGGTATTTGAAGTATTTGAAGATAATACAAAGGACAGGACAAAAAATAAAGAAAAAGCCAAATGTGCTCCTTTGCTGCTCTTTGAGCCGAGGTCTCTTGCCGTGGGACGGCCTCACCTGCCTCCAGCAGCTTAAGAAAAGTAAAGAAAAGTGCCTTCAGTATCGTTTGGAGGCAAAATGAAAAGATTTGGAATCAACAGAGTTTGGGAAAATCCATTTCCTGTGGTTTGGGGGGTGGCCCCAACTGTATTTGTTTCCGCTCTGTGCAAATAATAACTATAATGAAGAGTCTGCAGTAATAGCAGGATGGGTTATTGTTACTGGAAAAGAACTCAGGAATGAATCCCTCTACTCATCAGTCAAAGAAGAGGGCATCAATCCTTCCAGCGTGGAGGACCCCACCCACGGAGAAGGGTGTAGTTGCCTAGCATCGGTGGCTAGCTGTTGTAATGCGGCGTTGTGTTTGCGGTGCGCGTTCCACTGGAGAGCACGCACGCGGCGATGATGAGGAGGACGAGAGCTGAGTAGCCCACGGCTTTGCCAGCACCGTTCCCCCGACTCCTCATTTAACAGCAGCAAAATGCTGCCAGGGAGCTGTGTGTGTGTGTGTGTGTGTGTGTGTGCGTGTGTGTGTGTGTGTGTGCGTGTGTGCACTGATTTAAAGTGTGTTTATACTGGAGTTGGTAGCTCTGGGGACCGCCAGCGAGACTGTAAGAGAGGAGCACTGATGGAACGCATGCTCGCACACAAGCACGCAGCCGCACGTGCACACCATCATGGTGTCTCCACCGAGGAGCTTCATTTGCCCTTGACCTCCCGGACGGAGAGCAAAGAGGAAGGCGGGGAACGTGATGTGATCAGACGTTATGCATTCTAGTCGTGCCTCCATTAGCGTGCGCGTGTTGTCTTCTCCAGCAGGTAGGATGGATGCGGCGGTGCTGCGTCTGTGACAGCCAGCACATTTCATCATCATGGCAACTCCAGCGGAGGTAATCTTAGTCCATGGCACCGCAGGCACCAAAAGCCCCCGGATGCAAGCTTGATGGTGGATCAGCGAGCTCCATATTAGAATGTTTGGGAAACAATTTGGCGTCAGAGGTGCGTCGCATTGTTTTGGCAGCGTGGTTAGCCCTGATGCTGGAATTTAGACACTTTAAACGTGCTTTTGGGAAGGCGCTATTGGGTACTTTATCCACACTAGCCTACATTAGCCTAGCTATGTGAGCTAACATGTAAACAATATACAGTCCTTCCTGATGAAAAGTAATCACAAATAAATAATGGCTTAGTCATAGGCATCAGTAAAGTTATGAGATGTGATGTTAGCGTGCATGGATCGGCCGGCCAACATGCCTTCTCCTCCAGCGGCCGTCTCTCGTGTCCCTGCAGTGATCGCACACGTAGCCTATGAACAGGATGCAATGTGATGCAATGCAACGTGTAAACATGACCATAGGGGTGTTATTTCATGACTGTGAGGCTCTAATAATGGTAATAACCGTATTTGGAAACGCAAACATAACGATGCAAGTAATCAATTTATTAATTTTGATGTGGAAACTCACCCATCACAGTGGAACCTGGAACCGGTTAACGGTGATAAACGAGGGATAACCATCCTCATATTTTAACGTCAGCATCATGTTAGGTTCGCCTATTCACTGAAGAAAAACAAAGTAATCAAAGCTACAACTCCCACTTCTGTAGCTAACTGACACCCTTTCATTTTCAGTTGTGTAGCGAAGCCTGCATTTTCTAGCATATATACAGGGTGGGCTTATCAAGCGAGGGGTGGGTCGGGGGCGCTATCATGCCGATGAGGAAGGAGGTTTTTCATCCACAATGTCAGGTGGAAGCAAATGATTTCTTGATTTTCTTCCATTCGGTGCTCATAAACAAGTTCTCTGGTCACACATTACTGTTTGATCGTCATTAAAATGTCTGTTTTTTATCATTGGGGACCTTGGAGATGAACTTCTATGTCTGAGAGCAAAGCATGACTCAGCACAAAAGGTGTAACAAACCAGCAGTTCAACCAGCAGGTCAGTCCTACGTTGGAATCAGCCTTCAAGTTGTCCACCACTGTAAAAAATGCCTGCTAAATATGCATGCGGTTGACTGATGCAGGTACGGATGTTTTTCTGTTTTCTATTTTGCAAAGGTCAGGCATGCATGTACAATGCGCGGCGTGCACGTACGTGCGCCGTGTGATCGTGTGAGCTGGTATAATCCCCACAACTCATTAGGCTAATTGGACAGAGTGCAGAAAGCTCAACATTGATTCTCCTCCCCACGAGCGCACTTGTCTACATCAGAGCTCCCCCAAGCCCTCCGCCCTCAAACTCGCTCCGCCGTCCTGGTGGTTTTAGCAGAGAACGCTCGCTAAAGAAGCCGTCACGAGCAACAAAGGAAACAACATGCAAACAAAAACATGTTTAATAAACATCCAACTGGACTGAGTTGCCAGGTGTACCGTAAGGAAAATGCCAGAAATCAAATAAAAATCCTGGAATGGACACCAAATATAAAGTCTCAAAACCCTTAATCCACCTTCCTTGGTTTTAGACTCGGTTTAGAAAATCCTGGTAATCCTCCAACCGACCCAAACGCAGTCTGCGAGCCAAACCGATGGGGTCGCAGTAGAGTGAAGGTCATGGAGCCAGGTGAATACAGGAGGTTTACCAGGCTTCCATTGTCACGAGTGGTGGGTTGGCTAACCACCTACGGGTCCCTGTACCTGTCCCTGTACCCCTACCTGTACCTGGTGGGTCCAAGTTGGCTCATTGGAGAATAGATTGTAAAAGATACATGACTGTACTGTCTTTCATCACAAAGTAGGACTTCTTATGTCCATGATGATGCTAAAATTCCATGTCTTTCCATGTCTCGGACAAATATCCAAAATTGACTTCCATGTCTTTCCATGTCCAGGACAAATATCCAAAATTGGCTTGGAAGTAGGTCCTAGAACCGCAGAGCAATCTTATCATATACATGATCTTTGATGGGCATTTCTGGAAGTATACTAAAAACGGCAGCACGCTCCTGTCATATAGATGATCTTTGACTAGCGTTTTTGGGGTGAGGGCCTTAAAAAGAGGCTGGAAGCTCTTTGAGGACGCTTTAGTATCTTTCAACAGGATCTTGTTAGATGAGGTGGATAACCTTTGACTCAGGAATCAAATTAGTCCTCAGACTAACAAGAGTTGCATGTTGAAGCAAAGATATTTGGTTGATACCGGTGGTCTCTCCGCTCTTGTGGTCTCCTGTTAGTCATTTGAGTAGTGCCGTCGTTTTGTTATTCCCTGAATTTGAAGATTATTGATTCTGTAGGAGCACCTAACATTATATCAAATGCATGTCATAGTATCAAACAAGTCTGTTTGGCGTCATATTTGAGAATTGAAGCCGGGTATTGTTAGCATCATAATCAAAATGGCGTGGCCCCATGAGGGCTTACTAAAAGCATCTTTCCGTTTATTCCGGCGTCACTGCCAAATAACGTCTGCCAAAGCTTTTCTTCACTTGCAACAATGTGTTTTGAACAAGAAGAGTCGGGTCAGTTCGGGTCTTGACAGAGGGAACCAGGATGGTTGGAGAACCAGAATGGTAGCATTTGTTTCGGTCGAAAAACTGATGCCATGTGGGCGGCCAATGAGCTAAAGCGGCTAAAGCGGTAAAGATGGAGGGGGAACTGACGAGGAAGTTGTTATTGATCAACCTCCTCAACCTCGTTTTTACGTCCTCGTAATGGCGTGCCCGTCCTCTAACTCATACCCGTCGTCTTTTCACTTAAGCCCGTAATCTTAGCCCCCCACGGCGCTGCTTTATAGACGCCATAAATCACAACGATGCTCGTTTTACCTGCCACTTTTGTCGTCTGTCCGTCCGTGCCCCCTTCCCCCCATAGAAGTGCGTCTTCTGGGACGGCGTTTTAGTCCCAGGACATCCGGTTATCTTTCCCCAGACTTGAACCTCAGCTCTGCTTCTGTTTTGTTTGCAGGGAGGAAGAAAGATAAAGCTGCGCTCTTGAACGATTCAGTGACTCATTAATTGGACTTAAAATGCTCTCTGATAAGACCCAAGAGGGGGAAATGTCTTTGACGCTCGTTCTGTTCATCGCTCATAAACTTCCAAACCTGTCATTGGACCATTTCCTTTTGCACTTTTATGATCATGGCTCTCGTTGGCCAAGCATTAGACTGGAGAAACTCTCAGAAACTCCACCCTGCGAGGTTCCTTTACAGTTGGTAGCTCACGGGACAACTCAGACCGTCCTTGAATCAGATAGACATCTGCGGTAGACCATTTGGAATCCATCCTGTCATTTAGAGGATCTTTGGCTGGTGTCAACGTGCTGCTTGTGTCTTTGCGTATGACTTTATTGCATTACGGCATAACCAACATGGCTGTTTTCTACTTTGGTGAAGCCAGGCTTTGGTATTCTGGAAACTTGGCCTCTCGAGGATTTTCCCAAACCGCCCAAGTTCGAGGTTAACTCTACAAGCAAGACAAGTACTCTGTGGCCAGTCTCTAATCAAAGATCACCTCTTGGTGACATTTTGCATGTAGACCGGCCGTAAGACCGGGCCTGTACGAGCGTTTGGGACGCAGGATTTGGTTGGAAATCCAGCGTTTATTTTTTTCCCAATCCGACTTTTGTGAATTTTGTGGGCGGGGTAAATGCCATTCCTAACATGCCCATGAAAGTCTACAAAACCAGTAAGTTCTCACCTATCACCCATCGCTATCAAAGCTGGACGGTAGCTGAAAACGGCGTTGAAAGTCCAGGAAATGTACGGCTTTGTGCCGTAATGGAGTTCGATTCCCAGCCAGTGTACCAACAATGTCAGGAAGGGGATCAGGTTTAAAAAGGGAAGTCAACGGAATCATCCGAGTGACCACGCCCAATTCTGGAGCCGTGCGCTGGTGATGCCGCACAGACAGCTGGCACCCGTCCCTCATGACTCCGCCCCCTCCTCGTCTACAGTTTGCTCCTCTTTATCTCCATCGGGAGAGCAGACGGTTTCTATGGTTTCTATAGCGACCGGTGCTGCGAATCTTGCCTGATACGTTTTTTTTCCCTTTCACTTTTGAAGTGGTCGTCAACACATGTCGTGTCTGCTTCCTCCACAAAGCAACCGTGTGTTTATATGTTTATGTACTTCCATCCAGACGTTTGAGGCCGTAGCTCACTTTGGCGGCTTACAACATTCTTCATTGTCTCATCAACCTGTTTAAAGTATACGGCTTCCAGTAGTATTGCCACATTTGGGATCATCTTCACCAGGGGTGCTCATTAAGTCGATCGCGATCTACCGGTCGATCGCGGAGGTGGTACTGGTCGATCGCTGGTCGATCGCGGCGTGACATTAAAAAAATATCATCCCAGCATCAATGCCGTCACTTGATTGATATACAGGGCAGCCATTCAGATGACAACTGAATGTTGCCCTTCGGGCGACCAATCAAATCAAACAACGTCTCTAAGTGCAGCAGAACTTACGATGTCAGCCTATCATCCATCCCCGTTACTTGATTGACATACAGGACAACCAGTCAGATGACAACTGAATTTTGACCTTTAGGTCACCGCTCATGCGTAAACAACGATGCAAAGTGCTAAGCTAGTCGGCGAATTGCGTCAGATTTTAAGCCCTCGCTAAAGTTTATGGTCACTAAAATGAGTGAAGGAGCTGGACCAAGTAAAAAGGCAAAAAACATATCACTTCCATACGGATATGGAATATTATACGGATATTATGATACGGATATTATCCATGACTGATAAACATTTGGAAGTGTGCTTGAGGCTGGCTATCAGCAGCTACTGTCCGGACTATGCATCCCTGGCTGGTTCAATTCAGTGCAAGTCATCAAAGTAAACTCAGGTAATTACAAAAAATGTTAATAGTTAATTATGTGTGTTTTGCAATATTGGCTCATTTGGTTATGTAAGGTACATCAACATACATTGTACGTACAAATAATCCTCAATACATTTGAAAATAAATAGATGTTTTGCATTTTTGTAGTGGGTAGATCATTTTGACTCGGTCATTTTAAAAGTAGCTCGCATGCTGAAAAAGTGTGAGCACCCCTGATCTTCACCAACATAAACATAATGATGCTCATATGCATCTCGTTTCTTTGCCGGAAAACCAAAGCCGGTAAATACAAACTCTCACCGACACACAAACGCTTCGCGTCGACTTTGCCGTCTCAGGGATGGACTGTCAACTGCCGGCCCCCCTAATTGCCACCACCGTGCCAGCGTCCCCATGTTGTGAGATGGCTCCCCCCAACTTCCCCCCAACTGTGGACACATTCTCTGTATTCTTTCAGCGCTCGGCAGACACTAATCCAGCCTCCAGCCTCTCTTGGTCCACAACACACTGAGGCCAAGCCAGATGGAGCAGCATCCGACTAAATAGCCCCAGTCCCTCAGGTGCGGTGTGGTGGTGGTCCCCTCCAGTGTGAAGCTAGCGGGCTAAAGACCTTCACCATCAGTTCAGGCCAGGAGGACGCGCCTCGATACGCCATGTCGTGGATGTACAGTAGATCAATATATCGACTTTATATGGAGCTTTGTTTAAAAAAATAGAGCAGGCTTCGCTACACATCTTAAAATATATTTTTTTATTGAAATGGTGCTCTAATAGTGACATGTTTCCCTAGTGTCTGTTGATGAGCAGCAGCTTTGGTAGCTACCTTCCTTGTTGTTACGGTCTGCTTGCATTGAGGCCGAGTGAGGAATAATTCGATTCACACGAAGACGCAGATGTAGCAGTGGCCGCTAACCGTTGTGGCCGCCCGGAGCTCAGGAAAAAGGGCCAGCTGTGCAGCCGCCCTGACCCAAGTTGTGTGGAGGTGGACGCCGACGAAGAAGCGAGCGACGGCGAGATTTAAGCGAGGCGGAGGAGGAGAACAGGAGCCTCCAATCCAGCAGTCCATCCACATTAGTTCTGATCGTTGGCTGCCTGGAGGCACTCTCTCTCTCGCTCGCTCGCTCTCTCGCTCTCTCTCCCCCAGCTTTGTTTACCACGTAGAGGTTGATTTATGTCGGCTGCACTCGGAACAGTTGTGTGGCGTGGGCGAGACGCAGCAGCAGCAGCGGCGTTCGCTGAAACACGAAAGACCAGATTGCAGCGATGTGTCAGAGCGCACAGGCGATGGATTTTGGGTGTGGGGGGGCGCGGGGGGGCAGCTGCTCATAAATGACGGATTCTGCACATTAGACACTGGAAGTGTCTTTTCATCGCTACAACTGCTCAGGTCATCGTGTTTAAGAGGCCGTGGCAGGACCATAAACACACCACAACAAAATACACTCAATAATCATAATTCAGTGTTAAATACATATCTTTTATGATTGCTGGCATTGAGCACTTTGTGTTTGTGTCGTGTTTTGTGTACGTTTTCAAACACTTATTACTTGAATATGTCACAAAAGTGGGCTCATCCCTCACATTTCGGCCATCTTTTGATGGGCCTCTAACAGCCGTTAGTCTAAACTCCTGGCAGAGGAAGTGACCACACCCCCGATGTTAAACTACGTATTGGGCCCGGGTGTCATGTGACTTGCGAGTCTTCCAAGAGGTTGTGTTATTGCTCTCTCGCGTTCTCATACGGCTCCGTGGAGGTCCAAGATGGCACCCCACGGCAAGAAGCTCTCGGCTCTGCGAAAAGATCGCCGACCCCCTGAAACCGAGGACCGGTTCCGCCCAGAACAGGCCTCGCCGTTGTCCACGAGTGTGCCAGGATTGCTGCAGAGGTTGGATGTGGGATGCCTAAAAGTCTTTGACGGTTCCTTCTATCGTTGCAGCCGGTCAGCTGAGCCAGTCCGCCCACTTCTCCCTCCAGCTGCCCTACACCGTGCTGGGCCTCGGACGCAGCGCCAACTTCCTGGACCACCTCGTCGTCGGCATCCCTCACAGGCCCGGAGAGATGGTGAGTGAACTTTTTTTACAAACAGCGTTTGTCCGCGTCGACGCTCGTACCAGTGCACCGCAACGAGTGTGCACGAGTGCCGTAACGTTCCGCTAAGACTTGGACAGGTTGGCGTCACCAACGGAACCGACTTGGGGGGGGGGGGGGTTCAACTGTACGATCCTGGCCAGAGATGCCGACCAAGGGGGGGTCATCACCGTCCTCCAAAGGAAGGAAGTCTCACGGTTGTAATGTATGGCTGATGGAGAACGAGGATCCCGGAAGATGTGGATGGCGGATATCGGATGACGCCTATGCCGTGGCGATGTCCTCACACGTGGAACACGGCGATGTCGGTAAATAATTGAGGCTTAATATGTTCATCAGCCGCATTTCCACACTACATTACCTCAAATGCCAGCTCTCTTCAGCTCGCCTCTCTTAACTCTCGCCGCACTCGTCTACGTCGCTTCCCTCCTTCACGCCCTCCTTCCCTTTGCGCTAAATATCAGGCACGACACCCCCCCTCCCATCCGCCCTCCCGTCCTCCAGACTCGTAGCGAGTTGATTAGAATTGCAGATGGCCTACGAGAGCGTCTAACGCGGCGAGGAAGAAGAAGATGCCGCTTTGTTGTTGCCGTGCTTCCCGACTCGTTCCTTCCTGCCACAGAAGAAGCTAATGAATGCGCCCCGTTATCCCAAGTAGACTTCCCTCAGCCCCGAGGACCGCCGGGACTCCATCAAACGTGTAATGAGGAGGAGGCGGGGGAGGTTGACCACGGCGCCGCCCGGGAGCTTTGCCTTCCCGATGCTTGCGTTCATCAAGCAGCTGGATCCTCTCCCTCCACCAAGGAGGCCATCTTGGAACCAAAGGAACTAAAGTACCAATACAAGGCAGAGGAAGCGTTCCAATCGTGAACGCAGTACCGTAGTTGCCAGTCGGTGATCGGGACATGCGATTCATCGATAAAGTTCCCTTGGGAACATTCACTGTTACACTGTTGGAGCAGGACTTTCATTTATATTTTAAATTGATTATTTACTCTTATTTTGGTGACTATCTTGGCTAATTAAAGCCATTTAAAGCCGCCATTTATAACGGCGAAGGTAGACAGGATGTAGGCTGGCCTGAAAAAACAACATGAGAGATTTTTCTCTGATACTATATTGGGTAATACTAATGTAAAGAGGACTGTAGGGGTGTTACTTCATGTCTTGAGGGCTCTAATAATATTAAACCCATATTTAGAAGAACTATGAAATGATTCCATTTATTAACATTGAATCCTACTTTTGGAAATTAACTCATCGCCATCTGGTCAGGAACCAATCAGTCGTGCACCACCATTTTTTTCCCCCCCAACGGAGAGCGAGGGATTTCTTTGTGGTGTGGTGTTTGTTTGTTCAGTTGGGGGGTGGCATCCAGTCGAGTGGAGACGTCACTGGACTTCTACAGCAACTGATTGCCAAGCCACATGTAATCCTATCTTGTTTTTTTCCAGAATTCCGGCCATTTAAGAAGAAAACGCGAACCTTTTGATGCTTAAAACGTATTTTCTTCTGACCATTCTCCTGATGATACAATCACATGAAACAAGTGGCTGTCGTTAAAGAGTCAAACGGCGTAATTAAACGAAGGACGGCTGTATTTGTGGAGCATCATCGTTGGGTTTTAATGAAAGTGTGTCGCCACACGCTCAAGCTTTCAAAGCAGCTGGGATTTATCTCCACCACGCATCCGAAAATCCACCGTCGGTGATGTTTTCCTTCACCATTTTGGACTTTTCCAATCATGTCCCAGCAGCCATGAAGATGGCTGATGATGTTCCTGTTGGAGGCCACACGTAAAGCTCATCCCTGTCCTACATCCCAAGCCTCCCCGCCGCAGTAAATCCACCAGAATGTCCAAATATTTTACTTCCCGTTGCGTTCCCAGAAGGAATTCCCCTTCGCCGCTCAAAGTGCCTCACTTCTTCCCCAATCACTCGCCGTGCATCGCGACTTTCAGCGGCTTTGAGCATCTTCTTCCTTCCTCTCGGAGGACTCGCTGGCACTTTTCGCTTCTGAACATCGCAGACATTCGCAGGCGGCGGCGGCGGCTGAGTCGTCTCCAAGCTGTGAAGCTCTTCTGATATTAGAAGTGATGGCAGGGAGTGTAGATTCATTAGTTCAGCTTGGCATGGGATGGTTGGGATCATTAAGTCCCGATCCGTGTCAGCAAGATGAACGCCGTCACATGACGTGATAGCAACAAAGGTGCTGATGGTGGGGGTACCAAACGGTTCCTGTAGGTGGAACCACGTCTATGAGAACCTAAGCGAAGGTTGAGTGATGATGAGGCTGCTCTCATTGCTGGCGCACGCGCCGCGTCCGTGTTAATGTCAAATGTTTTTGGCCCGAAGGCAGGAAACGACCATTAAAGAGACGCGAGCAAATTACAAACCACCATCGAACATTTCCCCCTTAGGCAAATGTTGTTGGGGGTTTTTTATCTGCTCTGATCTCCTATTGAAAACTTTGAACTTCACGCCGTTAAAACCATCATGGAGTTTTTTATGGCTTGCAAAATATTTCTAAAAAAGTTTTCCCACGGGATGCAGTTGAAAATAATCATTGCTTTATTATGATGGTGATTTTTACTTACTCCAAGGGTGTGCAAAGTGCAGCCCGTGGGCCCTGCTTGGGTGCACGGCTTATTTTTTCCCTTTGGCATGTAGTAAAAATAAGATCAGTTCTCCATTCTTTCATTTGTCTATAACAGGGGTGGGCAAACTTTTTGACTCGTGGGCCGCGTTGAGTTAACAAAATTGTCCGGGGGGGGCACCGGAAAATATATTTAACACACAATATTTTACGCTTATAATTCTATTCTAACATTCTGCATCGTATTAGTTGTCTAATTTATTTGTAAAAGTGTCGTACTATCAGCTGTATGTTCTTGTGTCCCTTTTTTCAGGAGCACTTTAAACATCAGACCACATCAAATTACCAAATAGAATTTTACATTTTTTTTGTGTTTTTTTTTTTTAAATCCGACTTGCAAGTCATGTTGCCAGCTTGTATGTTAAAAGTTGAAATACTTAGAAAGCAACTGGCGGGCCGGATTCAAACGCTTGGTGGGCCGCATGCGGCCCCCGGGCCGTAGTTTGCCCACCCCTGGTCTATAATGTAGTCCTCGCTGGAAAAGGTTTGGACACCCCCCTTTCTTATTTGGACACCCCCTTTCTTATTTGGACACCCCCTTTCTTATTTGGACACCCCCTTTCTTATTCGGACCGACTGAGTTTTCAGGTTTTACAAAGTGGAGTGTGATCGGTGTTCAGAAACACGTATTTCTGTCAGAACATGATTAAAAAGTCAAAAGGGGACGTTCCAATAATTAATACTCATCAATTAGTTCAATGGCAATAGCTGCCAAAAGTTTGTGGACACGTTGTCATTCAACAGAATGTTTAAGTGTCTCTAAATTTTTGACTGGTGTTGTTTGTGTTTGCCAGTTCCATCCACATTCTACACTGACACAAAAGCACCAACATGCATGCATGCATGCATACGTGTAATTTAAGCTGTGTAGCGAAGCCTTTTGGGGCGGGGTCGTGGGCCGTGTTATGTTCATGTTGTTGTCAGTAACAAATCAGCATGCATGTATAAACGGGACTCCCGGCTCCTCCTCCTTTTGTTGCTGCCGTCTGCTGCGCCATCTTGATTGTTGTCATCGCGGCTCCGACGGGACCTGCCGCCTCTCTGGCTCGTCATTGGACGAGGCCCGGCGGCGGAAGACCGGCTGAGTCACACGTGCCGGCGTGTCGATCCATGCAGGTGGCGAGCGGAAACCACACGACCCGATTGTTGTCCTCGGCGGGATGGAGCCTGCTTTTCATGTGGGCGCCTCTCACGTGTCCTTCCTCTCCCCGCAGGAGTCCAGGAAGCAGGAATGGACGGCCATCATTCCCAACTCTCAGCTCATTGTCATCCCCTACCCGCACGACCAACCCAGCAGGTACACACACACGCACACGCACACACGCACACACACACACGCACAGCTAGATGTGTCATAATTGCCCCCTCCTCCTCTCCCCATCAGACCTAAAAGGTGCCTGTTGCCATGGACACCATCCGCTAGCGGCGGCGCCACTTAGTGACAACACACTTAAGTTAGCGGCACAGATTGTCAACACACGCACACACACACACACACACACACAGTGTGGGATCTCATGTTGTGCTGGTGTGTGCATGTCACTGATACACGTGACCGAAATGCACAACAAGCACCCCCAGAACACCCACCCACCCCACCCCCCTCCCCTTGACTTACTTGCCCTTTTGTCTTTACCTGCTCCCTTTCTCCTTACCCCCCCCCCCCACCACCTTACATGGCCCACCATTCCTTGCCCCCTTCACCTCGCTGACCCCCTTTACCTGTCTCCCCATGCCTGTCATCACCCATCACCCGCCTTTACTTGCCCCCTTTACCTACCTTTACATGCCCCCTTTACCTAATGCCTACCTTTACATGCGCCCATCACCCGCCTTTACACGCCCCCTTTACTTATCGCCTACCTTTCCACGCCCCCTTTACCTATCAACTACTTTTACATGCCCCCTTTACCCATCACCTACCTTTACATGCCCCCTTTACACTCCCCCTTTACATGCCCCCTTTACCTACCTATCACCTACCTTTACATGCCCCCTTTACATATGACCTACCTTTACATGCCCCCTTTACACTCCCCCTTTACATGCCCCCTTTACCTACCTATCACCTACCTTTACATGCCCCCTTTACCTACCTATCACCTACCTTTACATGCCCCCTTTACCTACCTATCACCTACCTTTACATGCCCCCTTTACCTACCTATCACCTACCTTTACATGCCCCCTTTACCTACCTATCACCTACCTTTACATGCCCCCTTTACCTACCTATCACCTACCTTTACATGCCCCCTTTCCACGCCCCTTTTACCTATCAACTACTCTTACATGCCCCCTTTACCCATCACCTACCTTTACATGCCCCCTTTACCTATCAACTACTTTTACATGCCCCCTTTCCACGCCCCCTTTACCTATCAACTACTTTTACATGCCCCCTTTACCCATCACCTACCTTTACATGCCCCCTTTACACTCCCCCTTTACATGCCCCCTTTACACTCCCCCTTTACATGCCCCCTTTACCTACCTATCACATGCCCCCTTTACGTATCACCTACCTTTACATGCCCCCTTTACCTACCTATCACCTACCTTTACATGCCCCCTTTACCCATCACCTACCTTTACATGCCCCCTTTACACTCCCCCTTTACATGCCCCCTTTACCTACCTATCACCTACCTTTACATGCCCCCTTTACGTATCACCTATCTTTACATGCCCCCTTTACGTATCACCTACCTTTACATGCCCCCTTTCCACACCCCCTTTACCTATCAACTACTTTTACATGCCCCCTTTACCCATCACCTACCTTTACATGCCCCCTTTACACTCCCCCTTTACATGCCCCCTTTACCTATCACCTACTTTTACATGCCCCCTTTCCACGCCCCCTTTACCTATCACCTACCTTTGCCTCCCCTGCCTTTACTTGCCCCCTTCTTTACCTGTCCTCTTAGACCGCCCCCTTCTTGCCAGCCCCAGGCACCTGTCCCTTTACCTGTTCCCTTAAGTTGCTCCCTTCAACTGCTTCCTCTTCCTCGCCCTTTTTACCTCCCCACTTTCAACGGACCCCCTTTAGTTGTTCCCTCATACTTGCCCTCCTTTGCCAACCACCTTTGCCCACCCACCCTTTACCCGTGCCCCAACCTGCCCCCATGATTGGTATTCTTCCAGCAATGGAAACACAACATATTTTGGCTCTTACAGGTTTGGTTGTTGTTTTTCCGTCTGTGTGTGTCCGTGTGTAGTTGGAGCGCCAAACTCTACCTGACGCCCAGTAACAGCGTGCTGCTGACCGCCATCGCCCTCATCGGCGTGTGCGTCTTCATCCTCGTCATCATTGGCATCCTCCACTGGCAAGAGAAGGTCAGCGCGCACGCACGCACGCACACACACACACACACACACGTTGTGGGGGTTTTCCATGTGTGTGTGTGTGTAGCAGCAGATGGGATTCTCTGTCCCTATCCGGCAGTCTTGGAGCCTCCCGCTGAGACACACACACACACACACACACACACACGCACACTTCCCTAACGTCTCTCTCCGAGACCCGGAAGGATGTTCAGCAGTAATTGGCATCTTCTGTCCTTTCAGCATGGCGGATCTGCTCTTCATAACTCGCATAAATACGCCCTCCGGGGAGCCGCCGCCGCCACCGCCGCTTAGTTTCACGCCTCCCGCTCACACACACACACACACACACGCACACGCAGGCGAACACACACTCCCAACATGACACAGACACGACCACGCAGGACACCATTAAGGTGCTTGAAGAGGAACTTTTGTGTTGCTTTTGGAGGGGGTTTCTTTTCATGGCAGCACACGTCCCTAACGCCGTCTCCTCCGCTGACGCCTTGCTGGCGTCTTCGCCCAACCATCTGCCGTACTGCGTGTGTGTGTGTGCGTGCGTGTGCGCGTCCATGTGTGTCCTCTCTCATTGCCGCCTTTGTACGGACCCGGTGTGAGTTATCCAAAAACGCTAAGATGGTGTCGGTGAAGAAATGAAGAAGGTGGGCGGTGAGATGAGCAAGAAGAAGAAGATTGTAAATATTCATTACTAATTAGAGTGAGGAGTGGAGCGTCTTCCCGGGGTGTGAACCATCGCTGTGACAGTGTGAATATGTGCACTAATTATATGTTATTACGTTAACGGGCATATTTTTATGGCCTTAACATGCAGCCTAATACTCCTGTCAGTGTCAATATGAGCAGTATTGCAGTATTACTTCATCATATTCATAATAATAATATTCTGTGGGTGTTATCGTGTAGGCTAATGTTTCAGGTGGGCGGGATCATGCTCATCGTTCATGCTGTACCCCCATACAAGTGGTTAAGGGGGCAATGCTTCCCCGTCCCCAAATGGCCGCCCTTCTTTTGCGCCATTCCTCCATATTTTCTCAGCTTTGACTGCCCCCACATGACCCGCCCCCTTTTGGCCTATCCCCTTATGTGCCCCCGTCCTCCTGTCTCCTTCACTTGCCCCGCCTTCTACAGCTTTCACGTGTCCCCTTAAATTGACCCCTTCATGGGCTTGTTCAGCATATCATGCACTGTCGTGACTACTCCACCGTCATGCATGTGTACGTGTATGCGTGTACATGTACACGTGTACGTGTACCATACACGCGACGTGCAAAGTCTTTCAAAGCCAACATGGACGACACAAGGTCAGGTCATTTAGCATTTAGCATTGCCACGCGTTTGCTTGCTGACATTTGTCGTCCAAACAGCAAAGTCAAGTGGAGGACACTCGCTAGCTTAGCATGCTAACGTCCGTACAGACCGGAAAGGAATCTTTAAGGAAGACAATCCATCATTTCTTAATGCGCCCGGCACCAACGTCGCTTCTTCCCACCTGAGACAAAGCAGTAATTAGTCCACATCGGGGAGACAACACCAAGACCCGCCCCCCACCCGCCGCCGCCGACGGCGTGTCATGAAAAGCTTCGGATGGACACAAATCAATGCGCCGCTGCTTAATGACGATTTGGGCCCCGAGATGCCAAAGCGATGCTTTCCTCCAGACTCGGAACGCTGCCCCTCAAGAATGTTCCGTCCTTCCATCTTTGGGAGCGTCCTGCAGGAAACGGACAGGCAGGACATCCGTCAGCATCGGCCTGCGGTGCCTTGATAGATCGACTATCGATGGGCAGGATGAAACGTCATACATCACCTTGGGGAGGAAGTCTCCAAGAGCTTCTTCCTGTTTTGTTTTTTGTGCTTCTTGTTTTATTTGACAGCGTTCAGATTTCATGTCAAAATATGTTTTTGTTTCCCTCAGAAAGCAGACGACCGAGAGAAGAGGCAGGAAGCCCACCGCTTCCATTTCGATGCCATGTGACGTCCTCACCTGGGACCCCCAGTATCGCCCCTGCCCCCAAAACTAGCCCCCCCCTTTACCTGCCTCGCCCCCTTTAATCTGCCAACCTTTAACCAATCCCCCCAGTTACCTCCTTTACCAGCCAGCTTTTAGCTTCTCCTCCATCCCAGCACTCTAAAATTGCTTCTTTTACGGTCCCATTTTCCAGCCCCCTTTGTAACCACCTTCATCGGACCCCGCCCCATACCACTTCCCCCTTAACTTAACGCCCTTTTAAGCCCAGCCCCCTTTGCTCCCCCCTCCATTTGGCTCTGTTTCCATGTTTGCTGGTTCCCTCGCTCCTTCTGAAGGCCAAAACAACCTGTCTTAGTTTTCCATCATTCCCACTTTTGGGATGAAAGGTGGACTCTTCCTGTTTCCCACCCGTTCAACTCGCTGGGCCGTGTGACCAGCGTGTTGGCGTGTTTTCACCATTTTCCATGGAATGGAAGTTTTTTTTGTTGGATTTTTTCCCAACATCTGTGCTGACCAAAGCTTTCATCGGGTCATCAAGTCATCGCCAGAACTGGTCTTGGAAAAGCTCATCCGGCCCAAGAGCTTTCCGTTTGTTCCGGGTTTTTTTCTCTGTGAAGACATTTGCACTAACAAAGAACTCGCTCGCGTGTCGTCTATTTATTTGCCCACAAACTCCATGTCAACAATAAACACCTTGATGAACTTGTGCGTCTTGTACGTTGTCATCCGACTCTTTTTATCCAGCGTGCATCCCACACCATCCCCCCCCCCACGCCCCCACGCCCCCACCCCCAACATGATGCAGCAAGACAATGAGAGCCTTCTTATTTAGCTGGTGGATACCTACCCCCCACCCCTGGCACCCACCCAGCACCCCTTCACTTCAATGGTGAGACTTCAGCATGACAGATCACATCCGGAAGTTGGGACTTTCAAAGTAAAGGTACTGCCATGGCATCAGTTTAGAATGTCTATGTCTATGTTGGATCTTGAAATAAAATATAAAATATGGATTTTTTTATATACGTGAATAGAAAAATAAAGGGAAATCCACGCTATTTCCATATATATTATATTGTATATTTTATAGAGCCAGGGCCTTATTTTGATAGTCATCGGGGCTTGTGTTTTTGTTAGCCACAATTGATACCGTTTAAATATGAAGCTAAAATACTTAGCATTGAAGAATGAAATACGTTAGCATGTTGTATTATTACACAAAGAGAAGTTAGTTTTACATTGAATTTGATTGGGTCATTTTACTCTGAAGGTGCCGACCGGAAAAGGAAAGTTCTCTGTCATCGGAAGCTTGACGATCCACTGGTTGGGCAGCTTTAAATGCTCCTCATGCTTGCGCGCTCCTCAGTGCGCACACGGACGAGGAGGTCGTCTCATCTTCATCCCTTTTATCTCTTCTCCTCCTTTCTATCTCTCTTTTTGGATACCTCACCTCACCTGGCAGGAGGCAAGGCATACCCCTCCACCTTTCTCACCTGCCCCGGGAGTCGGAAGCCAAGCTCCGGGTGACGATGGCCGGCTGACGGCTCCGCTTGTCACCGCTCATCCAAGCCGAGGAGGCGCCGCCAGGTGTGGGACACGCGTGATGGATGTACCGCTACCCTGACAGTGGAGGAGGAAGGAGAAAGTGGGACTTTGGTTGTCCTCTGAAGATGGACACGGCTGGAAGGTTCTGCTAGAACAGGAGCATTTGGGTCGGAACCACAACCAGGAGAGAGAATAATAATGCACAGAGGTAAGGCTCCTTCATTTGGAATACATTACCAGATTCCACTCAGAAATTGCAGAAATTTAACCAAACCTGCTTCTGGAATCATCCACGATCTGATGTTGCGTGCGTATTCTGGTGCGGTGGTGCGTGAAGTGGACCGGCGTGTCCTCGGCTCATGTTGCACGGCCATTGGTGCACTTGGGAGCCGCGTTCGGGGACGTGTGGGGGACGTAAAGGGGGCATGTCGTGTGGTCAGTCAGACGCTCCAAATGTACAAATGACTGAAAATGAATACAAGTCATCATTGATTTCAATTCGGCCAATTGAGCCACTCCTCGATGGTTCCATTATCGGACAAGCCTTCTTCGAGATTGATTGATTTGTTGATTGGTTGATCGATCACCCGCATGTACCCGCATGTAACTTGGGTACAGTGTCCCCATAAGACATCACCGAGCCACATTACAATGCATTACAACACAGGTGATCCTTCCTCCTCCATTCCAATAAGCTTGCATCCGGTTTCCTTCCGCTTGATTGGCTGCTGTGATGTAACATTAGCGGGGATCATCGGGTCTGTGGCGGCTTACCGGGGCCAGACAGTCGGCATCTGGGCGGTGCGTAGAAGGGTGGAAGACGCTAATGCCGCCGCTCATGTTTGACTGTGCACCCCTCCCGGCGCGGATTAAAAGTATCGCTTTCCAACACGCTGGCGTACATCTTGCCTCAAACTCTGCCTTTTAGCTACTTGCACTCAACTGCAGAGAGTAGCAGGCATTGGAAGTGGGCTCCAAGAGTTGGACAAATGACCCCCCAGGGGGGAGTCGCCTTGCTGATTTTGCTTCCCGGCAATAATGCACTTTTGTTTTTATCGCTTATGGAGTTGGCCCGCCGTGCCACGCATGGTTTTTGTTCGGAAAACCAAGCCCCCTTTGAGTAAGTACAGTAGGACTCTATCCCCCCCCCCCCCCCCCCCAAATACACAAATAACACGTTTGTGTTGGAGCGCTCGCCTTCAGCGGCGGCCATGATGGCGGTACAGGGATCCTTTTCATTGGGCCATTCCGTGGCAGTAGAAACGGGCACTCAGCAGTGTCATGTGACCTGTACCAGCCAATCAGCGGACAAAGACAAAAGAAGCATCAGGAATCTTGTCATGCATGTCAATCATTTTGCATTTTGATGGTAATATTTCATGTTTATAGTTTTTATGTATTTTCCTAGACAGCAATATTGAGTTATGCTTCATGCACATTCCAGGGTTATGTGTTGTTGTCATTAATGATCATATACATGGCTCCAGGTGTTATTGTGGTATATTAGCAGTGAGTGGTAAATAATATCCATATTTCAAGTGAAAGGGTTCTTCCATGATAGGACCCAATGGAGATGCTGTTGGTGCGTCGCCATGACAACCCACTGATTGGTTGCCATGCAAGCAGAGGCAGATACATAGATAGATGGATACGTAGATGCGTAGATAGGTAGATGGATACGTAGATAGGTAGATGGATACGTAGATAGGTAGATGGATACGTAGATAGGTAGGTGGATACGTAGATACGTAGATAGGTAGATGGATACGTAGATAGGTAGATGGATACGTAGATAGGTAGGTGGATACGTAGATACGTAGATAGGTGGATACGTAGATACGTAGATAGGTAGATGGATACGTAGATAGGTAGATGGATACGTAGATAGGTAGATGGATACGTAGATAGGTAGATGGATACGTAGATGGGTAGATGGATACGTAGATAGGTAGATGGGTAGATGGATACGTAGATACGTAGATGGGTAGATGGATACGTAGATACGTAGATGGGTAGATGGATACGTAGATACGTAGATAGGTAGATGGATACGTAGATAGGTAGATGGATACGTAGATACGTAGATGGATACGTAGATAGGTAGATGGATACATAGATACGTAGATAGGTAGATGGATACGTAGATAGGTAGATGGATACGTAGATAGGTAGATGGATACGTAGATAGGTAGATGGATACGTAGATAGGTAGATGGATACATAGATACGTAGATAGGTAGATGGATACGTAGATACGTAGATAGGTAGATGGATACGTAGATAGGTAGATGGATACGTAGATAGGTAGATGGATACGTAGATAGGTAGATGGATACGTAGATAGGTAGATGGATACGTAGATAGGTAGATGGATACGTAGATAGGTAGGTGGATACGTAGATACGTAGATAGGTAGATGGATACGTAGATAGGTAGATGGATACGTAGATAGGTAGATGGATACGTAGATACGTAGATGGGTAGATGGATACGTAGATACGTAGATAGGTAGATGGATACGTAGATAGGTAGATGGATACGTAGATACGTAGATGGATACGTAGATAGGTGGATGGATACGTAGATAGGTGGATGGATACGTAGATACGTAGATGGATACGTAGATAGGTAGATGGATACATAGATACGTAGATAGGTAGATGGATACGTAGATAGGTAGATGGATACGTAGATAGGTAGATGGATAGGTAGATAGGTAGATGGATACGTAGATAGGTAGATGGATACGTAGATAGGTAGATGGATACGTAGATAGGTAGATAGGTAGATGGATACGTAGATAGGTAGATAGGTAGATAGGTAGATGGATACGTAGATAGGTAGATGGATACGTAGATAGGTAGATGGATACGTAGATACGTAGATGGATACGTAGATAGGTAGATGGATACGTAGATACGTAGATGGATACGTAGATAGGTAGATGGATACGTAGATAGGTAGATGGATACGTAGATAGGTAGATAGGTAGATAGGTAGATGGATACGTAGATAGGTAGATGGATACGTAGATACGTAGATGGATACGTAGATAGGTAGATGGATACGTAGATACGTAGATGGATACGTAGATAGGTAGATGGATACGTAGATAGGTAGATGGATACGTAGATAGGTAGATAGGTAGATAGGTAGATGGATACGTAAATAGAAAGCACGGATGTTCTAATCAATCTCTGTTGGGTTCAGCGTGGATCCTCCTTGTTCTCATAGAAGAGGGCCTCGCTCTGGCACAGAGAACCAAAGGTAAACAGCACTTCTTCTTCTTCTTCTCGTTTGTCTTCTTGGTCTTCCATTTCTTCATTTTGTCTTCTTCTTGTTGACCTTCTTCTCCTTTCTTCTTAGTCATCTTTACCTTGTCATTAATCCTCTTCTCCTTTTTGTTGTCTTTGTCTTCTTTTGGTCTTGTTCTTCTTCCTTATCATCTTTGTTATCTTCTCCTTCGTCGTCTTTGAGTTTGTCGTATTCCTCCTCTTTGTTGTCTTCTCCTCATTCACCTTTGTGGTCTCCATCTTCTACTTCGTCTTCTTCATCTTTGTCTCAGTCCTTCTTTTCTTCTTCATCTTTCTTCTCCTTTTTTCTCCTCCTCCTTCTCCCCGTCCTTCTTCTTACCGCTCTTTCTCCTTCACCTTTCTTGTCTTCCACCTTTCTTGTCCTCCTTCTCTTGCTCTTTCTCCTCATTCTCCTTTCCTTTCTCCTGCTTTCTCCTCCTCCTTCTCTTGTTCTTTCTGCTCTTTCTCCTCCTTCTCCTTTCCTTTCTCCTCCTCCTTCTCTCGTTCTTTCTCCTCATTCTCCTTTCCTTTCTCCTGCTTTCTCCTTCTCCTTTCCTTTCTCCTGCTTTCTCCCCCTCCTTCTCTTGTTCTTTTTGCTCTTTCTCCTCCTCCTTTCCTTTCTCCTGCTTTTACCTCATTCTCTTTTCCTTTCTCCTTCTTTCTCCCCCCTCTCCTCCTCCTTCTCCTCATTCTCCTCCTCCTGCATTGCTGCTCACTAAGTCGCTGTGCTTCCTCCCCCCCCAAAGACTCCCTGAGCGACCATGGCGCCCAGCAGAGCCCCAGCCAGAACGAGTGCGGGACGTGGGTCCGCAACATCAACGGCGGCGTGTTCACCTCGCCCAACTACCCCAACACGTACCCCCCCAACAAGGAGTGCGTCTACATCCTGGAAGGTGAGCTCCTCTTCTCCGTCCTCCTCGGAGGGCGGTGTGTTGGGGGACCACCTCCTCCAGGGAGGGGGTCTTTCCTGTGGGATGTTAGTCAGCGGGATGAAATAGGGAAATAGGGGGCGTGGCCTGGACCAGGCAAGAAGGCATGATGTCATCATGCATCTTTTACATATTTACACAATGACATACTTTTATGATATTTTGGAGATGTTAATGACTCTATTAATTATTATTATTATTTGTAACATATTTCTTTAATAATGTCTCAGTGTTATTGCTAACACTGCAGCATAAAATGTGGTCTCTAGACCTTCTGCTGCGTCACGCATGAAGATGCCGCCCAGCAGGTGATCTTTGCTGGTGCTTCCTCATGTTGTCGTGGATGAGCCGACATGGCGGCTCAATGGCGCCCCCCCGTGGACAGGGAGCGCTAGGCAGCCCGCCACAGCAAAGACCCCGTCTGGTGACTCTGGTCCGGGAGGCGGCAGATGGAGGCCATCATTGGCTATTATTTCTACATAATTGCCTTTTAGTCTGGCATATGAGCTGCGGACGCCACCGGACCGGAAGTAGCGGAGCCGACAACCAGGAAGTGTTGGTCTTTTATGTCAATAATTGTCACCTTGTTGCTAGCATCCATGGCTATCCGTGTCGTCCTTAAGTTCTGACGCTTTAGGAAAATCTATTTGACCTCATTAAAAGTTCAAAAAAGGTTTTTTCCACTTTTGGACACTTTTGAATGAAAGGCAGAGCCCAAATCCAGAAGTCCTTCCAAACATGACGAAAGGGCATTTCCTCTCTCCTCTGTCCGCGTCTGAGCAGCGCTGCCCAGGCAGAGGATCCAGCTGGCCTTCGACAAGAACTACTACATCGAGCCGTCCTTCGAGTGTCGCTTCGACCACATCGAAATCCGCGACGGTCCCTTCGGCTTCTCGCCGCTCATGGAGCGCTTCTGCGGCGGCAAGAACCCCGGCGTGGTGACGTCCACCGGCCGCTTCATGTGGATCAAGTTCACCAGCGACGAGGAGCTGGAGGGCCTGGGCTTCAGGATCAAGTACACCTTTGTTGCGGGTAACTTCAACTCCGCCTTTTCCTCTGAGGTTTAGCTTCAGTTAGGATGGCGCGGGACAACCCTAAACGGCCCCCGAGCCGCGCTTTGGACACCCCTGCCGGGCTGGAATTGACGTGATTGTCGTTCTTCCTCTTGTAGACCCTGACTTCCATCTGCATGTGGGCGGACTGTTAAATCCCATCCCAGGTAAGCTCCTCGGCGTCCGCTTTGTGTTGTCGTCTTTTCCCGGAGATGCACCTTGACAGCTGGCATGACAACACGCACACGCACGCGCACACTGTAAGAAATGCACTCCCTTTGTCCATCTCGTCCCGCTGCCATTGTTCCTCTGATGTTCTCCTAATCGGCTTCTGTTCCACCATAAATCCTTCATCTCTCTCTCTCATCGTACTCATCCTCTCCTTTGTCCCCCCACCAAGTTGACAAGCTCATTGCATCCAACTTCTTGGGAGTGGTTTTGGGTGGCAGTGCTGAGGCCATGTTTGTCTTCTTTTATTTATTTCACTTTCACTTTCTTCCAGTGGCTTTTTTCCAAATGAGATCCCTGGATGTTCCCTCAGGGCCCCAGCATGAGGGCCACTCATGATTTCTGTTATTATACTTTATTCATTCATTCATTTTCTACCGCTTTTCCTCACAAGGGTCGCGGGGGGTGCTGGAGCCTATCCCAGCTGTCTTTGGGCGAGAGGCGGGGTACACCCTGGACTGGTGGCCAGCCAATCACAGGGCACATATAGACAAACAACCATTCACACTCACATTCATACCTATATGGACAATTTGGAGTGGCTAATTAACCTAGCATGTTTTTGGAATGTGGGAGGAAACCGGAGTACCCGGAGAAAACCCACGCATACACGGGGAGAACATGCAAATTCCACACAGATTATACTGTATAATACTTTCAATTATATCCTAGTATTATACTTCATATTACTTTCAATCGTATTTATTGTAATATTATTCTAATAATTATGGGTATAATATATATATATATATATATATATACACATGCCTACTAATAATGTATTCATATTATTATTATTATATTATTATTATTATTTAATTAAATAATAAAAATATTTGTTGTAATAATTACAATATTTTTTACATTTATTTGTTTATATTATTTCAGATTATATTTATTTTTACTGTTTTTGACAATCTAACAAGTATAATAAAACTACTTTAACAGGTATGCTTTATATTATTTGATATATTTTGTTAGATATTTTAGAGTTTTCACTACAACTATGATTCATTATTATATTAATATTGTATTAATATTCATAATAGCACTATCAATAAACCAATAAAATTGTATTTAAGGGGTATTAGCATTTCAATTGTGATTGTATTTGATTTTGTTGAGCTACATCTAATTATTGTAGATGTTATTGTTATTGTTATTGTAAAGTTGGACTATTGATGGGAATGGCGTCATGGTCCAAATGCTAACCACATGCTAACTACTGGTCGCTTTTGCTTTCGCTGGTCCAGACTGCCAGTTTGAGCTGGGCGGCTACGATGGCATCATCCGCTCCAGTCAGGTGGAAGAGGCCAAGCGAGTGAAGCCCGGAGACGCTCTGGATTGTATCTGGACCATCAGGGCCCCGCCCCAGTCCAAGGTGGGTGTCCTGTCCTCCTCGGCCACTCGGTCTCCTTACGCGTCTGTAAACAGTCCGTTTGCATACCCACATAATGCGAACATCTGTTTGTCTGCTCACGTACAGACACGACACAAACATTTGTCCGTTCACGTATAGTACATGTCTAATGTTAACACCTGTCTGTTCATTCATGTACAATACATGTCTAATGTTAACACCTGTCTGTCCATTCATGTACAATACATGTCTAATGTTAACACCTGTCTGTCCATTCATGTACAGTACATGTCTAATGTTAACACCTGTCTGTTCATTCATGTACAATACATGTCTAATGTTAACACCTGTCTGTCCATTCATGTACAATACATGTCTAATGTTAACACCTGTCTGTCCATTCATGTACAGTACATGTCTAATGTTAACACCTGTCTGTCCATTCATGTACAGTACATGTCTAATGTTAACACCTGTCTGTCCATTCATGTACAGTACATGTCTAATGTTAACACCTGTCTGTCCATTCATGTACAATACATGTCTAATGTTAACACCTGTCTGTCCATTCATGTACAATACATGTCTAATGTTAACACCTGTCTGTCCATTCACGTACAGTACATGTCTAATGTTAACACCTGTCTGTCCATTCATGTACAGTACAGGTATAATGTTAACACCTGTCTGTCCATTCATGTATAGTACAGGTATAATGTTAGCATATGTCTGTCCATTCACATGCAGTACATGTCTAATGTTAACATCTGTCTGTCCATTCACGTACAGTACATGTATAATGTTGAGACCTGTCTGTCCGTTCACATACAGTACATGTATAATGTTAACATCTGTCCATTCTCATACATTTATTTGTCTGTCCATTCACGTACAGTACATGTTTAATGTTAACATCTGTCTGTCCATTCACGTACAGTACATGTTTAATGTTAACATCTGTCTGTCCATTCACGTACAGTACATGTCTAATGTTAACATCTGTCTGTCCATTCACGTACAGTACATGTTCATCCTCTCCCCTACCTGTCTGGCTGCAGATCTACCTGCGCTTCATGGAGTACCAGATGGAGCACTCCAACGAGTGCAAGAAGAACTTTGTGGCCATCTACGACGGCAGCAGCGCCATCGAGAACCTGAAGGCCAAGTTCTGCAGTACGGTGGCCAACGACGTCATGCTGGAGAACGGCGTGGGCGTGGTGCGCATGTGGGCCGACGAGAAGAGCCGACTGAGCCGCTTCCGCATGCTCTTCACTTCCTTTGTGGACCGTGAGTGAGCCCGTCCTCCACGAGCGATCTACCTGAACGTGGACATGAAGCCACCGCCCATTAATAAAACACCAAGCGGCATCTCTCTAAATGTTTCACACAACCTTCAGGAAAACAAATCTCTCTCTTCCCAAAATAACCATAGAATATTTTAAACCCTCTTCAACAAAATAGAATCAAATATTGCATGTTAATTAGTGTGATTATTACCAATTGCGGTCTTGTTTTACTACTAAATACATCATACGGAATGCTGTTTTTCATATTTTGGTAATAGTTATTCAACCTTCTTCAGCATCACCAAAAATATTTAAAGCAACCTTCAGGAATAACAAAAGTAAATGTAAAAAATGTAAAAAAAAATGTCCTAAAGTTATTATGAAAATAATATTGCTAAATGAAATACAATTACATTTTGCATGTTGATTATCATTCCAATTAGCAGTGCCATGCTGCTACTAATTGCATTATCGTGAGTGCTGTTATTAATATTTACACAACCGGCATCACAAAACATTTTTCAAGCAGCCTTCCCTCTTCTTCAAATGTCATTTTTCATGATTAAATGTATTTGTCATCATTGTTAATGTTATTATTGTAGTGATGATCTACTCATCACTCATTGGTTATGGCTTCATGAAAATATTCAAGCCTGCAGAGTGGTTTGCAGCAAACTACAATTACTAAGAAACATTCGATATCTTCTCCATAATATGCTTGCATACAGTAGGTCCATAAATGAAGACATGACATGCCATAAAATGATAATAAGGAGGATAAAGTGCTGCTTTTTAATGGTCAATCTGATTGCAAACACAGCCTGACATTAGCACCGTTTCATATAAAAAGCTGCAGGACTGGATGCTGCAGTGGCAGAGGTAATGGACTCCGTGTGGCGCTTTTGGTCCCTTGCGGTCCTCTAACGTGTTTTTGTGTGCTGTGTAGTTATAGAGCCATTTAATCCACTTGGAACTGGGGGGGGGGCAGTGAGACACTTTTATTGAATGATGCCTCTCCTACCGGAACACAGTCGTCTTCATCGGTCGTGGCTAATAAAGGCTAATTGCTCCGAGATAAACAAACATTTGCACGCTGCAGGTCATGTTGGCTATTGCGTAAGTGCGTTTGCGTGTGTGTTAGTGACGCACACAAAGGAGTGTGAATCTCCAGGCGGGAAAGCGTTTCCCCGTTTAGCGCGGCGTAATATTTTCATTAACCGCCTGACTAGACAAGGATATTAATTGGCACGGCGCGCTGGGTCGAAACCCCTCGTGAATGCTGATGTTGTTTTCATCAGCGCGCCCATAAACCGTCACAGGCGGAACTTGAATGCGTCTTTTCCATTCAGCACGGATTGCGTGTGTCTTTTCATCTTCAAGAGCGTTCCCATCATGCGCCTCGTCTCGGGTTGACAAGTCACCCCCACCGCTGTCACCATGCGCTCAGCGAGGTTTTCATTTCCACCTTCTGTCCGTTCTCTATGGCCCGCAGCTCCCTGCTCCGCCAACACCTTCTTCTGCCACAGCAACATGTGCATCAACAACTCGCTGGTGTGCAACGGCGTCCAGAACTGCGTGTACCCGTGGGATGAAAATCACTGCAAAGGTCAGATGAAGGTTCACGCTTGGGCGGCTCCTGGTTTCTATTAGAGAGGCTCTTTTTCGATTTTTTTTTTCTTTTTTCCAACCCCAGAACTTTGTGCTTCTCAACACCAATATGCTACCGATAACTGTCTCATCGGTTTCATTTCGGCTATCTGAGCTATTTTTAATGTAATATGATTTTATAATTCCCTCTAATCGATAATTATCGGACCGATAATTATCACCCTTACTTTTGATATTCATGTTTTCCTCCTGTCCCGTCTAGAGAAGCGATCCAGGGGTCTCTTCCATCAGATCACCAAGACCCACGGCACGGTCATCGGCGTCTCCACCGGGATAGTTCTGGTCCTTCTCATCATTTCCATCCTGGTCCAGATGAAGCAGCCCAGGAAAAAGGTGACTTTGTGGGACTTTGGAAGACAGGAAACACAATCCTTGGATCCATATAAAGCCGGTCGATGGGAATGTCGTGTGCATGCCAGGCCACTAGGGACACTGTAATCTCCTTTACTTCAGAAATATTGTTGACTAATTGTTGATATACTGTCCCGCTTGCGAGACATTGAGGCGACGATAGCGCTTTCTTCGGCAGGAGCCAATCAGGAACTATCAGCGCACTCCAAGCTCCAATAAGCTCGTCAACCATTTAAAATGGCAGGATGGTCCTTATCTATGACAGTACAACATAACCGTCATCTGTCAAAGAACACTTGATTAACAACACTAAATCCATCACACGGCAACCTAACACTCATAAGGTGGACCTGACAAATATACAAACATGGACAATATGAGTTTAAATGTGGGGGAAAGGCAACATTTTGATGTTTTCCCATAAGTCATTGCGTCAATGCACTCATTGGAGCGCTGCAATGACGTCAGCCTCCCTCTGGGCTTTGGGCTCAGGGTCCTCTGGTGGACAGAGGGAGCATTGCAGCACCATCCACCATTTTCTATGCTTGCTATGCCCCGCCAATGAAATTGTTTTCTCAACCAAAATGCATGATGGAAAACTTTTTAACTCATTTTGGTCAATGTTTGTATATTCAGAGGTATAACGGTGAGTGTTCAGTTGCTGCGTTTAACGTTGTGAGATGGAACTGAGTCAGACGGTTCTATTGGCTAATGAGCTGCCATTCCAATGAGTTGGTTTGTTTTTCAAAGCTCATGATTGCCCCCGTCAAATAAAGACCAGACTTGTGCACGCCACATTTTGCGGCTTGTACACCTGAATCTACGGTAGTAGCTTCCCTATGTGTTTACGTACGGGTTTACGAGTGCCATTTTTCTGTGGCCGAGTACACCGCACCTAAATGTCTCCTGTCTCACCAAGGTGGTGGCCCGTCGGCCCGCTGTCTTCAACAAGGCGGGCCTCCAGGAGGTCTTCGACCCGCCGCACTACGAGCTCTTCTCCCTGCGTGACAAGGAGATGTCTTCAGACATGGCCGACCTGTCCGAGGAGCTGGACAGCTTCCACAAGGTGCGGCGCTCGTCCACCATGTCGCGCTGCGTCCACGAGCACCACTGCGGCTCGCAGGGCTCGGTGGCGACGGGCGGCGGAGGCGGCAGCATGAAGCACAGCCGCACCACCCTGAGCTCCATGGAGCTGTCCTACCACAACGACTTCTCCAAGCCGCCGCCCATGAAGACCTTCAACTCCACCGGCACCTACAAGAAGAGCTGCTACGGCTACAAGCAGCACTCACAGACTCACGACTGCGACCAGCAGGTCATCGAGGACCGCGTCACCGAGGAGATCCCCTGCGAGATCTACGGGCGAGGCGGAGGGGGAGCCACCGGAGGCATCGGAGGAGCGTCCGGCATCGCGGGAGGAGGCATCGGAGGAGCGGTTGGGATTACTGGAGGCGTGGCCATGGCCGGCGGAATGGGCATGCCGGGGGGGATGGCGATGGCGGGGCCCAGTGGCATCGCCGGAGGCATCGGCGGCGGGATGGCGGGAGCCTGCGGAACCCTCACCATCCGCGGGAACAGCTCTCGGAACAGCACCTCCGTGGTTGACCCCCAGCAGCGCTCCATGTCCATGGACTTCTAGATCTTCTGTTCGGGGAGACGGGACGTGACGTTCGCTGTCCGCAGAGACCGAGAGACAACCCCAATGAATCCATGGAGACTTTTTACATCCACTCACCTGCCGTGCACAAATAGCGTATATGATATATAGAAACGTATATGTATAGCGTGTCTTCTAATCATTTATTTCTTTTACTGTGTCCCCTTAACAGTTGCAACCAACATTCAGCTGCCTCGTCACCAACGCTTGGCTTTTTAAACTCCTTTCTGATGGTTGCGAGGCGGATTTTACAACACAAACGTGAAAATCCTGGGCTCCCTGAATGCCACATTGCAACTTTACAGCGCTTTACCACCTACGGCTGCTTTCTCAGGCCCCCAACATTCGTAAAATTGGCTCCATTTCGCTTGGTAAAACAACCAAACACACAACATGGCTAACGTCTTTTAGCGGTGGCAGGAGCGCGAGCAGGAGGATGTTTGGTTTCGCCACTTGGCGGGTGAAACAACGCTAACAAACATAGCAACGGAGGGAGTTGCTAATGTCGCTAACTGTAATAATCTGGCAGCGTCGAGACCGGGTCTCAAACGTTTACATGCGAAATCAAACAAGTGACCGAGCGGCACCAGGCGGGGAAAACAAAATAGTTGAAGTACAACAGACTCAAGTGCGCTAGCGCCCTCTTTTGGCTGCACTGTGTCGCCTCCTGAGGACCGCAGTGGTACTGCAAGAACGAACGTCATGGCTGAAATTGTCTTCTTGGTACAAATTGTACCTTTAAGCTTTGCAGGACTGGACTCCTGGACGAGCACACCAAAAGACTCTTATTTTGGTAAGAAATAGAACCATTTATACAAAGGTAACATGAAGTGTGGGGAACATTCTCCTCTCCATATATTCCCCACCTCGCCCCGAAAGAAGCTGTTATTTTTGGGAAAATGCCCTCTTGTGAAATGTAAAACAAGCACAACTCGCTTCCCAAGAGACAACGGGGTTTGTGGTGATGATGATGGTGATGATGATGATGATGATGACGACGATTTAACCACTGGTTGTATGATTTCATGCTGTTGGATTAAAAGACAACTTACTCACCAAGCTGCGCCAGCGTTATTGGAGCATTCTTACTTAGTCGCTCCACAGTGTTGTGTGCTTCCATTTTGATCCTGCGGCCCTTTAAATTAGCTCCGCCCAGTCTGCTTTCTCAGCTTACTGTTGATTCTACATCTTATTATTTCAGCCTCTGTTTAACTTCACATATGTTGTCATTTAGCTTATTTTAATTGTCAGTTATTTAAAGTTATAGTGTATATGATTACATATTACATATAACAGCAAATCCTATGCATAATAACATCTATAACAATATATCAAATACATTATAATACATAATATAACATAATACAGTATATTAAAAAATAAACAGCATATCTATATATAGAGCAGCAATAATGATTATATGTATATAATTCTGTAAGATTTGGCCTCATTTTTGTTCTTTAATGCCAAAATATGTTCAAAACAAGCCAGGAAAATCAGGCAGCATCAAGGCAGAAAACGAAAAATGTAAATAATGTCATTCGTGTTTCATGTGGAACAATGGAGAAAGCAAAACGTGATGCAGAGCGGTGGAGAAATTACAATGAGTGTTTACAGCACAACCGATTGCATTCGGCCTTTCCTTTGCTGCCATGATGCATTTGTCTGCTACGGCGCTGCGGGCGGCCTTCTAAAAGATGTCACCTTCACAAACATGTTAGTCTTTGCTGATGTGCTCCTCGTGTGACGCACACCCGGCCCTAAATAGAAACCCCCTCTGTCGAGACATGAACGATAATCACAATGATCTTGTTGACCTCTTTTTGGCTGTGGGTGAGGACATGAACGATACTTCTCATCCTCTCCATGACACTAAAATATCATCCATATGCAGCCAACTGTATGCATATTTATATGTCTTTCCTTTTATTTTATTATATAGCTTTACAAATCTTGAAGTTTTTGAGGCTGTTGCTTGGCAACTCATAATTTCAGTTCCCACCACAAATGTTCCAAACTTTTTCCAGCGAGGGACGCATTCAAAAGACCGATTCCAAAATTATAAACTCCCAACAACTTCAAAAAAAATGCTCATCACAATTGGACATTTGTCAATTTGTGGATGCAATGCCAGATCTCAGCCGCTCGATGGCGACAGCGAGCGTGGGACAAAGTTGACTCACCGGAAGTGGAGGCAGGAGGCGAGCAAAACATTTTCCACCGGCTCGGTCTTTGTCCGTCCACCTTCCCCGCTGAAGCAACATCTGCAGCGACGCCATGGCTAATGTTGTCGATACAAAGCTCTACGACATCCTCGGCGTGTCTCCGTCTGCCTCCGAGAACGAACTGAAGAAGGTGAGTTCGCGGGAGCGGCCCCGACGGATCCGCCGGTGGGACGCGCCGAGCTTCTTAGTGGAGCCGGGTCGCCTGGAAAAATGTAATCAGGAAGTACGTCGTTAGCTAGGTGGCTAGCATGAGCCGCTAGCTAGCTCGCCAAGCTAACCGGCCTGGATGCTCATGTGACGATGCGGCTGGAAACGCCATCATCTGTCTCATCGTTTTGTTTAAGTTTGTTTCAATTCTATTTGACATTAAACACATCAAGTGGAAGTTCGCGGTAGTTTGTTTAACTGTGAATTTGTTTGTTTATTGGCTGACCTCTCCGTAGCAACAGTGCAGGTGTTTGCCTGGTAGCTAAGCCTGCAAGAGCTGTGGCTTCTTAAAAGCTTCGACATGGCACTTAAGTTCCAATAATTTATATATATATAAAAAAAACAAATACGGAAATGATGGAAGTACTCAAACGCCGCATTTGGGCACATTTATCCAAAATTCTTGAAGCAGCTATTTGAACATCAGCAATATGTCTACTATAGCATTTTGGTTGACCTTTTAGTGTCATAGTCGTATTCACACTATAACTTCTATAAATTCATATCTGTCATCTTGTAAATTCAGTTATATTTATATCGTAGCTACACTATTGCCCTCTGCTAGCATGACGCTAGCGACCGTTTCAGATCGTCATTTCGCCTATATATATATCATGCATCTATTATACATGAAACTATTTAATCTGGTGGATATAGCATTTGTATGTTCACGGTATCATATACACGCGCGTTCTTCAGACCTTCGTGTAAAGAATAAATGCGTTGTTTTTCTGCTATACCGTGTGTACAGCTTACTTTTCTTACTTTTTATCACGTGCCCTTGCGTCATCCGCACAGACCGTGACGTCACGGTTGGTGTTGTTGTCTTCCGTGTGATACCGGGAAATGAAGCACGTGTCATCAATGGCCAATGTTGATAGGCGATAACCTTATCTCCTCAGGCGTACAGGAAGCTGGCCAAAGAGTACCACCCTGACAAGAACCCCAACGCCGGCGACAAGGTAAGATCATAAAATGTATATTTTTTGACAATTCACAGTCTGAGCTCTAAGGTCAAACTGGATGGATTATTAAAGGGCGATTTATCAACTTTTCATAAATGTACTATATATTGTTTTAATTACGTTCTATATAGTTTAATTTTAGAAGGCAAATGGTGAATTAGCAAAAGTGACACTTATGGTTCATGGTATCCCATAATCAGTTCCCAGTTCCACATGTCCAAAAGGAGTAGGAAGAAGCTAAGCTTATTAAATCCTACCCCTCCATCTGGTACTTTTACAATCAGTAACTATTACATTTGTTCACTTCCTGTTTTCCTAATATAGTTTGAGTTTTTTTAATTTTTTTTTTTATTTTTGTCATGTACCGAAGTACTCTGTGATATGAGCATCCAATGCCATAATGGGTACCATAGTGCGTGTCAATATAGTGATATATATAGCACATCATGACTGGTTCAAGACTCTTCATCCTTGTATTTAGCAAACATCAACTGCTTGTATTGTTTCTTGAATTGGCTCATCGTTGTGCATTGTTTGAGGTCCTTACTCAATCCATTCCATAGTTTGATTCCACATATACTGAATATACTGAAATGCTATGGCTTTTAAGTGAAGCATATAAGTGAAGCAGATTGCAGTACGAGTCAGAGGACGTTTACACTGATTATTGCCAAGATTTCAGCGATGTGTTGATAGTTTGGGGACGAGGGAACATTTGGAGATGAAACAGAACTTTCAGAAAATGGACTTAAGACACGGGAGATTGGTCGCCTTTAAAACAGAGAATGGGAAGTGTAAATTACTCTGGAGTTGCTCATCCTTCATTTATTGTTTTAAATTGGCTTCTTAATGAGCATAAAGGGGGTTTCACAGCGTGTTTTAATGGCTATACATGTGGCCTCGCATCAAGGATGAATGTAAACATATCTCTGTCAATGCATAGCAGCCTTGTTGTTATCATGGAATTGTGTTTATGTAAACAAGACATGACTTACTGTCTTGTGCCAACCTTGATGTAGTGGGTGTTTTTCCCTGTGTACCGGCACAATAACATCCTTTTTCAAAATGTGTTGACACCGTACTTTCAAGTACTTTCAAATGCTTCTTGTAAAGGTGTTCCTTTGAAGTGGTCAACAGTGAAATGATCACTGAAAAGAACAGTGGCCATCTCCCGGGTTCCATCTGTGTCATCAGTAGGTCATTGCGCTAACTGCTATTTTGATGAATATACTGACCCAAGTCGGCGATCTACCTCGAAGCGTTTGTTTACTCGGCACCCCGATGACGTCACTTTCGGGAATGAGGCTGTATGTATTCATTTTAGTCTTGTGATGGCAAAATGAATCTTTTTGTAACAGTTCAACAGCCCTCGCATATTTCTTCCAGTGTCTCTGCTGTGAGATGGACCGGGTCACACGGTGACCTCGGCCATCCGGAGGCATCCCCGTGGTGCCTGGCGGTTGTTCTGATTTATTGTTTCTCATCTTGGGACAAGAAGTGTGTTTTGTGTGAAAAGCCTCAGTGTATGTGCTTTTACGTCCTCACGGTATTAGCCTGTGTGTCCTCTTTGTCCGGGGCTGTTCTCCAGCAGACGGCAACGTTGAACATTCTCTCTGCTTGCCAGGTTGTGGATCCGCTCAAAGCGACAGTAAAAATCAAGCAGTTTAGTGGTGTCATTAGTGGTCTCATCGCAAACAAAACCACAGTAAGGAACAGTCGTACGTGGCTCCGTAGGACAGATATTACTATTTGAAGGTTTCTAAGAAGTATTTCACCCTCTCAGTGTTTCTATGTACTATTGTTAACACACGGTGACATGTTTTCCACAACATCACATCTGTTGTTGGCTGGAGATTTTGTAAGCAAACGTATGGCATGTGGCGAACAGGTTAGGGGCTCCAGTTAGGAAGTCACATGTTGTTGCACCTTCCTGCCCTCATCGAGTTGAGATGTCATGTTAGCATAACTTTTCTTTTTTTTTTTTGCCTTCCATGATTTGCTAACCTTCAACATTTCTCACTCAGTTCAAGGAAATCAGCTTCGCCTACGAGGTGCTGACCAACCCCGAGAAGAAGGAGCTGTACGACCGCTATGGCGAGCAGGGCCTGCGGGAAGGCGGAGGGGGCGGCCCCGGCATGGACGACATCTTCTCGCACATCTTCGGCGGCGGACTCTTTGGCTTCATGGGAGGCCAGAGCAGCCGCTCCCGTAACGGTGGGCGGAGGAGAGGGGAGGACATGGTGCATCCGCTCAAGTAAGTCCCGCTTGGACCTGACACAGACTTCCATATTGCTAAACATTAAACGTGCATGTTTTCCATTCCGCTTTCTCATGCAATCCACATCATTCAAATTGTGGGAATAGTTTGTGTGAAAAGTACACTATTTATAGTATGTCAGGGCTCTACATTAAAAACAAAAATTACTTGCCCATGGGGAATCCTTTAGGTGAGAACTACTTGCCCGAACTTGCCCCATGTAAAATGAAAAGACTGCCATAATGATATCATATATCATTATATGCTGATAATTCATCAGATAATGGTACTGATGCATTGTATTTGGAGGAATGTCTGAAAAATTGTGGAGATGTATGTTAACATGGCAAGCCATACTACCTTACACATCATAGTCGTAATAAGCAGTGATATTTATAAGTTGTGCACTACAATGAAACATTATTGAATAGACACATTTGTGTACTACTAAAGTGTTTTTAATCCAGAAAAAAATGCTCAATGGTCAAACAATGAAATGGAAGAAATGGAAGCGCTAGATTTTGTAGCTTGTGCAAAATCAGCACTTGGTATTGGATCTAATGGGTGGTGGTTCATTGTGACCACTTCAAATTGTCACAGCAATGTGATTCACTCACCTGTGCCATCGTTTGATTTGCTGCCGCTAATAAAATACTTGTTTAGGAGGCACTGTTTCATCACTTTTTGGTGTTTTCCTTCAGAAGTTGTTGAAGAATTAGACCATGTTGGCAGAGACGCCATGATAGATGTTTTCCTAGTCAAACCATCGCTGACTGGTTGATCGCGGAACAAGAACGGGTGTGGGTAAAACACGTACGCAGTCCGTGTTTTTTCCAACAACCAACAAGAACCGCTTTAAAAAAAACTCTTGGCAGTATGGCATGCCAAAGTGCACTTGCCCGACGGGAATATCACTGATTGGATTTACTTGCCCGAATTTTGTTTTAACTTCCCCTGGGCCATCGGTACATCGTTATTGTCGAGCCCTGTATGTTTGCGGTGCTAAACTTGCCTAATGAGGTGTTTCTTGATGAAATACAGCTTCTGAAAAGAAACTGAGACAATTATCTCGAAATAAATATTTTTCTTCCTTGCAGAGTGTCACTGGAGGACCTTTACAACGGAAAGACGACCAAACTACAACTCAGCAAGAATGTACTTTGTAGCACTTGTAACGGGTACGTCCTTGTCATCTCTACATGTATACGCTCCTTCATGACAGAATTCCTAATATTTGTATATACAATGTATATATGCAGGCAGGGCGGCAAGACTGGCGCCGTGCAAAAATGTAGCGCGTGTCGAGGGCGTGGCATGCGCATCATGATCAGGCAGCTGGCCCCCGGTATGGTCCAACAGATGCAGTCCATGTGCACCGACTGTAACGGCGAAGGTAGGCCCGCGGTCACACAGCTCTGCCCGTGTTTTTGCTCTCCGCTTGGTTTCACGCTTCCTGTTTGCTTCCTGACACGCCCACAGGCGAGGTCATCAGCGAGAAAGACCGCTGCAAGAAATGTGAAGGCAAGAAGGTGGTGAAGGAGGTGAAGATCCTGGAGGTGCATGTGGACAAAGGCATGAAGCACGGACAGAAAATCACCTTTGGCGGCGAGGCGGACCAGGCGCCCGGAGTGGAACCGGGCGACATCGTCCTCGTCCTGCAGGAGAAAGAGCACGAGGTAAGAACACCGGCTGCCCCCCACACTCTTTATTCGGGCATGTTTAGAACCAAAGGCTTGTGGAGTAATGGTGCTTTGCATGGTGAACCTTCAACACGCGGCTGGTCTGACAGCAGTGCTGCCTTGGTGCAAAGCCGTGTTTGTCTCAGCAGTCACCAGCAGACTCTGCTTCACACCTCTTGACTTGAGCGGCAGGTTGTCTTGACAGATCCAGGATGTCACCATGACAAAGACGAGACAAAGTACTTGGAATAGACTTGGTGTTTCAGGAATGACCTGTCAGAACATCTCAACCATGATGAATCAGCAGCGTTGGTCTTTCAAACCGAAACGTAACTCTAGCGTTGTCACATTTAATTGCTGCCTTGAGGAAAGCTGCTAGACTGGAACAACAGACTGAGCAACCTTGGCCCCCACCCCGACAGACCACTTCCCCCAGGAGCAGGCAGCTTCTGGTGCTCCACTTGTGGTCAGTCATGTCAAGTTGGTGCAATACCCAGCCTTGCCTGTAGGTGCTCCGTGAGCATAGGCCAGGTTAGCCTGCAACAGAGGTGGGCAAAATGCAGCCCATGGCCCACATCAGGCCCACCAAATTCCTCTTTTGAACCTTTAACATGGAAACTAGCTGACAACAGTACTTGCAGTCTTTTGTGGCACGCTTGAGTCGCCAAACTAGTCCGATGCAATCTCTAGCGTGTACGAAAAAGCCATCCAACAACACAACACGTCAACACACAGGCAAAATATCTACACACAATACCCGTGGCAAAAAAAACCCACCCATGTATTCCAGCAGCAAGGCATGCTGGGTAGCCTGTAGCCATCTTTCTCCCAACATTTTTGTAAAATATGTTGAGGTTGTCGTTTGAAGTAAAGGAGTTAACATTATCTTCATATCCAATGTATCATTCTTCCTAGTCGCAGCTGGACGACCCAGCATGCCTTGCGGGCCTTTGGAAATAACTTTCAACGTACATGTGATGCGTTAACTTCACGTGGATGTTTTGTTTTTGTTGCACTGTGAGCAAGTGTGTCGTTCGGCTTGATGCCACCTATGGATAGGCAGTCCCACCGTCAAATATTTGTAACCCAATGTGGCCAAAGTACGCCCACCCTGTCCTAGAAGCCCCACGGGGCGGGACAACTTTCAACACCGACCAGCCAACCAGAGGTGCTTGGGAGTTTGAACCTGGCGTTCCTTGTGTGTCCTTTGCTCAGACGTTCACGCGAGACGGCAACGACCTGTTTATGACCCACAAGATCGGCCTGGTGGAGGCGCTGTGCGGCTTCCAGTTCATGCTGAAGCATTTAGACGGCAGACAGATTGTGGTCAAGTACCCGGCGGGGAAGGTCATTGAGCCAGGTAACGTACCCCCGTGACGGCAGCCCACACGATCCCGTCTCTCAGCGCTCGCCCCACAAACTGTTGTGTGCTGTCCCACAATGCAGGCTCGGTGAGGGTAGTACGAGGGGAGGGCATGCCTCAGTACCGAAACCCCTTTGAGAAAGGAGACTTGTACGTCAAATTTGATGTCCAGTTCCCCAGCAGCAACTGGATCAGCCCGGAGAAACTAACGGTAGGACGCACAACTGAACTTTGCTGCTTTTTGGTTGTATTCGCATAGTAGTCGATTTATCTGTCTATTATTGTTTTATTTTCATTTCAGTCTCTTTAGTCAGAAATAGAAGTGAAAATGGTAATGTCATGTAATGGTAATGTAATTGCTGTGGCCCCAATTGACAGCCACTCACATTTCCAAAACTAGTCTTCATTGTGCATGCAAAAAGCCCAGCCAGAGAAAAAGTCCCTTTAGCGACACGAGCCTAAACTGCACCAACGTGCTCGTGCAGGAGCTGGAGGACATGCTGCCGTCGCGGTCGGAGGCACCCATCATCACGGGCGACACGGAGGAGGTGGACCTGCAGGACTACGACGTCAGCCAGAGCTCCACATCGGGCGGCCGCAGGGAAGCCTACAACGACAGCTCCGACGAGGAGGGCGGCCACCACGGGCCGGGGGTCCAGTGCGCCCACCAGTAGTCTGGTCTCTCACATGACCCGCACACGTGCAGGGTGTTCGGGCGGCGGCAGCGATGAGGGAGGTGGGTTGGAGGGGGGGGGGGGGGGGGGGGTCAATGTAAGATTATCGGAGTAAAGCAAAGGCAGTAGGACAGAGCGACATGGGGGGGTCTTGCACCAGTGCAGCTGCACGACATGCAAACATTTTGGGACTTGATCAGGAAGTGCTGTGTATAAAGAGGCGGCTGCCCCGTTGCAAACCTGCTGCACTGATCCCGTGTTCTCCTCCCCTGACCATGCCCCCCAGCCCCCACCAACCCACACACTTAAAATATCCACTATTTCCTCAAAGGGGAGGAACACCGGATCACCTGCACAGAAGAATGTCTCTTGTTTGCCGAGTGTGTGACTTCGTTTTTTTGTTTTTCTATAGAATTTACAATAATTTAAAAACTAACATGTGCATACTTCACATCTTCATCCACCCGACGCCAGTTATGGGATGTTTCTCATTTTTGCAACTTCATTTTCTCCAGGTTTTTACCCCCCTTATGTTTTAAAATCCAACAGAATATGTTGTGTATTTCATTCAACTGGTTGTTGTTGAGCTTTTTGTCAGCGCCTGTATTCCAAGCGGTGTGATTTTTTAAAAAGGAAACACATGACGTACCATACACAAAGTTCTGATTCAATAGCCTGCATCTGGGCCGAGACCATGTGCATGTAAAAAAACAAAAGCTTTGGTCTTTGCTTCACCCACTGTACAGCAGTCACATGACACATCTCAAAATGTTTCAGTTGTTGAATAAATTGTGGAAGATTTATCTTGGCCTCCATGTGCCGCCTTCGTTGTCCTTGAAAGTACGAGACATTGAACACTTGTTGTCTTGAAATGTTAGAGTGCATTTTGGGTTAATCTCCAAAAGGCTATTATTTCCTTTTGTGAGTAGGGTCTATAAATAAATACATGAACCGGTTGTCACCGTCAAGAATTACACCTGCCAACAAACATGTCTATAGTAAAAAAATATCCAGTTATTGGCAGTCAGGCGCCGTGGCTTAGTTGGTTAAAGCGCCTGTCTAGTAAACAGGAGATCCTGGGTTCGAATCCCAGCGGTGCCTTTTTTTTTCTTTTACTATTTTCACCTGTTTATTGACACAATGGCAGATCTTCGACTGTTATACTTTGACTGACGTCACGAAATATCGTTGATCGAAAAATGAAAAATTACTGCAAGTCATTTTCGAATGACATATGTGGATTTGACCACAAGGGGGGCGGATGTTGTAGTCGTCAAAACTGCAAAAAGGAAACTGTGAGGGAAACATTTCTGCGTTTCATAAAATACATAATTGGACGAATACGGACGAAGCTCATACGAAGATATACTTATAAACTACAAACTATACTGTTAACTGAGACCCTTCCTTGCTGTGCCTGAATGCAACAAAACAAGGGGTGACAAAGCGGAAGTTGGTACTACTGCCTTCAAATTATAATACACACAGCCGATCGCAAACGTTTGCTTTAAACTACCCAGACAGATGAGACCCGCCGCAAAGATGACCCAATACGGCAGTGATTATATTCATTCATCACAACTCAAACCGACTGACTTCTCTACCATCATGTACAGTATTTTCAAAAACAAAAACTTTTATTGTGAATCGTCTTACCGGACGTGTCGCTTTCTGTTATGGCTATCGTCGCGCTAGTGTTATGTCCGCGTCTTGCAAAGGACGCAATGCCTTTTTAACGCCAGAAATGTCTACCGGCTGGAAACAGCTGGAAGCCACACCGGGGGGAGTGTGGAGGTCGTGTCCGAGATAGGAGCCCGTATGTCGGCTAAGCTTGGGCTCATGGGGGCGACGGTGCGGCTGCTGCTGGCGGGGCTGCTGTGGCTGTGCCCCGCCGTGCTGTGTGCAGGTGAGAGAAACAAAGCCTTCATTGGTGACCGCGTTGGAGGATCACTGCATGTTTGCATGTTTGTGTGCTTTGGGATGAAATCAATGCTTATGTGCTCGAATCGTCACAATAAAATAAGACATGCATGATGGGATTTGCTGTTCCTTCCTTCGTGTCACTCAAATGTGGGTTTTGTGTTGAAGTCACCACCTTGTCCACCCCCTTGTATTGATTTGTGGTGGCTAAATGATCAGACTGTGTGGAAACATGGATGCCCTTTCACCGCCGTGATGCTGCTATCAGCATTACATCACTGCAGCCTCTCTCTGTCTCTCTCACTCACTCACACACACCACCCCCTCTAGTGTTACCATCACCAACACCTTACTGTGTGTGTGTGTGTGTGTTGAAGAAGCCCCCCATCAGTCAATATCCATCAGTGAGTTTGCAGTAATTCCTGCTTCCTCCCTGATGCTCCATTCAGCAATTATAAAACATCATTTAACCATATAAATATTCTAACCTATTTATTTTAATTCTATATATTAAGCATGCAACCATCCCTCGTTTATCACTGTTAATTGTAATAAAGGTGAGTTTCTGCAAAGCAGGATTCAACATTATATTGCCATCGTTAGATCATAGGAATCCTGTTTAGGAATTTCTAAGTACCATATTAGAGTCCACTATGCATGAAACAGCACCCCTATAGTCACTTTTACACTCACAGTACCCAATAAAGTCGATCTAATCTGAGAAAATAAACTTTTATGACATAAATTAAGACTCATGCTTATGTGTGTTTAAATCTTCCAGATGTGCGGACAGGAAATCATGTCGGGGATTCACAGCCGGACTATTATTACTATTATTATTACTATTATTACTATTATTACTATTATGATAAGATATGCCTTTATTAGTACCACAATGGTGAAATTCCACATTTACAGCAGCAAAAGCAGAGTACAAAAATCACACAAGAGCATAGAAAGTTCCTAATCAAGGTAATATGAATCAAGAAGTTATCGACTACATCAAGCAATTTATTGCACGGTTATTGCATGGTGTATTGCACGGTTATTATAAGGGATGATGATGATGACTGTTATGATTATGATGTTTTTATTGTGCCAGTTGTGAGGTAAATATAGCCTGTTTTTGGCGATGAAGGGACGTGTTACTAGTGACACCTAGTGGCCAGTAGACTACAGTTCATCATTTTTATGCTTGAAAATGCTTAATTAAGGCCAGGAATGTGTGACATTTGCTTAAATATCCACTTTTATTGTAGCTTTACTTATTTAATATTTATCATACATTTTCTTTATTTGTATTTGGTATTTTTTAATTGGATTTTTGTTAAGGGTGTCCAGCATGAAAATATGGGTTGATATCAGTATCAGATTTTTTCCCCTATCATGAAAACCGATATTAAAAAGGATGCCGTATACAAGACATATGTGTTCAGTCCACCACAGGCATCGCCTGATATCGGTATCGGAAATTGAGAGTTGGACAATATCGGACATCCCTTGATTCTCACATCTTTATTTTCCTTTAACATGGTACATAACTTGTCTACACTGCATAACGATGCCACCTACTGGACAGAGTTGTAATGACATGTTACACTCCGTCCCGTTATTGTAACATGTTTCTAGTAAAAGAGCATCAAAGTGTTATTTTCTCGTGTTTTCCTGTGCTTGGCCTTGTCCTCCATGTACAAATGTTCCCCAGAGCAACACTCTGGTGGCAACAGGTGATGCTGTTGCCATGGCAACAAGTTTGCCTTCCTCTAGGATTGTCACCATTTGATGTGTTTTGTAACAGCCGCAGGCTGCGGTGAGCGGGTGGAAGTCCACACAGAACGGAGGGGGGTGATTTACAGCCCCTCTTGGCCCGTAAACTACCCCCCAGGAGTCAACTGCAGCTGGCACATCCAGGGGGGTCACGGAGAGGTCATCACCATCAGGTACGCACACCTACAGTCACACACAAACGTACTTTTATTTGTCAGGAAACAACACCAGTCCTCATCCTGTGTCCCAGTTTCCGGGTCTTTGACGTGGGAGAGTCCGGCACTTGCGAGGGGGGAGACTGGCTGCTTATGACCGCTACGGTGTGGAGGGGGGAGTCCCGGCTGTGTGGCTCCAAGAGGCCTCCACCCTTCATCTCCAGCAGGGGGCGCGTTTGGCTCTACTTTCACTCCGAGGCCAACAGCTCAGGACAAGCTCAGGGATTCCACCTGACCTACATCAAAGGTGCGCCCACACATTTCGCTTTAAAGAGCTGAACCCGGAATAGACCAGACTCCTATCCAAGTGTTGTTAGCTTTATCCGACGCCATCTTTCTTGTACACAGCAACCGTGAGTGGGCTTGAGTTTGGGCGGAGTAGCCGCAGCGGATCCTTTGATCCACATACTGATTTTGGATTCAGTACTTAATATTCCGGATGCCCTTCCTGATGAATACCAATGATAAGTCAAAATAAAAGTCTCAGGTGTGAGTCTCAGAGTGACGGAAGGATAGAATGCGGGATGGACGGGCGGATTGATCGGTCCATCGTGGTAAAGAAGGAGCTGAGCCAAAAGGCCAAGTTCTGAATTGACTGGTCCATCCACCTTCCTACCCTCGTCTATGGTCCGGAGCTTTGGGGAGACCAAAAGGACTAGAACACGGGTACCAGCAGCCCAAATGAGTTTCCTCCGGAGGGTGGCCTGGCTCTCCCTTAGAGATGAGGTGGGAAGCACTGTCATCCGAACCGCTGGTCCTCCCGCATTGGGAGGAGCCAGATGAGGTGGCTCAGGCATCTGGTCAGGATTCCTCCCAGAACGCTTCGGGATCTGCTGGAAGGAACTGGACATGGTAGCCATGGAGAGGAAAGGCTGGTCTCCTCTGCTCAGGCTGCCACCCCCACAACCTGACCCCAGCTGAGCAAAAGAGGACATCTCAGGTGAAGTGGTGTCCTTGTGTTCTGGTCTGTGCAGGTCACCTGGGTCAGAGCAGCTGTCAGTCAGACGAGTTCCTGTGCGGGAATGGCAAATGTCTTCCTCACTCATGGAAGTGCAACGGCCAGGACGAGTGCGGCGACGCCACAGACGAACGTGGCTGCTCGCCGCCTCCCACCGAGGCCCAGCCGGGCCTCTGCCCCCACGGGACCCTCACCTGCACCGCGGCTCAGTCCACCCGCTGCCTGCCCGCCTTCCTGCGCTGCGACAAAGTCCGCGACTGCCCCGATGGCTCTGATGAGCTGGGCTGCCCCGATACTACTTGCGGGAAACGTCTGGGGAACTTCTTTGGGTCTTTCGCCTCCCCGGATTTCTTCCGGGTCAACCGGAGCGAGGTGGCAGAGCTGAGGTGCTCCTGGTTTTTGGACACGCAGGACCCCAAGCCCATCGTGCTGCAGCTGGACCTGCAGCTGGGACCAGGGGACTCGCTGCACGTGTACGACGGGCTTCTGCACCGTGCCGAGCACCTCCTGCAGGTGCTGTCCTACCACAACAACCGGCGGCCGGCCTTGCTGGAGTCCAGCCGAGGACAGATGAGCGTGCTGTACATGGCCAAGCCTGGCAGCCCCGGGCGTGGCTTCAACGCCACCTACCAGGTGATGCCAAGGCTTCCGAAGCCGCCTCGCGCTGTCCTTAGCCGCTAGTTCTACAACATCAACAAACATCTTGATATTGGTTGTTCTTTCCCCACAAAGGTCAAGGGTTACTGTTTTCCCAGCGAGCATCCTTGCGGGAGCGACCAAGGTTGCTACTCTGAACATCAGCGCTGCGACGGATACTGGCACTGTCCGTCCGGGCGTGACGAGGAGTCCTGCCCGATGTGCTCGGACGGCGACTTCCCGTGCGGCGGTGACACGGGCGTGTGCTACTCTCCCTCGGAGCGCTGCAACAACCAGAAGAGATGCCCGGACGGCTCGGACGAGAAGAACTGCTACGACTGCCAGCCCGGAAACTTCCACTGCGGGACCAACCTGTGCATCTTCGAGACGTGGCGCTGCGACGGGCAGGAGGACTGCCTGGACGGGAGCGACGAGAGGGACTGTCTGACGGCCGTGCCCAGGAAGGTGATCACGGCCGCTCTGATCGGAAGCCTCGTCTGCAGCCTCCTGCTGGTCATCGCGCTTGGCTGCGCCCTCAAACTGCACTCGCTTCGGAGTCGGGAGTACAGGTATCATTCCGAAAACTCAATTGCAACTTTATCAAAATCTCAGCAAACTTTGCACGCATGTGTATCCTGGCAGAGACGTATTGTGGGGGTCTGGGGCACCACCCAGCCCCCGAAACAAAATTCAGATCCAGTACACAGGTGCCATTTTAGGGGTTTCCAGGGTCCATAAGGGAACTCCTCATAGGGGATTGGCCTGATGGCTACCAGACTTCAACCTGGTATCCCAGACGGGTGGGTGACAATAAATTTCAACGATTGCGAGTATGGGGGCACAAAGTCCGATGAGTCGCCATAAAGACATGAAGACAAATCAATATCAGTATCGTCTCTCATCGTAAACCAAGTGTCACGTGACTACTTGATTGACATGATTGATAGAAAAGGAAGCAGTGCTGTAGAAGTCACAGGTAGTCGCCATTTTGGTTTGAAGGTGCCATTTTCCAGAGGTCCTATGTGAGCAGACTCCTCTAGGGAGTCAGCCTGATCGCCTGGTTGCCCGAACTAGCTGGTCCATGAACTACAGACCTTTTAACTTAACCCTTTAACTTTCTGCCTGCCCACAGAGCTTTTGAGACTCAAATGACTCGCATGGAGGCGGAGTTTGTTCAGCGGGAGGCTCCGCCCTCTTATGGCCAGCTCATCGCGCAGGGTCTCATCCCGCCTGTGGAGGACTTCCCAGCTTACAATCCCACCCAGGTCAAAATCACTATGCTAGCAATTCAGAATCTCTCCCACGTGTCATCACAGCCGGTCCTTCATGGTTCTTTGACCCCCCCTCCCTGCAGGCATCCGTGTTACAGAACCTGCGTTTGGCCATGAGCAGACAGATCAGACGCCACACGACCCAGCGCTCCTCCTCATCGTCGTCACAGCGTCGGTTGGCTAACATGTGGAGTCGCATGTTCCGCCAAGCCAGAGGCCACGCCCCTCTGCTGGACCCCCCTGCTGGCACGCACATTACCCTGGGGCTCCACAGCTACCAAACCGCAGGAAGGCGACGGGTCCAGGTCGACGCTGGCGGGCGTGATGTCCACTTTGAGGCCCCGCCAGGAAGCTCGGCTGGCGGCGACCTGCAGGAGTGCACGTCAGAGAGTCCCGCCTCCCCTCTTTCCTACCAATCAGAGGACAGTCCTGAAGAGGTGGCGCTATCTCCTGTCACTCGGGCTCCGGACCCTTCCACTCCTGGTCAGAGTGACGCTTCAGGACTGCCGCCTCTTCTTACCGCGCCTCGGTCTTCTAGAAAACTGGTTCTGGATCTCAAGGGGGTCTCCCTTAGACGCTACTCTCCTCTCGGGCCGCTCTCACCGCTCCCCCACGCCACGATGCCCGCCAACTCCCAGCCCCATCCCCTGGGGATCACGTCCAGTGAGTCGCCGTCGTCTTCATCGTCAACGTCTCCGGAAGGGGAGGGGCGGGGCAAGGACACGAGGCGCGGGGAGAAGCATAGCATGGAGGAGAAGAGGAAGAGGAGACGGACGAGGAAGGGCAGGACAGCGGCATGTGGCGACGGTGCCCATTCAGGGAGGGAAACCGCGTCGTGTTGATACACGCTAAGCCACCTAGATAAAGTGTCCTTGAGGCTCCGCCCCCTTACATACTGTCGCATCAGTCAAGGTTCAAGCGGGTCATCGTGTCCAATTTTTACATCCCTCATGACTTATGGGTGGAAACAGGTTGTGACGCCATGGCCACCTTTCAGTCCACGCCGATATCGGCCGATAACGCCGATATGCACCGCTAGCCGGCTAATGGCAGCTGCCTTGTCATGTGATAACTTTTTCATCAGGGAAGTGACCGTTTTTGTCACGAAAGATGACATAAGATCGTTTTGTTGACAGGGAGAACAGTTATGACTCAAATCAGTCCTTCTGTGAGTGAGAAGGCTACTTCCTGGTTCCGATGGCAATGACGTGAAGCGTTCAGACTGGACGGACGTTCTGGGCAAATAAATTCCCAAAAGGGACTTTAGAAAAACGTAGAGAACTTTGTTTGTGGGGGCGTCGGTTATGCAAGTTAGCGGACCACTTCCTGGTTCTTGGTGACGTGAACACCACCGTTCGCAATGCGGGGAACAGTCCCGTTGTCATTTTTGTTATTTTCAGTAGCAAGCTAGCAGGCTACTTCCTGTTTAATGGACCGTCTGATGCCAGGAACAAACCGAAGCGACTCAACATTTTTGGGCGTAATCCTGCCAGGAGTCAAAACGATGCCTCCTGCCTTTGACGTGCTCGTATTTACAACGGAGCATTAGGGCCACATTGGGAAAAAAACCCTCTGATTTAAAAAATAAAGTCGTCAAATTCAGAGAATAAACCCGTAAAGTTATGATAAAAAATTGTACATTTAAGAGAACTAAGTCATCATATTACCTTTGCCCAAGGTTTAAGGTCACACAAGTCCCCAATTTTCATACCTGTCCCAGGCGACGCCTGTTACGACGGCATATTAAAATAATCTGAGATTTCGAAAATAAAGTTTATGAGAATAAAATTGTGAGTATTTGACAAAAAAAATCTTAATATTACAAGAATAAAGTCTTCAATTTATGAGAATAAACTGGTAAGTTTTTGTAACAGTCATTGCCCGAGACAGCTAGCCATGCTAACATAAATGCTAAATTTTCAACTGTTTTGTATGGCTGCCACGTTATTAATAAAATATTATAATAGTATGAGAAGAAAGCCTTCAATTTATGTCAATAAACTGGCAAGTTTTTAGTAGCAGGCATTGCCTGAGACAGCTAGCCATGGTTAGCCATGCTAACCTAAATGCTAACTGCTCAACTGTTTTGTTTTGCTGCCACGTTATGAATAAAAGCTTGAGGAAAGTTTCCCTCCTTCATGAGGAACCATGAGGAACCATGCTCTGTTTTCTCTCTGACACGTAAGACACGATGACAAGTTATTCTCGTAAATTTTCCGACCTTTTCTCATCAATTCATGATTTTCTTCTTGTAAATGTATTACTTTATCGTAGAAATCTGAGCCCCCCCCCCCCCTCCCAATGTGGCCCCAATACTCTTGTATGTAATTACGAAATACGTCTTTACCCTGCTTGATGACGCGTGGTGAAACCCCGCCTCCATTTTCCATGTGGTGCTCTGGAGATGAATGTCCACAGACTGTTCCCGGATCTTCGTCCCACTGACTGCCTCACAAACATATACCTCTGCTCTGGAACGTTCTCCATCAATTGGACATTCCATACCGGTGTATTTTTCTTCCGTCTGGCTGAGCTCAAAGTGCCATGCTGCCCCGCCATCCTTCCTCCTGCTGCTGCCGCCATTAGAGATGCCTACCTGCCACGACTTGTGCCATTTCTGTCTGACATGATTCTATCTCGTGCTTTTTGCCTCGTCTTTCCTATTCAAGTAGTTGAGCTGCTTTGACTTCCGTCCACAATGCCTTAACTAACACGTCTTGCTGTCCCTGTCATGAAATCACCAGTTTACTTGTTGAAGAGATTACATTTGGCCCGCAGGTGTCGACTCAGGGCAATTTTCTGGCCTGGATGTTTTTTGTTTTTTTTTAGCTTTTTAGCTTGCAGGTATCAATACTGGATCAATGTCACTAAAAAGGTCATCCACTCCTGAGCCGACTTGTCTCGTCATAGCTTTCCCTCTGACTGTGTTTGGAGTTAAATCCATGGATCATTTGGAAAACTATATTTATACAGCCTTCTCTTTGTGTTTTTGCCTGCGGTCAATAAAGTTTTGTGTATTTTGAACCTTTTCTCCCTGTGAATCGACCCTGTTGTTCCAATATGCTACTGAAGGTTGGAAATGTCCTTTTAGTGCATATCAATGTGAATGTCTGCGATGGAGAACATTTTTTAGGTGGATTCAGTAAACGAATCACGAACGAGTCATGAACGAATCGCTCAGACCTTGAGGTATACTGAATCGGCACGCACGGGTACTCATCTTCGACTCTTTCACCTTTCAAACTCAGCCTTGCTACGATTCAGCATGCCAGGAGGGGCTTGAGCACGGTAAAAGTCATCGGGTTTCCCATTAAGCAAAACCTAAAGGGCATCACTTTTAATCGTGTGACTTCACACCACAGCTGATTGTACTCGGTACTGTGTTAGCTGTGATTCAAAAGTGAACACACGGCTGTTTGAACGTACACAAGGCTAACTCGCTAGCTAGCTAGCCAAGATGGCAGTTCAGCGTTTAATGGAGGCTGTAATTATGAAAAAACATTTGAGGACTCCTTTATTGACAGTGTGTTGCAAAAAATATTGTTAGGTGTCATGTATGAGTCCATTGTGCGATTACAGAAAGTCTTTGGGTTAATTTTTCTTCCGATGTGAGATCTAGCATGTAAGTCATGTACAATGTTGAGCACCATTAGAGAAGAAGCTGAATGACAGCTGAATGGTAAAAGGTTTATCGTGGACACATTAGCCGAGCCAAGATCTGACCCTGGCAGTCATTAAGCATAAAATGATTGAGAACCGTTCCTACATAGAAAATATTACACTAAACAAACGTGCCATTTCATATTAAGGCACATTAGCATTATAATAGCTGCTGGAAGTCAACCTGAGGGGCAGAAAAAAACCTCAGTCCACAACTGATTAGATGTTTTAAAAAATGTCAGTCCACATAAATGCATTTGCAGAAACAGCCGGTGGTACCAAGCCCCCCCCCCAACTGTAAGGCCATTTTACCCCAAGAAGAAACCTGAAGTCATGTAAAGAAAAGGCACAATAAGAGCAAAGTTGGGTTGCGTGGGCGTGTGCATACGTGTGGACTGAATGTGAAGACGAACTCGAAGACTCCACCCTGGCTTGGGTTTTCCACAAAGCAGTTTTCGTGGGCCAGTGGCCCAAATGCATAGATAAACAGTTCATCTGTAAAAACGCCAAGTTCTACGGAGTGCATAGCTGGAAACCGGAAGCCCTGTTGTGCGCAGGCAGTGGATGCTGATCCTGTTAGGACTTGGCTCGGGGACCGGAGGTCAGGCCTTGGACTTGGATCAAATGGATGGAGGTCGGGAGTGGCTGCTCGGAAGGATGCTTCTTCTCCCACAGGTATGCATGTCCATGTGTGTGGAAGTCCTTAGAGGGGGGGGCAATTGAAGGTTGCTGCTTGTTCCTCTTCGACTGTCCCGCTCAGTCTGTAGCTTTGGAGGAAGTGAGGGGCTCAACCTCTGCCGGGTCCTCCTGAGGGAACATGACGTAGCACGCCTTCTGGCCCACGAAGGTGATTTTCTCTGCCGTACAACAGAAGCATTAGCACACTAGGACTGAAATATGGTCACATGTTACATCCAACAACACAACAGCAGTCACCTGTTAGCCTGTGAATCCATTTGGGTTTGTTTTTCCACCAAACGCCCACAAAGTAGACGGGGACGCCGGTCAGCATGATGACCATCCCCAGGCCGCAAACCACCGGTTCCGAGTACAGACTGAAGCAGAGCAACACGACCCAGAACACCATGTAGCTGATTGGGATCAGCAGGTTCACCTGCAGGGAGAAAAAAGGTTCAGTGGATCGATTTTTCATCCACACGCTGATCTGTTTGATGCGGTGACAAAGTAAATGGGCAAATATGTCATGTCATTGCCATTTAGGACAGCAGATGGCGCCCCATATCAATAGTCACCTGAACTGATGAGGGGTTTGTAGTAAAAGAGGAAAAATAGTAAATATTTTTTGCTGTACCTTGATGGGACGCATCAAGTTGGGTTTCTTCTTGCGGAGGTAGAGGAGGCCGGCGATGGTGACCCCGTAGGACAGATAGTTAATGAAGGAGACATAATTGATCAAGTTGTGCGTCTCCCCGATGCACAAGATGACGATGGTGGCAAAGCACTGCAGGTCGTAGGAGAGACTTAATAAATGATGTCAGAGCACGATGCAGTGTCCAATCATTGGATTTCTGTTACAGGTGGTGCTGTTACTCACGCAGACCAGCAGGGCGGGGATGGGGGTGCAGCTCTTCAGGTGAATCATAGCCAGCAGGTAAGGCAGGTGACCCTCTCTGGCGCCCGAGAAACACAATCTACACAGACAGAGGCAAAAATGTAGCACAATTATCCTTAGCTAGGTAGAAAGACAGCGGTATTGCTAGCCTTTACCTGGAGGACGTAAACAGATACCCATTGATTCCTCCAAAGGTGGACAGCGCGACAGAGATTGGCATCACCCAGGAGAACATTCCCAGTAGCTTTTCCCCAAAAGTCTGAAAGCAGCGCATGCATCACAGTACGTTTACTTGCTGGCATTGGGCTTTTGGGGATCACTTCCAAATGCGCAAACCTCATTATCTGAACCTTTGGCATGGTTTAACACGAGAATACAACATTCTACCTACATTTAGAGGTCAGAAAAGTGGAAAAAGCATAATAGGTCCCCTTTAGAGACAGTACACGAGCACCAAACACGATTTTTTGCTCCACTTTTGAGAGACGAGATGCTCCACTGCTCACTTTTGAAGATATCTTTCATGATAACACCTTTAACCCGCTCTGAGCTATACGTGTATATGGCCACCATATTTGTTTTAAAATCATGTTGGAATGACTGCCAGTTGGATGGACCGCAGTGACGGTTATGAAGGAAGGCGTTTGGAACTGCCAAGTCGATGACTTCTGGACGACCTGCCACTGCCGCCCGAAAAGCATTGTCGAAAGTAGCAAGTTTCATGACCTTTTAGACATCCAAACCATACAGCAACGAACCGGGCGTTCGTGTCTGTTTGAGGTATTTTAGCGTTCCATGGTCCTCATGAAGGGAGTGACCTTCTTGGAATTAGTGCTGACAACTCCTGTGACTCGTATGCTTTGTGCTTCCAATTAGTCAAAGCACAGACTGGACTCATGTGACCCATCCACTTTAATTTCATGGCCGCCTTACCACCGCCACTGCGTTGGACGCCAGCAGCTCATCCGGGGTCATGGAGGAGAAGTAGGCGATGTTGGTCATGGTGTACACCAGGGTCACCAAGGGAATGGAGATGTAAATGGCACGGGGCAGGTTCCTAATTCAACGGAGATAGAAGACACGGTGACTATGGTATGCAGGTCACGTGAAACACATGAGAACGTACTTGCGCGGCTCCACGACTTCCTCTGTGACGTAGTTGAGGAAATTCCAGCCGCTGTAAGCGAAGGAAGCCTGCAGGAAGGCCAAGGCGATCTGGCCCACAGACGGCTCCTGATGGAACTCAAAGGCCGCGCTGGGCACCAGGGCATCATAGTAGCCTGGACACCGGTGACAAGAACATGAGGTCCAACAAGACCAGACAAGACCTCCAAAATAATTGGGGTGTCACAAGACATACCACTCACGAGATCGGGTCCACGGGATGAGACGAGGATTTAACATTCATTTTAAGAAAAGTACAATAAAAAGCATATGACTGCAAAAATGAACTTTTATTTACAATCGAGATTGTTTAAAAGAACAAGAGGAGAGTAAAAAGGATGGTTGGTTCAGGTCTTCCTTAGTTAGTAGGTGTCCTTTGGCAAGACACATAAAAGAGGTATGCTTTCCTGAGGAAGGCCCAGGGGGCCGAAACATAACCCTAACCCGAGCCGTACCCCTCTGACCCTAAACCTAGCCCTAACCCTCTAACGCAAACCTAGCCTAGCCCTCTAATCCTGTAACCCTAACCCTAGCTGTACCCCTCTAACCCTAAACGTAGCCCTAACCTTCTAACCCTAACCCCAGCCCTAACCCTCTAACCCAGCACTAGCCCTCTAATCCTGTAACCCTCGCCGTACCCCTCTGACGCTAACCCTAAAAACCTAGCACTAACCTTCGAACCCAACCCCAGATCTAACCCAACCCTAGCCCTCTAATCCTGTGACCCTAACCCCAGCCCTAACCCTTTAACCCAACCCTAGCCCTAGCACTCTAATCCTGTAACCCTAACCCTAGCCCTACCCCTCTAACCCTAACCCCGGCCCTAACCCTCTAACCCAACCCTAACCCTCTAGCCCTAACCCTCTAATCCTCTAACCCCAGCCCTACTCCTCTGACCCTAACCCTAGCCCTAACCTTAGCCCTCTGACCCTAGCCCTCTAACCCTAACCTTCTAACCCTAAACTTTGCCCTAATCCTAGCCCTCCAAGCCCTAGCATTAGTGCTAGGGCTAGGTTTAGCCCTCTAACCCTCTAACCCTCTAACCCTAGCCTGAACCCGAACCCTGACTCAAATAAGAGTAACCTTACATTTAGATCATTTCACGCAAATAAAAGTAAAAACACAGTTTCACACGTAATCACTCGAGTAAGAGCAGAGTAAAAAAGTAAAAATATAAAAAAAAGTGGAAAAATGTAAATTGGACAAAAACGATATTCATACATCAGTAGGCCTGTCACGATAATGGATGTATCAATATATGTAGCTGTGTTGATGCTCATTATTAATATTCCTGTGGCATTTGGCTTTGCAAGCATCTTTTTCCCTCCTAATTTTTACTATGTTACCTTGCATTGCTCTCACTAGGCTCCACTCTTTCGCTGTTTGTGTATGCTAGTGGCCCCGCCTCCCGCACAGTTGCAAAGCGACAAAGAGGTCTCACTCTGTACTCTTGTCACTTCCTGCATGAAGGCGAGAGACGAGGAAGCCAGACACACGTGCACGTTGCAATGTATGGAGTCCGGCAAAATGATCACGGTCTCACGACACCCTACGACACCCTTACGTTGAAACAGCGGTGCAACAGAGCATGGCAACAGCATGACGTTCATACCGTCCCAGACTGAACCCAACCGTACCGCTCGGTAAAAGGTTCTGATGACGCGTGTGTGTCTCTTTACCTCGGCCGATTTGGACCAGTCCAACCACGATGATGAGACCCAGAGCCAGCAGCTTTCCGATGGTGAATACATCCTGGATCCTCGTGGCCCAACGCACACTGGAGCAGTTCACCCACGTCAGGAACACTGACACACACACACACACACACATTTTTATTGATATTCAACATATCATGTCTTTGACAGCTGAGGTTTTTTATCATTTTTATCATTTAGCCTTGTGTCGCAAGTAAGTCAACTATTGATATTTTCAGCCTATTCAGCATAAAATGAAGCAGCGGTCAAAGGTTTCTGTTTTGTTTTTTGCCAGTGTTGTGTCAGTCAATACACCCCAGACGATTTTCTTCGGTCTTTTCGTCCAAAGCAAGAAAGCTATTGATTTTAAGGCGCTTCATGTTGTGTTTGGTGGGCCCTTTCTCACAAGGGGGTGTTGTGGCGCATCCATCACAGGGCAAAAGTTTTCCTCCCACCACTCAAACGTGGACAAACTGCTTCCGCTGTGAATGTTTGGCAGAGGCTGATGAAGCCCCCCTGGCCCCCCACAGCCCCCCACACGAATGCGTTTTCTCTCCAGTACTGCTGAAGTGTTCCCCCACTTCAAACCGCCCCCTCCTCACCCTCCAACGCTGACAGGAGGGAGGCGCCGGGTGTCCTTGAACGTGACAGCGCAGGTAAATCTGTGTCCCCGCCGCCCCCGCCTCCATTGAGGGCGACCTCCGCAGCGGAATACTAAACTCATCACGGCTTGGACGCCAAACACGTTCTGACCCGAGTCAGAACACATTTCATGGAGGAGGGGGGGGGGGGGGGGGGGCTTTGACTTTAGTAACACCTCCTGCCACTTCAGTAACCAGCCTGCTGGATGGATGGCCACAAGAGCCACTTCCTGTATGAAAAGGTCTAATTAAGCAGGTTCGCTTTGTGTTTTTCATCACCAATGGTGCATATTTTTTCTGCTTTTTTTTTGTGTTTTAGCCATCATCCGCAATCCTAATGTGACACATATGTCTTTCTCTTTTCTGTGCGTTCTAAAGATATAAAAGCAGATAAAAAGACCGACCACATATTCAACCTATAAAGCCTTCTGGAATAATACATGTGATGTGACGTTCATATTAACCAGGCTACAGTGACATCATCATTATTTACAGTGTTTCGACGATCCTCACAATGTCTCAGGCTACTACCGAAGGGTTGATGCTCGGTGTAGTGTTTGTTTCTATGTTCAGTGCGCCCAGAAAGGAAGTTCCGGTAATGCTTAAAAGGACCAAAATACGCCAAAATATTGTAAGTACCACATGTAATCGTGAATGTACCTGTTTGCACATGGTCGCAGTATGCATATAAAACCATATTGGGTTTTTTTGGAGGCGGTGTGTCCGATTACGCACTTTTTTAGCAGTTTTTCTAGCTTAGGAACGCGCAGAAAAGAAGAGGATGTGTGTTCATGTCTGCTCATTGTGGATGATGGGCAAAATTGCGTGAAAAAGTGCAGTTTTCCTTTAAGGAATAAATGAAATAGTCAGACCTGCCGCATGACTCGGGGGGGTCTCCAGTGTTCCTATTCTTAGAAGAACACAAGCAGCCCACAGCTGGACCGATCTGGTTCACACACACACACACACACACGCATATAAACATGTACACAAGCTCAGGCCGCTGCTGACTCACTCTTGGTGCTGCTCCACCTTTTTATGCAGCTTATATTTACTGCAGGCTTTATGATGCTGATAATATATGACCGACAGCTCCATTGGAGGCTGGAAATATTAGATGTCACCATCACCAATCCTTGAATACCTGCATAGGTCATATTTGAACATTCTGAACTGACATGCAAGTGTATAAATAAGTGAGGCAGTGCATGACACACACGCACTCCGCATAAAGTGGGCCTCCGGCCTAATGAGGCTGCGGTTGTAACATTATGCGACCAAAAATAGTTCCTGTACGCGTTGCGACAACACTAACCTGAGCTGACACACATGAACACTTCCTTCCTCTGTGGGACCAAATGTCCTGGACTTCTTTTCAATCTAAGCAGGGTGTCCACCTTTGCCATGACAAGATGCTATCTCGTGGATGCTTCTTCTGGATTAGCATGTGACGGCCACATGACCTCCTGACGCCTGTCAGCTGTTTGGTATTCATTTTGTCTTTCCTGGCCTGACCTCCCTGTGCAGCCTCACAGCTAGCATACTGTCAACAAAAGTTAACCAATATTTATTGTTTTTTCTCACAATCCAGTGCACCAGCCTGGAACAACGTTCATTAATCAAATAGTCCCTGGGAGGCGTGTTGGCGTAACCTGGATCTGTATTCATCTTTGTCATTCTGAAAGTAGCACCAAAACGCATTTGTTTTGGTGGTACTCGTGCTACGCTTTGTGGTCCCATGTTTCGTTTTTACGTACACACCGCCATAAATTATTCATAGTTATCCCTCGCTACATCACCTTTTCTAGTTATTAGTCAAAACTGGGCTGCATGGCGGTAGAGTGGTTAGCGCGCAGACCTCACAGCTAGGAGACTCAGGTTCAGTTCCACCCTCGGCCATCTCTGTGTGGAGTTTGCATGTTCTCCCCGTGCATGCGTGGGTTTTCTCCGGGTACTCCGGTTTCCTCCCACATTCCAAAAACATGCTAGGTTAATTAGCCACTCCAAATTGTCCATAGGTATGAATGTGAGTGTGAATGGTTGTTTGTCTATATGTGCCCTGTGATTGGCTGGCGACCAGACTAGGGTGTACCCCGCCTTACGCCCGAAGACAGCTGGGATAGGCTCCAGCACCCCCCGCGACCCTCGTGAGGAAAAGCGGTAGAAAATGAATGAATTAGTCAAAACATACGCTTACATAAGCAAATTGTATATTCTTTGTCCAAATGTCCAAAAATGTCAGAATGAAGAAAATGAGAACTATAATGCATTTCGAAGATATTTATTTAGTGTACTATAGTTGCCGGGGGCGGCACAGTGGTCTAGGGGTTAGCGCACAGACCTCACAGCTAGGAGACTCAGGTTCAGTTCCACCCTCGGCCATCTCTGTGTGGAGTTTGCATGTTCTCCCCGTGCATGCGTGGGTTTTCTCCGGGTACTCCGGTTTCCTCCCCCATTCCAAAAACATGCTAGGTTAATTGGCCACTCCAAATTGTCCATAGGTATGAATGTGAGTGTGAATGGTTGTTTGTCTATATGTGCCCTGTGATTGGCTGGCGACCAGTCTAGGGTGTACCCCGCCTTACGCCCGAAGACAGCTGGGATAGGCTCCAGCACCCCCCGCGACACTCGTGAGGAAAAAGCGGTAGAAAATGAATGAATGAATGAATAGTTGCCGGGTGTTCGCATGGCTAGCAGTCTGTAGTTGACTGACGGATAGGTGGTAGGAGTGTTATTTCAAGATGTGCAGTGAAGCCTGCCCTTTTCCAAAGTGATGGGCGTAAGCGCGGACAAGCATCCCTCTCCAGGGGGGAGGATTATCCTTCACAGCGACACAAAAAGACACAAATGTAAAAGTGTTTCAGCACCTCTTCTGTGAAAAGTGGAGCAAACTGGTGAGATGTTTTGCGTTTGGGGCACATAGACCAGCTCCAGGACCACACGTGACTGGGGAGCTTTCATGGAAGCCGTCCAAAAGCATACCGGCTGGATGCCGCATGAAGGCCTCGTGGTGACTCAGCTAAATCCAGTCTTAGCCACTTACTTTCTGACTTGGAATGTTTTGGCACTTAAATCCTTTGCTGTGCTTAAAACATCTCCCTGACCTTTTTCGTGCCGCGGCGGACACTCTGTGATTCTCATGAAGGCGCTTGCATGGGCCGCCCTCCTCGGGTCAGAGCTCAGACATACTAGGCCGCCAGCTTTATGACGACGTGCCCTGCAGGAGCCTTTAAATCCACGCTGGTGAGTGGACATCTGTCATCCTGTTTCCCCGACTTAACAGTCTTCTCCGTGAACCCAGAAACATTTGACTGACAGCTGATATTTAGCCAACCCCGGGTGCCCGTCTCCTAGAGGTGTCTAACCCAGCTCTGTGGGACTCACGCACGCAGATGGTGGCCAGGAGTCTGGTGGCCACGTAGGGAGGCAGGCAGTTCTGGAAGACGGGCTGCAGGACGTAGTTGGCGAAGGTGAGGGCGATGACGGCCAGGGTGGTGGGATACATGATGAGCACGGCGCTCCATAGCAACAGGAAGCTGCGGTGAGGAACAGACGGCTTAGTCCATGAGGTTTTCAAATGCAAACACTGCAAAAAGAGTCAAACGCATTCGAGGATATGGATGAATATGGAAGCAGAAATTTCAAAATTATTTCTAGTACAAGACAAACATTGTCACAAACAATTGATGAAACCCCTCAAGTGGAGTTATACCATTTAGGAAGATTTTGGGACAAATATGTTGTTAAGGTCAGAACCACCATCTTCTCGGTTCAGTCAGCATCCATGTAGCGACATGAGTTTCCATTTTTCTTTGGCTTTTTTGGCATCCCAATGTTACGTTAGTTGTTATTAAAAAAGGTTAAAAGCCCATAACTGGAGAGAGTCATAGCCTGGTTGCCGCTTTCAAGGTATACCACGGTATGAAAGAGGCAGCGTTTCAAAACCACTAAAGTCATACCGTTTCTACTAGGGATGTCCGATATCAGTATAAAAATGTGATATCGGTCGATATTGCTAACAGATTCTTTCCCAATCACGAAACACGAATCAAGTACTGTCAATACTATTTGACTGAGCACAAGCTCATATTGTGCAACGCATTCCTGCATATGTTGGCCGATAAAATGGATAAAAAAGGAAGCCAGGGAGAAAGAAGGATACGGGCAATAGAGTTATGCGTGAACTTATGACCAAACAGGAATTCTCAAATCAAGCAGTCAGTCGTGAACTACAAAAGTACACAATAGGTACTGTGGCACTTCTTACCCCACAAGGCCCCCGAAGATCTCCGTCACATACGAGTAGTCTCCTCCGGACTTGGGTATGGTGACGCCCAGCTCGGCGTAGCACATGGACCCCAGGACGCAGATCCCACCCCCGCAGACCCACACGATAAGCGACAGCCCCACCGAGCCAGCATGCTCCAGGACTCCTTTAGGGGACACGAAGATGCCCGAGCCGATGATGTTCCCTGAGGAGAGAAACGGAAAGCAGCTTCAACTATTCCATCGTGTTTGCTTTGGGGATTTATTGTGGAGGGGCTTTGCATTATGAGGTGATGGTTGTTCGGGATGCTCTAGATCGGTATGGTGAAGTAGCCTCAACTCTTCTTTGAAGACTTTCTGCAAGACTTTGGAGGTTTTTTGTATTTTGCCCAGACTCCCGCACTGTGCACTGCCAACAGAAAATGAGGTTTTGCCAGAAAACTGGAAGCGTGTTCACAGTCCAGAATGGCTCACAAAGACGAGTAGTGATGTGCAGCATCACTGATTTAGTTTCCGATCCGGTACAGAGTAAAATTGGGGCTGGTATCGGCGATACCAATCCAGTACTTTGTGAAAATTGGCCTCATGTCTCTGGTAAATTTGATAAAGTTGTGTATTTCAGATCTTAGCATAAAGATGAATGAATTCCATCAATTATTTATTTAAATCAATTCACGCAGGGCTCTGTTTATGATCCCTCATCGTTTCAACACACAAACATGAGCTCAGATGACTGAAGTATCAAAAATATCCACATTTTTCATTTCAGAGTTGATTTCAAAGCGTATCGACCTTTCAGTATCGATCCGCACATCACAAAAGGCGAGGAATTCAAATTCACAGACAACAAAAACACTCAAGTCCAACCTCTGATATCGATAGGGGGTATCCAAAGTGCGGGCTGGGGGCCAAAAGTGGCTTTTTTTTACTATGCACAAAAATGGGAAAAAGAGCAGTAATTTTACAAGAGTAAAAACATTTCAAGAGACTAAAGTCAAAATATGAATAGAAAAAATAGCATAAAAAAGTCAAAAGCAAACAAAACTAAAAAAAAATGATGGAATTTTGGGTTAAAAGTTAAATGTGCTAATAATAATGTGCTGTGACCAGTAACACGAAGCTGAGATTCAGGTTGCTTTCAAAAACGTAAAAGAGGCCCCCGCATGCCTCAATATTTCAGTATGTGGCCCTCGGTAGCCAGGAGCCGCTGCCAGGCCAAGGAGGTCCTGCTGCTCAACAGGAAGTGGAAAGAGATGTTTTGCTTTCAGCATAGTAATGGAGTTTCCCCCGAAAACCAGTGGGGGTGCATTTTCACCATTGTGACTTCAATTTATGACCCCGGCCTTCTTTCTTTCCTCGGCTCCCATCGTTCTTGTAAATGGGATGAAATCATTCCACATCGGGGCGCTCCGACTGAATGAAGACAAGACCAGGCTTGCTCCACCTACTGGACACTTTTTGTGGGGATTTCTGGACGCTGTGGAGACAAATACCGTTTCTCACGCCCCCTTTCATTGACTGCCATGTAAGATGTTCTCGTCAATATGAGCCGAGCGAAGTTGGGCGGGACAAACAAATTACAAGTTGGTAGTGCATGGGACTGCAGTATTCAGTACGTTTCCACGGTTTAGTGTGCCAGTCAGTGGGGCTGAGAGGATGTATGGTAAACCTCACGCTGTGGACGCTGAGTTGACAGTCATACTTGACTCTTATACATAGTCCTGTCATGATAATCAATAAATCAATTAATCACACGATTAAAAAAATGAAGTCAATCATTTTGCTGGCCTCAATATATTGACCTGGGTCCGAATCTCCGCTTGGACCAAGAACATGCATGTTAGGTTAGTCGGTGACTCCAAATTGTCCATAGTATGAATGTGACTGTGAATGATCTGTGATTGGCTGGCCACCAGTCCGGGGTGTACCCCAGCCTCTCGCCCAAAGACAGCTGGGATAGGCTCCAGGGAATGTTCTTGGGATTTGCATACACACTGTGCTGGATTAGTAGTTGCATCCAGACGGAAAGATCAGCAGGTAAAGACGCCATGAACACGTACGTACGTACGTACGGAGACGGAACCATGTGACACAACCAAACTGTAGAAGAAGAAACAAAGCATGTGCATAAGTTCGTCGTCCCCCGGTTTCCAAGGCTCACCTAGACTTCCGACAAAGTCGGCTTTCTACGAGTCATTTTGGAGAATAAGACAACTAACATATCAGGAATGTCAAGTAGGTGAGTCGTGTCCATCGAAATATTCAGGTATTATGATGGCTTGGTCAAGGACCATCTTTTCTGTATACCAGTGGTTCTGCCGTCTATACAGACATGATGCCATTTTCAGGTCCCCCAGAACGCAGTTTCAGTGTGGATCACTAGTTGGCAGTCGGGTGGTGCACTCCCTCCCTCTCAAGACGCGATTGATCAACAATGGACAGATCAACCCTAATACCCACGTTACATAGCGTGTCTATGAACCGTTCCATGCTGTGTTTTTGTTATGCACCATCAGGGCTACAGTGTTTTGTCAAAGCGCTGTTACCTCCAAGGAACTCTTCTTGTACCCCTGAGACTTGATAATTGGACCCAGTACCATGGTAACAGTAACCAACAATTATCCCTAAAGGGACCATTGTAGTGCAGATTGTACAACGAGAAATGAAAGTTTACCCCTGTGTCTACAAGTACTGCAAGTAGAGTACTAAGTACTCTACATGGATCAAAGACACCAGACCAGAGACCTCCAGAGAAATATGTCCATAATTCTCTCAGGCATGCAAGCATGCAACTCGTCAGACTGCATTCCTTCTTGCTGAGTCCTGATGAGCTGCAGAGTGAGTCGCGGGTCTCATTCTGGTCAAATTGCATTGCATCTGCCGTATTAATGCTGATGCGAGGAAAAGATGCTAAATGAAGCTGCAGTTTTAGGACACCCGCCTTGTTTCCAAAAGTGGATAAGCTCGTTTTCATTTGCGCTGAAGGGGGACTGTTGCCAAACTGGGAAAACAAGATCCCAGGTGGTTCTGGTGAACATATGGTGCGATGCATGAAGACATAAAATAGTCGGTTGAAAAGCTGAAAGAAAATCTTCAGCGTCAGACATAAGAAGGCATAGCACAGACACCAACATTTATTAGTGGCACACTCTACTAATTGTTACTTCTACTAATTAGTTGATACTATTTTTCAAAAAGGCGACAAAAATACTGACATGAAAGCACGGTCCTGCTGTGGGCATCTAAAATCCCGCTTGTCACAATCGAAAACTCATTAATTCATTCATTTTCTACCGCTTTTCGTCACAAGGGTCGCGGGGGTGCTGGAGCCTATCCCAGCTGTCATCGGGCGTGAGGCGGGGTACACCCTGGACTGGTTGCCAGCCAATCACAGGGCACATATAGACAAACAACCATTCACACTCACATTCATACCTATGGACAATTTGGAGTCGCCAATTAACCTAGCATGTTTTTGGAATGTGGGAGGAAACCGGAGTACCCGGAGAAAACCCACGCATGCACGGGGAGAACATGCAAACTCCACACAGAGATGGCCGAGGGTGGAATTGAACCCTGGTCTCCTAGCTGTGAGGTCTGCGTGCTAACCACTAGACCACCGTGCCTACTATTCACTTGTATTTCTAAACATATTGTTTTTTTTGTTGTTTTTAATGCATCATGGCCAATTATGCAAATGAGACAACTATCTTGGAAGATATTCGCTAACCAGTAGGAGCCCATCATCCAATGCCAAGCACGCAATGGCCGCCTCACCACACACATTATCAGCTGTGCGCGTCCACTAATGATGCAGCATGAGCGAGCATGAACATTCCTCACTGTCACCTTCCATTGTGGAGGCGAGCTGCTTACATAATGCTCAGGGTGTCTTGGTTATGTCAGAAAGTTTGGCTCTACTCGCGAGTCATACTGACCCGCCAACGCTTCCGCCGCCGCCGCCTCCGCCTCCGCCTTTAAAAACCAGCAGCATAGCTCATACGGAGGGTTCACATTGAGGAAGCCCACCTTGGGGCTCTCGTAACAGGCTCTCTATGTTTAACTGGCGTGGGGGTGTGTGTGTGGGTGTGTGACAACATCCAAAACCAGTATAGACAAGCTGTAGGCACCAATGGAAACCCACCACACACACCCACATTTGAATCCCTCAGCCACCTCCCTGCCTGAGGGGTAATAGTGGTTTTACTACTTTGTCCTACTTCTGGAAAGCTGCAGCAGCCGTGGTATGTTTGGTTTGGAATATGCTTTGCTGAATGTTTTCATAACTTTGCTGAATGTATCCACTTGGTAGTATATGTAGTCAAAAGTTTGGAGACACCTTCAGTTTCACCATTCAGTAGCTTGGGAAAGTGTCTCTAAAGCAGTGGTTCTCTATTATTGTCATCCGCCCGCTTGAAACTTGACACTGAAACCAGAGAAATGCAACAAAATGCCACAGAGAGCCAGACTTCCTTATATGGGCGTCCCCGAATACAAGCTGTACAAGATGAGTGGACCAATCCCAGCGCCAGTGGGCGTGACCGTTTTGAAAATCCAAAGAAATACAGCTGGAATAGGTACAGATTCTGGAACATCTAGAAAGCTTTCTGTGTGGGTTATCATGTGCAGCTGCTCTATAGGACTCTCTGAGTCTTTGATTCCAATAAAATGACGAGAGACGGTAAACATGGCTAATACCTTCTTTGGGTACCACTGTCTTTTCCACTTGCAGCCTCTCCTCCTCCGTATCTCCGCTGGGATCTCCCATCGCTCGGCATAGCAAAGGGGTGCACAAAGCTAACAGCTGCTCCCGAGTGTAAACAATGGAGCAAGAGGCAAGCTACCAACGTAACAAGATGAACACACTACACACTTTTGGTTGCTATAGCACCAAAAATCATAAATAAAGCACGATAAAAAACGCCATAGAAGATTTGAAGCTGCTGTAACTAGCTAGCTGGCGCCATCTTGAAACATGACACATCCGCATCAAAACCAGTCTATATCCTAATGAACCATATGCTTGTTTTTTGTATTGTGCTGAAAAGAAATTGCGATATTTAAAAAATATCGATGTATCACCCAGCTCTACTTCATTCATTATATTTGTACTATTACTAGCGATTTTTAGAGTATTTGGGAGTGTGACACGCTAGCATTAGCATAACTGCTCTGCAGCCCAGGACAATGACTGAAAGGACTTGATGCTTGTCTGTTCTTTCCTGCCCCATCAGGCTGTACACCGTCTTCCTTTATAAAAATAGATGCCAGGGAGGAGGCTTTAGCTGCCAGACGGAGTCATGCTACTTCACACCACTGGCAGACGACTATTAGTTCCGGACTGAAAAAAAGAATCTGAGATTTGGAGAATAAATTCGTACATTTCTGAGAATAAATTTGTACATTTATATTTATTCACGAGAAAAAAATTGTAATATTACTTTTGCTCAAGACCAAAGGTCACATAAGTCCCCCCTTTTCATTGGCAATGCCTGTACGACGGATTTCCAGAATAAAGTCAACAACTTTAGCTCAGTTTAGCGCTCTGTGACGCTTCAACCATTGCCAATTTCCAAGCATTTGCAGCATGTGAGTAGGCTGCTAGCGCTGCGAAGTAGCATGACTGTGCATGCCGCCTTCACTCCGTCTGGCAGCTAAAGTCACCTCCCTGGCATCTATTTTTATAAAGAAGACGGCACTCATGTACAGCCTAATGGGGCAGGAAAAACCAGACAAGCATCACATCCTTACAGTAATTGAGCAGAGATGCTAATGCTACCACGTCACACTCCGATTGGCTACGCTAGCACGTGAACTGACACTATTGTTCCCTTGCAGGAGCTGAGTTGCCCCCCCCCCATCCAACAGCAGGAACATGACAATCTGATCTGTGTGGTGGTCCGTCTCCCTCCGGCCCCTTCTAACTAGAGGAACTTGTGGAATTTATTATGAGTGTGTGTGTGTGTGTTTGCATGGCTCCGCCCAACTTGTATCTGATTTGCCCCACTTTGGAGCTCTTACGTATTTTCAGAAACCCTCAAAGGGATTACGCTCCATCCTGACGTTTACAGTTGGCAGTGAAGGCAACGCATGTGAAATACAGTATGAAGATATGAAAGGGGGGGCGGCGGAGTGCTGAATGTTTAGGTTATGTCGCAGCTCCTCGTCGTCCTGAACATTTCTGTCTAAAAATAGCCTGCTTTTAGCCCAACTGTTTTTCCATACAGACGTATCACACCAGCCACCGTAAACATGGCCGCCTCTGCATTCAAATTCATTCCAAATAAATATGGAAAAAAGCCAAATAACACCTCTATTCTATTAACCACCTGGCCGAAAACCCTGACATAAGCAGCTGTGGCTGTAGGCAACCTTCTGACACAGGTTGGAGGTATTAATGCTGACACAAGAGGCTGAGTTTATTTCCAGAGAGAACAGCGCTAGCATGAATTAGCCTGCCATGAGATCATCTCTCTGCACTCAAACACATCATCAGCATTGAGAGTTAGACGTCACTTTCAATTTCAACTATGGTGCGTTCAAAGACCACTGGAAATAAATGCTCCCCAATAAAATATCCCTTAGACCGAATCCATCCATCTTATCCCAGGTCAGGTCCCGGGGGCAGCAGCCAACAGGGAAGCCCAGACTCTGACTAAGGAGCAGATCCCAAGGGGGTTCCCAGGCCAGTTGAGAGACATAGTCTCTCCAACATGTCGTGGGTTTTCCCCAATGCCCCTCCCGGTCTGACGTGCCCTGAACACCTCCCAAGCGCGGCGTCTGGGAAGCATCCTGACCAGATCCCGAGCCACAGCAGCAGTTCTACTCAAAGTTCCTCCCGGATGACAGGGATGCTCACCTTATCTCCAAGGGAGAGCCCAGCCACCCAACAGAGAAACATTTGGCCCACTTGAACCCGCGATCTTGTCTGTCCAGTCACTATCAAAGCTCTTGACCAAAGTGTAGGAACGTAGTCTAGACCAGTGATTTTCAACCACTGTGCCGCGGCACACTAGTGTACCTTGAGAAACCGTCAGGTGTGCCGTGAGGAATTACCCAATATCACTTTTTATAATTAGCATTTATTAATCATCATTTGCAAATATTATGTTAATAGCCAATAGTCAATAGTATATATGGACCCAAATATTCCAATTGCATTTGGTTTATTTGCTGAAACGGAAAGAATTGAACGGGGATGGAATATTCCTTTAACCAATCCGATTGAGGTATTTTGTGCCCGCTCAAACGATAAGTTGTCAGGGTGCCTTCTTCGTGGTGTTTTTCTTCTTCTGTTGTTTATTGGCGGTTGGCAAGCAGCTTTCGTGTGCATTAGCGCCATCTGTGGAACTGAATCTAAACCCTTCTATTTATTCACAAGTGCAGTTTTATTAAAAAATATCTATATTTAAAACATGTCCTGAGTTTAATTATAGAATATTAGCAAGATTGAATTTGATCTTTTCCTGTTTAAATTGATCCCGGGTGCTTTCTTTCAGCGCATGCTCAGATATGACGTAACACGCAGATCCAGACATTCTTCAGTTTTAAAAATGGAGGCGAGCAATCGGCACTGGACTGCTAAGCAAAGTTCGTTTTTGATTCAAACTAAATTTCAAGACTGGACAGACGAAAAACTGGCAATACGGAGTTATTCCAACAAGTGAAAGAAAAATTTGGGGAAGCCGGTATCACGTGATGTTGATGTTTACGTTTTACTGGGCATGCCCTATTGACTATTCTGTTTGATTTTCACGACACATTTTTGGTTAGTGGTGTGCCACAAGATTTTTCCAATCTAAAAAACGTGCCGTGGCTCAAAAAAGGTTGAAAAACACTGGTCTAGACACACCATTTCCATGATTTCTTATGAGAAACATTTGACATCCGAACAAACTCCAATGTGACCTGAAACAGATTACACTAAAACGGTTCACGTTTTGCGGAACATGGGTAGGGAAAAAAAACTGAATCAGGTCTCCAGACCTGAACCTCAGCTGCTAATGGTTTTGTGATTGTTGTGTAACTCCACGGATCGCAACATCTCAGAGGCAGGCGCTAAAGTAAGTGTACTATGTTGAGTCTTTGCCAAGTCCAGTAGAGCGCAGACTCTACTGTAATGTCACGGAGAGTAGTGCTTTGTAGTGGAAGTGTGGTGCAGTGCAGTGTAACACGACTCTCAGCAAAGCAGCCACTTCCTGCACACTTAAAGCATCCACACACACACACACACACACACTATGGCTCAATACGGTTTATGTACATTTCCAAACTGACGGACTGAACACACAATGCACACACGCACAATGTCCTAATGTCTACAGTCCTTGGAGGTGTACATGAGGAAAAAATGAAAAACACATCCAGCCACGTCGGCATGGCCTCTTACTGATGCAACAGTTTCCGCCCAAAACAAAAAGACTGTAGAACCCCCGGCTGGCTCTGTTCGCGCATCCAGACGTCGCCAGCGGATGCCTGATGCGTAAAAGACACCACATTTGTTGTGCGTAAAAGCAATAAATAGTACACAGCGTTCGTGTTTCCAAGTGTGTGTTTAAAAAAAAAGTATCAAACGAGACTTTACGAGTCCCGGGGAGATGATAGTGTCATTTGAACAAGAAAAAGTCATAGACTCCACCTTTTGAATAGTTCTACTGCAAGAAAAAAAACTCACCGATGATGATTGCGCACGCACTCAAAAGTCCAATTTCCTTTTTCAAAGTCACTCTGTCGTCCTTGGACGACTTTTTGTCCTTCTTCCTCTTCTCCTCGTCCCCCATCTCCGCTGACCCTCTTTCCCGCGCCAAGTCCACGTCCACGTCCTGTGCTGTCAACTGGAACCGAGCAGCGCGCTCCAGCCGGCGGACAGCTCTGATATTGCAACGTCCTCCACACTGATGCAGACCTTGGCGGCGAGTGCGCATGCGCAGCCAAACCAAGCGCGCCTCTTCTCAGACCGAGCAGTGAGGTGCATCACGTGACCTGCGCTTTGATTCGCGCAGCTGACTTTTATTTCAAGTTTTTTTATGTCACATCGCTGGCCATAATATTAGCTGATCCGACACAGTCTAATGATAGACACTCAACAAAGTTATATTCATCATGGATATTTTCGTTGGTGTGTGTGTTGGGGGGGGGGGGGGGGGGTCAATCAACTACCCTGACCAATCGCTAGAGAGTAGGTGTGGTCGAGGAATTGAGCAAAAAGGCCAAAAGGAGAAGAATGCAGATTTGGCCTGGAGAAGGTAAACGCATGGCAGGCTGTGCTTCAGGTTGGATCAGCATGGAGAACTGTTCCTAATTTTGTTCTTAGCCAGGCAGTGCAGCTGTGCATGCGGCCGACAGCAGGAATTTGCACCTCAACCCATGTCGACATGTGTGCTATGCTAACATATGCAAGCCAACCATGTCCTTGTTTGCATGGAGGCGTGTCTGTCGACATGTCTCAGTGAAGAGGTGTTAGTGTCATGTTGTTGACTTCCTTTTCTTCTTTTAGTAACGTGAGCCGGTCAGGTGGAGGCTGGGAGGTTCCCAGAGACCTTCCTCTTCTCACGAAACTGTCCACGCACATCTAGAAGAACAACCACACAAAAGATGACATTACCTTTTTGGGTCTTCTCCACTATGATGCATCTTTTTCACTCTTTTTGGAAACGTGAGTGGGGGTCAAACACAAGCTTGTTTGCACTGATATTATTTTTCTTTGCTCTCTTGCTGCCTTTATGATACATTAATTGTAGTACACAAATATACATATTCATCTTTCATACCTCATTTGTTTTGTGTTTTTCTGTATTACATTGTCTTAGCTCATCTTACCACCACCTCTTACCACTTTGTTTTCCTGTGTGTTGTTATCTTACATTAGCCTATGCTGCTACACTACGCTATGTTGCCTTATGCTACGTCGCGCTACGTACGGTTACACTATATTACCCTATGTTATGTCACGCCACATATGGTTACACTATGTTACCTAATGCTATGTTACCTTATGCTATGTTATGTCACACTATGTACGGTTACGCTATGTTACCTTATGCTATCTTACCTTATGCTATGTTATGTTACAGTACATACAGTTACACTATGTTACCTTATGCTATCTTACCTTATGCTATTTTACGTCACACTACGTATGGTTACACTATGTTACCCTATGCTATCTTACCTTATGCTATGTTATAGTACGTACGGTTACGCTATGTTACCTTATGCTGTCTTACCTTATGCTATGTTACGTCACACTACGTACGGTTACACTATGTTACCTTATGCTATGTTATGTCACAGGACGTACGGTTACGCTATGTTTACCTTATGCTATGTTACCCTATGCTATGTTACGCCACACTATGTATGGTTACACTAGTATGTTACCCTATGCTATCTTACCTTATGCTATGTTACGTCACACTACGTATGGTTACACTATGTTACCCTATGCTATCTTACCCTATGCTATGTTATGTTATAGTACGTACGGTTAAAATATGTTACCTTATGCTATGTTATGTTACAGTACGTACGGTTACGCTATGTTACCTTATGCTGTCTTACCTTATGCTATGTTACGTCACACTACGTACGGTTACACTATGTTACCTTATGCTATGTTATGTTACAGTACGTACGGTTACGCTATGTTACCTTATGCTGTCTTACCTTATGCTATGTTACGTCACACTACGTACGGTTACACTATGTTACCTTATGCTATGTTATGTCACAGGACGTACGGTTACGCTATGTTTACCTTATGCTATGTTACCCTATGCTATGTTACGCCACACTATGTATGGTTACACTAGTATGTTACCCTATGCTATCTTACCTTATGCTATGTTACGTCACACTACGTATGGTTACACTATGTTACCCTATGCTATCTTACCCTATGCTATGTTATGTTATAGTACGTACGGTTAAACTATGTTACCTTATGCTATGTTATGTTACAGTACGTACGGTTACGCTATGTTACCTTATGCTGTCTTACCTTATGCTTTGTTACGTCACACTACGTACGGTTACACTATGTTACCTTATGCTATGTTATGTTACAGTACGTACGGTTACGCTATGTTACCTTATGCTGTCTTACCTTATGCTATGTTACGTCACACTACGTACGGTTACACTATGTTACCTTATGCTATGTTATGTTACAGTACGTACGGTTATGCTGTGTTTCCTTACACTGTGTTACCTTATGCTATGTTACGTCACACTCCTTAAGGTTACGCTGTTACCTCATGCCATGTTACGTGAAACTACGTATGGTTACACTATGTTCCCTTCCAATACTACGTAAGGTTACGTTATGTTAATTGATGCTTATGCTACGTTATGTCATACTATGTAAAGTTACGCTATGTTACCTTATGCTATTTTATTTTATGCTATGGTATGGCGCTACGTTGTGTTACTTTACATCCTTACATTGCACAGTACTCCACCATTTTATATGACTTTAATGAAATACCTGTATCTAGTTTAGCTTATGCTAGGTGTGTTTGAACATGTTAAATTGAGCACACATGCAATGAACCTTTCATCTTCACTCACCTTACCTCTTTCATGTGATGTTATCTCTTCTATATCGTATTCATTGATCTGGAGCGGCGGCCCAAATGGTTTCCTTCCCAGTCAAATCTTCTTGCTGACAACAATTTTTCCAAATGGCTGTAAGAGAGGCGGAACAGACCAGAGGTCGTTAAAGTCCAGGATGTCAACATTTCCAAAACAGAGTGTCTGCACCACTGTAAGAAACATTCTCTCTCACACACACACACACACACACAAACACACACACACACTGCAGTTCAAGGAGTTAAGTTGCAGCAGGCGAATGCTAACGAATGCACAATTAACATGGAGGCCGGCCCCCCTCTCCAGAAAGGAGGCCCCGACAAAGAGAGGAGATGCTTTGTGGGCGACAGGAAGGCCGACGGGAACACAGTGGACTTCAGTGTGGCAGCAGGAGGGCACCACCACCATCAACAAGAACGGGAACCACCAAACGCCACCCACCCATCCACCACAACCTGATGTAAACAAATACATCACAGCAGTGAGGCAAGGCTCTCACACACACACACACACACACACACACACACACACACACACGGGCTCAGTGGTTTATTATGATGTGGTGAGGCTTTGTTTCAGTGTCACCACTCAGTGCAGGTCAGGCGGGAAATATTCCCATGATTTTACGCCACAAGGAACACAAGGAAACGCTGTCGCTGGGAATCACATTCTCTTGCTAGCTTTCTGTTGGTAGGGCTAGTTTTCCTTTGACGTGCTTACATTGAATTGGAAAAAATCCACTCTAATTATTCTAATTGTAATCATCTCCTATCTGATCTATCGTAATGTCGGATCTGATCACAGGGCGTCCGATCCTACTGCATCGTATCGTATTGTTGATGTGATCATATCTAAGCCAAGGATACCGAATTATATGATCCAATCCTATCTGACTTGGTCTGATCTGATCTTACCATGATCGTATCGTGTTGTTGGATCTGATCTGATATCACGTACGACAGGGGTGCTCACACTTTTTCAGCATGCGAGCTACTTTTAAAATGACCGAGTCAAAATGATCTACCCACTACAAAAATGCAAAACATCTATTTATTTTCAAATGTATTGAGGATTATTTGTACGTACAATGTATGTTGATGTACCTTACATAACCAAATGAGCCAATATTGCAAAACACACATAATTAACTATTAACATTTTTTGTAATTACCTGAGTTTACTTTGATCACTTGCACTGAATTGAACCAGCCAGGGATGCATAGTCCGGACAGTAGCTGCTGATAGCCAGCCTCAAGCACACTATCAGTCATGGATAATATCCGTATCCTCACTAGGGCCGCAGGGTATGCTGGAGCCTATCCCAGCTCTCAGAGAGGCGGGGTACGCCCTGGACTGGGTGCCAGCCAATCACTGGGCACATACAGACAAACAACCATTCCCACTCACATTCATACCTATGGACAATTTGGAGTTGTCCTGACATGAATGTATTTGGAATGTGGGAGGAAACCGGAGTACCCAAAGTAACCAGGGTCTTCCCGATCTCCTGACTGTGTGGCCAACATGCTAACCACTCGACCACTGTGTGGCATGTTTTTTTCTGATTGTATCTGATACGATATCTGATGGTATTTGATCTAATTCAATATCTGATATCTGCTACAATATCATATCATATCTGATCTGTTCGTAACAATCAATTGTATCATCTGAGGGCATTGTATTGTATCTAAGATGATCATATTTGATGGTATTACGTATTTTATCTGGATTGGATCTGCTCTGCTCATTTGGTGGTATGGTATGTTCCAACATCGGCAGTCCTGATCTGATTTAATGTATCGTATTGTATCGTACGGGATCATATCGTATCTCATGATATGGTATTGTAATGTCTTATCTGATCCAATGGAAGGCCCAGGTTGGTCTCGGCCAAAGCCAGCTGGGATAGGCTGGTAGAGATAATGGTAGACATGTATTGTATTTGCACAGTTTATGCTATTTTTAAACATTTTCAAGCAGAGATCAGCTCCATTAGTCGGGCTTCTTATGCACTCTGCACATACTAGGACATACTAAAGCAGAGGTAGGGAACCTATGGCTCGGGAGCCAGGTAGGGCTCTTTTGATGACTGAATCTGGCTCTCAAGCGTTTCTTACCACAATAAAAATGCATTTTTGCTAACATTTTAAAGTAAACCATCACAGAAATGACCGTTAAAAATAATATTCAAAATCAACAACTTTCTTATGCATTTTAATTCGTCCATCTATTTTCTACTGCAATACGGCCAACCATATCTATCTTTCCTGATGATATTTTCCAGGTCAAACACCAAAACTTGATTATTACTGGGTAATGCTGTAGTCTACCTCGGTCATTGAGATGTCAAAAAAACATGTAAATGTAAACTTTCACCCTTTAGTCAAATAGCTAACGCTGCAGAACCAAGCCTTCTGGTGAAGATGGCCAAAAGAATGAAATATACTGAATACGGTTCAAAACAAAAGTATGCTGGCCACACCCCATTGGCGTGGGGTAGTGTGCCTGGTCTACGTAATTAGAGCCCATTATATCTAAAACTGTTGGTCTTACATAAAAATGCACACATTTTATTGCATTCAATGTTTAAAAAAATGTATATGGCTCTCACAGATACACATTTTAAAATATCTGGCCTTCATGGCTCTCTTAGACCCCTGTACTAAAGGTTTCTTTCCGAGAAAATCCCACAGGGAATGTTTCACTTCAGAGCATTAGGCGGAAAATATGTGCTGATTACTGATACGGACCAGTATACTGAGATGTAAAGAAAATGTTGGCCTTTTGAGGGGGGGTTATGTATTTACAGGCAGAATTGATAATAAAGCTACAGGTATTGTATACACCCTCCAGTACAGCGTGTGTAAAGGCATATTCAATCCTTACTGTAAACACTCAGGACCTCCTGCAGAAAAGAGGAAAAGGAAGTGAAGGAAGGAGGAATGTGTTTGTGTCCTTCATCCTTTCCTGCTGCCCTTGATCCATTCTTCCCGTGGAGCCTCTCAGGTTGCCGTTTCCACACGGCCCACGCCACACATCATTTGTCAACATGCACCCAGAGTTCTTGCGACCCGGGAGCGGGGACGCATGGCAACGTCGGGTCGCGGGTATAATACCGGTGGTGGTCGTCCGGCGGCGTGCCCCCCTTGTGCTTTGAGAGGCGCTGCACTCCCAGCCGTCTTTTATGCGGCATTGTGGGAAGACAAATGAGCGGAAAAAGCAGAGAGCGTGCACTGCGCAAACTCGACATGCTGACTAATGTTTGCGCAGGACCGTTTTTTGACATATGTTGATCTGCAACACCTTTTACAAGTCCAAGCACCAAGGCAAAGACCACAAGTCAAGGCTCCGGGACTGGATCAGGTCACAATTTACCAGAAATGGTCAAAAGTGTAATTCCAACAAACTACATCAAGTCATATGTCATATTAAAACCCCTCAGGAGGGACTTCTGGATACGTCATTAGTTTCTCAATATGATGATCAATTTGATGATGCAATACCCCAAAACATGGTTTTGCCTTGAAAACGGCCCAAATCTCCTCTTAATATAGTTTTGGTCAAGGGTTTGTAGAGCTGAAATTATATTACCGATATTACCTAATTTGATGATGAAATACGCCCCCCCCCCCAAAAAAAAAATGTGCAAAAAATTTGCAATTTACTTCCGCATACTATTAAACAAACCAGACCTGAGGAGAACTTTGCATTAAAATGCAAACACAGGCTGATTAACTATGCTTAATTAAATTATGTTGGCTGATTTAACCAGCTAATTTTGCAGTGTATATTCCTCCCTCTTCCAGGAGGCCTGTAGTGTTAAAGCTAAATGGAACGCAGCCAATGAGCCACTGTTCGCAAACGTTGACCTTTACTGCCATCTAGCGGCTCGGAGCATTGGATGCATAGCCCTCTTCCCCTTTGACCTCACGGACGGGCAAAAAGAGGGAGAATCTAGTAAGTAGAAAGTATTTCCAATGTGCACTTTCACTTCCTGTATGTTGGAATGTGTTCCAGAGCTTTGTCAAGTGTTATGCAAGTAACATACCGCCAATCCCAAAACTCCAGACGTGTGTCACCCTGTGGAAATGCTGCACACCGATACCGGCCGGGCCAGATTTGTGACATGTCTCACACACACACACACACACACACACACACATAGGAGAGAGGACAGGAAGTGTGCAGATGTTCCATGACCTTGCAAATCCACCATTCTATATTATATAATATATATCACATACAGAATCACATATATATAAATATATATTATATTTTCTTAATTGCAAAAAATATATGTATAGTATCAACATTTCCGCTTTTCCACTTTACATTGTGCCTGTTTTCTTTATTTTTCCTTTTTTCTTTGTTTAATTTAATTTCTACATTGTGCTGCTGGCCTAAGTGGCCCCCGCATATGGCCCCCAGGCCTCATTTATATAAATAATAGATAATAATAAATAATATAAAATACATACAATACATTATACTGTAATTTCTGTAGTGTCCAAACTTACATTCACATGCGCCATAATAATAATAATAATAAAAATGAAATAAAATGAAATAATAATAATAAATAATAATACCGGCAATAATTTTAAAAAGAAACGAAAAGTAAATTGTCATAACAAAGAGACTAGGCTTAATTGGAGGTTGTTAATATTTTCTTAATAGTTTATTAATGAAGACATGTTTTTGCTACCATTTAAAGTCACCAGTGCCAAGATGTGTTTGTATGGGTCACCCGTAGTGGGCGTGGTTGCGTGTGGCTTGTGTCTTGGGGGCGTGGCTTAAGCAGCAAAGGTTGTGTGTATTCGTGAGAGAGGGCGAGTGTTTGTGTCATTTCGTTCGAAGGTGAGCACAGACTCACCTGTTGGGAAAACAGCAGCTCAAGTTCGTCGTTTCGTCCTTTTTCTGTTTTTTCCAGCATGACGGACGCGCTTTTACACAACGGCGTGAAGGAGGTTCGAGGAGACGGGAACTACTTCAGGAAGGTGAGGATTTTGTACGATGAAAACCACGTTCGTGTTTCCACGCAGCCTGTGGTGGGATGAAGCTCTGCTGCTCGCTCCTTGGCTTGCTGGAATCTTTATCGACTTTAATCGACTTTAATTTGACTTTGGTTTTGTTTGGAAAAAGACAAAAGCATCAGTGAGGAAGCGAGGTGCGTTCAGGGTCGAATATCGTAGTCTCACTGATAGTAGGTGCATTTATATCTAAACATAATGATATTTAAACGTAAAATATATCTTAATATTACCGTATGGTGCTGGAAATCACATTATCAAGGCAATGTTAGCTTCCTGTGATTGTATTTCGAGAATTAGCTACTTTTATTTAGATTTTGTTTAAAAAGACAAATGCTTGACTGAGTACGTTTGTGGCTTGACTTCTGTGGGAGGTGGTGCGTTCAGGGACTATTGACCTCATCCATTCATTTTGTATCCGTATGCATACATTTCTCTACTTATGCTGGAGCCTACCCCAGCTCTGTTTGGGCCAGAGGCACGGTGATGAATAAGAATAGGAGTGTACCGGCGGTAAGTGCATCATGGCTGCTGGTTATCAACAGAAACCAGTGCAATGTCAGCTTCAGGTGTGTGTGTGTCTGTGTGTGTGTTTCCAGATTAGAAGGGAGGGGTGCGTGTTCTCACACTGGCTGATAAGAGCGTCTACTTTTATCTGAGAGCCGAAGGATGTGTGACATGATTGACAGGAAACAGGAAGTGAATGTAAATTCCAGTGAAAGCCAGTTTATGATTTTAAGCATAGTGTGTGGCGGGGCTCTGACCCACCCCTCGGACAACCATTGTTGCTGCCGTGCCTAACTAGGCAGAGAAACATGCCTGAAATGAGTATAGCGGGTTTAAAAATGCTGCGAGCGTAAAAGTAATGAGCTCATGTATTACTCACTTCCCAATAAGGAGATGATTGCCGCACTAAAAGTTTTATTTAGAACTATTCTTTCCAAGTATTACGAGTTGTTTGGATGACTCAATCGTTGCCTCAGTCCACCCTGTTGTGAGGCGTTTGATGACTCACACACACACACACACACTGGACACTTCATTAAGTATATGTGCCCAATGACATCCATAATCATGCTGCAGTCCATCAGGACCCCAGCACGGCTGTGTCTTTTATTATAACGGTTGTTATTATTATTATTATTATAATTATGCCGACACTTTCCAGCGCAGACGAAGGTGAACCCTGTTCCATTGTACGCGGCTTGCAGCTTTAATTATTATTGTGGTTGCCATTTACTGAGACGTTTGTAAGTGGTTGGCTTTTTGACCAATAGGAAATGAGTATGGTGCTGAGGCCAACAGCACTTACTGCTACTGTGATGATTTGTCGGTGTTATCAGTCAGGGTCTCACTGCTGGACTGTTGTTGTCACAGGCGATTGTGTTGCTTCATCCCAATAAGCCCTTTGTGCCCCCCCCCCAACCCCCCTCCTCCCTGAATCCCCTTGGGAACGCTGCCTGGATGGAGGCTTCCCGTGTCTGCCAGAGCCTCCCAGTCCGATGGCACCACGAGTGGCACACACTGTTTAATGCCATCCCAGTCTTTTCTCTTAAGTCCCTGTGGGAACGCACGGTGCATTCACTGGCGCTTGTCTTCTCCTTTTGGGATTCGTCTGCTCCTTGTGACGACGCCTGAGTGAAAATGACAATTACGTACCGGGAAAAAGTTTTAGGAATTAGGAACTTCAGTTCACAAAAATGGGAGCCAAATTTATGAATTAATAGTATGAAAAAAAATCATTGTAGCATAAAGTTGAAATATTTCAAAAAGATGTTAAGATAGAAAGATGCTAAGGTATTATTAAAGTTGTGTTAGGATGGGGGAAAAGTCATGTTATGAGAATAAAGTCCAAATTTGGTGTGAATAATGTCATAATTACTAAAAATAATACTAATGTTGGAATGTTGAAGACGGCAGTAATTTTACTTGAACAAACTAAAAGTATTATTTTGGCAAGAATACTCAACAAAAACTAACATTTTAGTTGCATTGAGTTGAAATATTAAGGAAAAAAATGTGTAATATTAAGAAAAACAAACCAAATAAAATAAAGCTTTTTGGAAATTGAATTGGGGAAAATATTATAATATGGGAATAAAGTCAAAATATTATAGAAATAAAGTCACAATATTACAAGAAGAATGTTTGTGTTGCTTTACAAAATATAATATATAGAAAGTGTCAAAGTTGCATCCTATATGACCTTCATGCGGAGTAGAAATGGAATAATAAAGTAGCAATAGAATCGCTGATGTGAGGCAAAGATGGCCGACTGCTGCACACCAAAGGGTTTGGTCAAACTGTAAACCCAAGCGGGTCTTTGCTCGCACGCGTTGGGAATGATTTACAAACGTCTTCTGGCCTCAGGCTCTCGTGCTGCTGGAAAGATGGCACAGCAAAAAGCCAAATCCTCAGCTTTCCTCCTCCCCTGGTCGCGGGTTGCAACGCCAGCATTGACGCAGCCGCTGGCCCGCGGCCGCCCGGCAGCCCGGACCGCAGACACAAATTGACAACATGTGTCCCGGCCCTCAGAAGCTTTATTTGTCCTGCTAATTCTTGCGGGAATTGAACGAGCGAGCTGAATAAGTGGTGCGGCTTCTTGAGAAGGTGCTGGCTCACGCTGGGACGGCCTTGCTTTCATAAGCGGGTTGTGACGAGTCCAGAATGCAGCAGATGAATGATTCCCTCCTTGATGCTCACGATAACGGACTGCACTCTTTGTGTTTCGCCCTAATTGTTTGGGAGCATTGCCGCATGCCAGCGGGGAGGGTGGACGAATCGGGTCAGCCTCCTCCTGTGGCCCCCATGGGGTGACCCCCGGCTCATTTGCCAACCATGACCTCATGTTTTTAGTCGCTCAAAGAAAATGGCTGGGAAGTGAGACGTCTGCCGGGTAGATTTAGGATTTACAACCTCGGAAGTCCAACACAGTTCAATGACCTCCCGTTTGATTGGCTTTGGAAATGATGGAAACAGGAATAATCTGTTCCAGGGTCAAACTGTGGACACCAAAAAGCCTTTTTTATTTGTTATTGGCGCTCTTTTAATTGGCATTTCGACATTCTTAACTGTTGTAAGAGTGTACCACTTCACTGCCAGACATTGTAGACCATTTTGACTGATCTTTCAAGGCACAATATTGGGTTCTATGGTTATATGAACATGGAACCTACCGAAAGAAACATTAGACTCCAATCTTTCATCCGAAAAAAAAAAATTCTATTGTTTCCATTTTGTAGTAATCATTAGTAGAATATAGGTAGCTTTCAGGAAAATATTGGTTCCCCACTAGAAAAGCTTTTTGTGAAAAGATCCACTTCAAGCGGAACTTTCACTTTCGCTCAATTTGGACCAAAATGTTGCACCATCAGAAGTTAAACACTCTTAGTATTCACATGTAAAAATGGTTAAAAGCCCTGGTTTGGCTTATGACGACGGTGTAGGTAACATTTTAGCCGTGACAGTAAAACGTTGACTAAGGTAAAAAACTACAGTGGAGTCCAAGGTTGCTTTGACAAGACGTGATGGTGTGTTTGATGACTTGGCACTCAGTTCTTGAAAAGATTGGTCCCAGCTTATAGGGGCGTGGCGTTCCTTCCGCTGGAGTACAATTAATAAGAATAACATCTCGACATCTCCATTAGCGACAAAGTGATCAGTGATAGCGTGCGGCGGAACATGAAGTGAACACGGTGGAACATAACGATGTGTTCGCTGACCACTCCCTCACTGGATAAGACAGTGACGTCATGAGAGCAAGACTTTCCTTGGTGTTAATGTTTAATGGCTGTGTTTGCACACATCACTGCACTTACCGAGTCTTTCCAGCCAGGATATGTTCCGAAGGACTGTGTGTGTGTGTGTGTGTGTGTGTGTGTGTGTGTGTGTGTGTGTGTGTGTGTGTGTGTGACCTGGGTGGTAACCATGTGACTCCCAGTGTTGACGCCTTGAAACGCAGGAAGGATGTTGCAGGTGGTGCAGGGGAAAGCCTTAAAATACAACACAGGCATCACGTATGCGATGCTTCTTGTTTTTCTGCCGGGTGTGTGTTCCCGGGTGTGTGTACCCAAAATGCTAGGAGTGGGTCTCATCGACATACTTTGCGTGTCCACCGGCGCCATATTGTACAAATGAATGAAACAACTCTTTTTCTTGTGAATTTAACAACAACAGGCGCATCGCTGGTAGTGTTGAATTTGACTTGCAGTACAGGTACTCTGTACTCTGTAGCCTACATGGGTAATGTGTACTTTGCAGGGGACGTTAGGATATTTTATTACAAAGCGTGCGGCTTGCTCTGCTGACCACACGGCTCGGCACATCCTGTCTGCAGCAGGAAATGACTTTCCCATGTGCCCGGTCTTCATTTATTTCCTGTGTTTTTATGGAACCTGATCACACTTGCCACCGGGCATTTTAAGATGTGTAGCAAAGCCTGTTTATTTTGGGTTTTTGTACACAACGCTGTCCTTGGGATAAGATGAACTAGCTAGGGAAGGCCATCATGTCCATGAGGAAGGAGGTTTTCATTTATAACTCAACCCCTGCAACCTCAAAAGTGAGGGACCATCTTTTAAACGGGACCTATTGTGCTTTTTTCTGACACCAGCTCCCATATATGGGCGTGCCTGTATATAAGCTGTGAGCTGTACAAGATGAGTGGGACCAATCACACCAAGTGGTGGGCTGTGGGGCGCATAATTGAACACAGTACAGCTGGAAAAGGTGCAGATTATGGAAGATCCAGAAAGCCTTCTGTGCAGGTTATTGTGTGTAGAGTAGCTGCTCTATAGGAGTCCAGAACTCGATCCAAAGGGCCGGAAATGACCATAATAGGTCCCCTTTAAAAAGTTCCGAGATGTAGATGCTGTTTCAACTTTTCTGCCTGCCTTGCTCAAGTCCTTTATCTTTCATTTTTGCAGGGTTGCAACCCGTTCGCCCAGACAGGCCGCAGCAAACTGCAGAACAAGCGAGCCAGTCTCAACCAGCAGATCATCAAGCAGATGAGGATGCGGGCCGGGGCCGAGAACCTGCTCAAGTAAGAACAAACATGTCGGAAAATTGATTTTCGACGCTGCAAGCTGTCAGAGCGGCTGGCAGGGCGGTGGCGCCACTGCATGAGCAGATTTACCGGATTACTCTGAGCATTGCTGTCATGTTTGTACATTCTCCTGGCTCCCCTCCTTCATGGTTGCGTCACACATCATAACAAGTGCTGAGGCTTAACGCGGCGTCTTGATGGAGAACATTCCTGAAACAAAGAGAGACACCACTGGTCCTCATCGCCGGTGTGCTGGAGTTGCTGAGTTGCTGACTCACTGCTTGATACTGATAAATAACCTGCCATGGGGACAATAAGTTGCACTAGCATCAACAATAAGGTCCATTCATTCGTCATTTATTATTATTTTGCATTCTTTTCTTGTAAAACCGCAATTGCACTTGTTTTTCTTGAACGATTCTGTAAACCAAGGTACCCCTGGAACTACTTTTCTATGGTAACTGAAATACGTAGGTTGGTACTGTACACAACATTTTCTAGCAGGAAGATGTGTAACTGCAACTTCTAAATATAACACTGTGCCCTGCATAATTTTTCATAAGCGTAATTGTAGCATATTGTAGAGCAGGGGTGCTCACACTTTTTCAGCATGCGAGCTACTTTTAAAATGACCGAGTCAAAATGATCTACCCACTACAAAAATGCAAAACATCTATTTATTTTCAAATGTATTGAGGATTATTTGTACGTACAATGTATGTTGATGTACCTTACATAACCAAATGAGCCAATATTGCAAAACACACATAATTAACTATTAACATTTTTTGTAATTACCTGAGTTTACTTTGATGACTTGCACTGAATTGAACCAGCCAGGGATGCATAGTCCGGACAGTAGCTGCTGATAGCCAGCCTCAAGCACACTTCCAAATGTTTATCAGTCATGGATAATATCCGTATCATAATATCCGTATAATATTCCATATCCGTATGGAAGTGATATGTTTTTTGCCTTTTTACTTGGTCCAGTTTTTGCCTTTTTACTTGGTCCAGCTCCTTCACTCATTTTAGTGACCATAAACTTTAGCGAGGGCTTAAAATCTCGCAATTCAAAATTCAGTTGTCATCTGATTGGTTGTCCTGTATGTCAATCAAGTAACGGGGATGGATGATAGGCTGACATCGTAAGTTCTGCTGCACTTAGAGACGTTGTTTGATTTGATTGGTCGCCCGAAGGGCAACATTCAGTTGTCATCTGAATGGCTGCCCTGTATATCAATCAAGTGACGGCATTGATGCTGGGATGATATTTTTTTAATGTCACGCCGCGATCGACCAGTACCACCTCCGCGATCGACCGGTAGATCGCGATCGACTTAATGAGCACCCCGAGTTTCCAATATGAAAATAGGCACTTTTAGGGCTTTTTCTGGGTGTGCCCATTATTCGAGGGCTTTTGAATTTAACATTTAAACATTCTGTAACTGTCACGCAAGTTTTGGCTTAATAATAAGCCAAACACCGAAAGTTCTGAGGTGCCTCATGCACCTCATTTTTTAAATTGTTGTACATTATAAAAAAGGTGTAATGCAAAGTTGATACGCGTCACTCATGCGCCTCATTTATATACTTTATATAAAAATATCTATTTAGTTTTTGCTATGAGAAAGCAACATAACATCACCTCAGCGGCAACGAGACTTTATGTTTGTATTCATTGCACTGCTGGTCAATGTCCGCAGAGCTTCATGCATGACACTCAAAAACAATACAAACCCGCCTCTTCCTCGTCTGTGCTTTGCAGCTTTCAATGCAAATGACCTTTATGGCGTCAAACAAAGGTGGGAAACCACGAGGGCGGTATTACCTCTGACTGTCACGAGCACGGCTTCCCGAGAATTGAAATCACATGCCACTTCAGTGTCAGAATACATGAACAGCAGCTCTCCCAGTCAGGCAGCACTCATGCATCACCGGACTGTGATGGCAGCAGCACCACGACGGTTGGTCCATGTAACATGAAAATACTTACTGAACTTTGGTGCAGGCCTAGATAAAGGTGTGGATTTCCCTCAGTCATCTACAGCTGCCAAGTGCTGGAAGCACTCGTGCAGTTCCCAAAGCACCACCAACCAATTATCTTGCCAGCTATTGCCAGCTATTTAGACAATAACAATGGTTTTGTGGTTTTGACTCATTTTCAGTGGCTAGTTAATCTGTACTGCAAAACCTGACTACTCTAAAGTATATCCAAGTATTGGCTCTTGATATTACACAATGCTTGCTGTACTCCTGTTCTGTCAATACAGTACGTTTCCCAAAGCAGGCACTCGTGCTGTTTCACAGTGCATGTTGAAATCCCATGGACCACAGCCCCTAGACTGTTCTCTTCCTACTCACTCAGTTGTAGTTTCCTCAATGAACCTCAGCTCTCCTATGTCACCACCACTCGTGCAGCCCCAAGACTGTGAAGACTGTTCTTCCTACTCACTTGTGTTGTGAGTTGTAGTTCCTTCATTGAATCGCATCTCCCCAGTGGCAGCATCACTCATGCATCCCCCAGATGGTGGCTGACTGTAGGCAAGACACTACTCACTTGTGTTCTCTCAATGAACCGCATCTCCTCTGTGCCAACTGCACTCGTGCAGCCCTCAGACCTTGACGCAACCACCACCACGCTTGGCTGTTATCTTGCTACTCACTTGTGTTGACTTGTAGTTTCCTCAATGAACCTCAGCTTTCCAATGCCAGCACCACCCGTGCAGCCCCAGGTCTGTGACATTAACACCACCCTGCTCAATGTTACCTTGCTACTCACTTGTGTTGAGTTGCAGTTCCCTCAATTAACCGCATTTCCTCAGTGCCGACTGCACTTGTGCAGCCTCAAGACCTTGATGCAATCTGCACCATGCTTGACTGTTATCTTGCTAGTGTTGAGTTGTAGTTTCGTCAATGAGCCGCAGCTCTCTTATGCCGGCAGCACTCGTGCAGCCCCAAGACCTTGGTGCAGTCAGCACCATGCTTGACTGTTATCTTGCTAGTGTTGAGTTGTAGTTTCGTCAATGAGCCGCAGCTCTCTTATGCCGGCAGCACTCGTGCAGCCCCAAGACCATGATGTTATCTCCAACATGCTTGACTGATATCTGGAATTCACTTGCTTTGCCAGCCATTTAGATAATAATGGCTGCGTGTTGACTCCTTTTCAGCAGCTAGTAAATCTATGCTGATATTCTGTACACTGTCTACTTTAAATCTATCTACGTTTACTTGTTGGTGTATTGTCTTAGTATGACTTTGTACAGGTGAAATTATCGACTTTACGTTCATGTTTGTGTGCATGTGTGTGTGTGTTCATAAAGGGAATGTGTGTTTTGCCAGCTTCCTGTCTGCCTTCTCGCATTCCTGCAGTGCTTCACATACTAGTCTGTCCTGCGAAGGGGCAAATGGACTTTTTCTGCAGCTTTCTCCATGTAGGCAAGCACATACTGTAGTACTGTATGTACCGCCTGTGTACCCACCTTCTGTTTTTAAATCAGTGTGTATCTTTTGTGTGTGTGCTGTGCAGCCATGTGTTGTCAGCTGCATTCCTCCTGTCTCTCAGCAGCAGGTGGAATCCATCTGGTTGGACGGGTTATTCTTTATTGTAAGTCGTCTTCCGTAAAGAAAAGAGACAAGTTGTGTAATGTCTCTCAGTTGTCTCAGTATCAGGCTTTGTGTTTTCCTGCGGACACAACCGACAAAAATAATACCAGCAGTCAAAATGTCAACTGCAAAACATGCCGAGTCCATAAATATTGTGCTTCCTCTTACAGGCTGAGGGAACTAACTGTGTCTTCATGTTTGTCTTACTGGAGGTGGTAACATTGGAAAAGGGTCTTAAAACTATCTAACCCTGTCCAGCTATTTACCAGCTGATGCACTTGATCATATTTAAGGAAAGTGTAAATGTTTCAGGCAAGCTACTTGTAGTGGCTATTTGTCCTTCACTAAAATAATAAACGTAACTTACACTATAATCAAAAGGCCACTGATGCACCATGGGTTTTGTTTTACGCAGGCAAAAGAGTCATTGTCCAAACAATCTTGTTCCGTTTCTTCTTCTTTCCTTTTATTACCGAGCAAGCAAACAAACAAACAAAAAAGGAACTTGCGCTGGTACAAAAACCATAGGCCCACCCCGGTGCATGCTGGTCCTATGAGCACTGCCTACCTAAATATATTGCAGGGGCCCAGGGTGTTATCCAATGAAATAAACCCAGAAATTAACGACTAATTAACCCCAACAAAATATGATAGATAAACAAATAAATAAATAACTAACAAGAAAATATTATCAAGTAATCCAAACAAAACAACAACAACAAAAAATAAATCAATAGATATCAGAAACCTAGGAACACACTAATAAATAGCTCCTACACTACTATTAGCCACTATTAGCTACTATTGTGGCCTTGCATGCATCTCATCTCCAACACCGTAGCGCTAGCTTGAGCTCACTGCTTCCCCCTCTGGTCACGGCTGGAATTACACCCACCAAGTTGTTTGGAGCTGAGAGGTTTTTTTTTTGCTTCCGTCCAGACTGGCCAAGCAGTTCACCATCATGGAATTAATTAGCAGTGTTACAGTTTAAGAGTTAACTATGATCTTCAACAGGTAGGCACCATCAGTTCTTCTCCTTGTTTGGTTGTCGTGGCAGCTTAACCTTTCCAAAGATGTTTCAGATGAACTTAGCCTTCTCAGTGTGCCGTTTACAGCTCACGAAAAATGCAACAATTCCAAACTCCTGTGGGGGAGTAAGCACACTTTACAACATAAAAACTTGAATACTTGCACCAGGGGAGAGGGAAAGGGGGCGAAGGTGTTCTAGCGCAGGCCAGCAGCCATATTGTATTTTAAATCTGCTGGGTCCCCAATGAGCAAACGGTCTCAAACCCTTTATCCCTCTTAAGTAATGGTTTGCAAGACCGCCTATATGGCCGTCTTTTTCTGATTAGAGGGTAGGTGAGGTGACACGACAGGCTGTGATTGACGGCAGCGACAGGTGATGCTTCGAGAAGCGATACCGTCGTCATGCCGCCCATATCAGCAGCGCACACAAAGCACAGAGATCACGTTTATCTATGCTGACACCCGCACACTGACGCTTGGAGCGTACATTTCAGACTTATCTGTCCTGTGCAGACGACACACTGTGCAAAGACATGATCCTTCTCACCTTCTCACCGAACAAGCTATCGTGTTTTACACACATCAATCCCGGCATCAACAGACTGCTCAGTCGGCATTAATGGCGCTGACGTGTTGTTGGTAAACAACAGAACAGCAAGTGTAACACACGTGACTTTCACACCTCAGCAGTACAACATTTTAAAGCGCACAAGGAGCTAGGTAAACAGCGGCACCTACCAAAACGAAGGCAATTTGTCCCCATAGGAAATTTAGTTAATCCAATTAGAGTTTTGTGCAGGATGCTTTGGATTTGGACTAGTTTGTTACGGCAATACTGTACCAAAACCGAGACAGTGTACCAAAAGAAGGCAATTTTTTTGACTGTACGTGCAATTTAAAGCAGAGGAAAGACAGTGGTTTGCACCTCATTGGCCTCACAGTCAGGCGACCGCGGGTTCGTATCACCGTTTGTTATCTGCAATGTGGCAGGAAATTTTCAACCAACACCTGAATCATATATGTAAACCGGAGCGGTCAAAAACCAAGGTTTAACTGCACTTATAATGCAGTTACTGTCTTTTTGTGGCCATCAGGAGGTTGCCTACAGCCACAGTTGTTCATAGCAGTGCACTTTGACCTGCCACTAATGAGACACTGCTGTTAACTTACTAGAGGCGGTAATTGGAGCCTTTATGCTTTGCCAATAAAAAAAATGCTTTGATGCTTGCTGTACTGAGCTGACGTTGGCTTGAGCGGCGTGCGTTTTTCTTCCACTCTGACTCCGCCCTTCAGCTACGCCACCGACAGGGTTCCAAAAAGTGTTGAGCTGTTGACAACGAAAATGAACAGAAATGTGCACTACTTGTGGGAAGCGAGGCTTAGCTGACAGCTGACAGCAGCACAGAGTGACGCAGGCGTGCGGTTCACATAATAACACGTCTGACCGTTTCTCTTACATGCGTGTGTGTGTGTGTGTGTGCGCGCAGGGCGACCTCCAACAACAAGGTCAAAGAGATGGTGATGCTGGAGCTGAGCTACGTCAACTCCAACCTGCAGCTGCTCATGGGACAGCTGGAAGGACTCAACAGCTCCGTGGAGGTCTACCAGAGCAGCCAGTGAGTGCCAGCTCGCGGCATGCATGTCCGCGCATTGGGAAGCTTCAAGTCCTGGTCTCGGAGGCTCAGGGCTGCCTCCTGGGGTCATATGGGAACATTTCAGGTGTATTTTTCAGGAAGATTTGGTTGAACACAAGCTACCTGCACAACACATGATTACATTGATTTTGGACAATGATGACAATAATATAAAAATAATATATTATTATTATTGAGAATAATAATATATAATTAATAATGTAATAATAATAATAATGTTATTATAAATAATAATAATATATAATTAATAATATAAAAATTATAATATATTATTATTATTATTATTATTATTATCATTGTCCAAAAGAAGACAGACTAAGTTGTGTTGAGCCCTCATGTAATCCTGGTCATCATGTGTTGTGCAGGTAGCTTGTGTATAATAATAATAATAATAATAATAATATCTAATTAATAATATATTATTGTTATTATTATTATTATTAATAGCATGTGCTGGCATAGCCGCATACTCTACCGATAATGTGATGCAAAGCAGAACCATTCCAACAATTGGTACAGAAACATACAGTATCTGTCTATGTGACTAAATCTAACCTCCAACACACTTGGCGATGTCGCTGGTGGCACTTGGAGATGAATGACACACACACACACACACACACACACACGGGGCGAAAGGTTGCAGCATCTCTTGGATTTAAACTAGTCGGGCTGGTTTGGCGACAAAGGAGCACACATTTGAAACCACAGGCTCAACGTGCAAAGTGACATGAGAAGCATCCTTTATATTCTCTCTGTGTGTGTGTGTGTGTGTGTGTGTGTGTGGAGCCAAGTGGAGCAGGGTGCCGACCACTAATGAATCCATTCATGCACTTTGATTATTTGATGGGAACAAAAGGATATTCATATTTTGAACAAAGCCAGTGGGAGTGGCGTCAAAGGACGAGCGCAGGAATGAGTATTTCTTTTAGCGTATGGACATGTGGAGTAAAATGATGACTGATTGGCCATATTTGGGTCATTTATAAGCCTGGCTGGAACTTCCTTCCTGGGCGCTTTGACTTCACGTAGCAAGATAGAAACCCCAACCAACTCAAACATGAAAACACAGCAGCACCTTCGTCTTTTATGTTGGATGCTCTGAGCACGGAGGCTGCCGAGCTCCTTGACAGGAAGTGGATCATAAACTGGAGGCTTTGAAGTACTTTTCATTAGGAGTGTTTTCTTCCTAATAGTTTTTTCCCTCGGGGCCTTCAAGCCCTTCGTCGCGCCACTCGACTTAAAAGGAACACTTGAAATCTCTCAAAACCATCTGTCTCTCTCACACGCACACAAGCGCATTGACAGGGATGCACGTAAGTTGCATTCGAGCACACGCACACATCACGCGTGACAACCAATCACAACACAAGGGATGTGGTGCCAAGGTTGCTATGGTAACTGTACCGCTGGCCATAAAGACAAACGCGCTTGCAACTGAGGACATAATTTCATGATATTTGATGATAATTTGAAATTGTAACACAAAGCCGCTGATGACTTTATAAGAGCCCGATGTTCATGAAGGCATCGTTAGTTTGTATTTATTAGCCAGACGTCTGTCTCGTCGCGACCCAGAGACTTTAAAAGTGGCTTTAATGGATGGGCGCACAAGTCCGTGTGTGTGTGTGTGTGTGTGTGTGTGTGTGTGTGTGTGTGTGTGAGACGCATGCGTGCGTCAGCAGGAACATCGAGCTCACAACCCAAGAATCCGCAAAACCGCATTATTGTCTCCGTCCGCTTATTAAGTTAATACTTCTACCAGCTGGGCTACGGATCCAAGGATCCACGGATGGGCTGTAAATTGCAAACCACAAACTCATTTTGGATTTAGACAAAAAAACAGCATCTCTTTCAAAAAAGAGAAAAAAAAGAAGTAGGGATGCTCCGATCACGGCTGTAAGCTCATGCTAGGTGTAGGCGTTTGCTTCTAAGATCCAGCGATGCTTAAAAATAACCAAAATACAGCGAAATACTGTACACAATACTCATACACATCGCTCTTCTGAACGGCCGTGGGCCCCCGCCCCCGCCTCAATAGCACTCACATTGCTTGTGACATGACAAAAACAACCACAAATGACAACAAAAAATAGATTTTTCTTATGCTTTTCCAGTTTTTGGCTGCCTTTGTGTCTTTCCCACATGATTCCGCAGTGCTCCGCCACCCATGACGTCACCATTTAAATGGCGTCGGTGTCTTCCCACGGGACCAAGCGCTGACTCGGTCGGGTGCAGATAAGAGCACAAGCAGCGCCTGTCCTCCAAGCTCTGTGAACACTGCATGGGAATCCTGGGGAGGGAACCTGAAATACAAGATGGGTCCAGGACTGGAAGCCAAAAGCAGGTTTTTTATTCCCAGCAGAGAGCGTCTTTGTGAAAACGTGAGCTCACGTCAGACTGGATTCAGCTGGTTTTTAGCGGGAGCTCACCTGTGTGGACCAGAATAAACGTACATGTTGTGGTTCTTCGCTTTGTAAAGGTTCTTGACCTTTTTTGCACCACCTTCAATGAGCTGATGCAGAAAGACTGAAATGTCGTAACGAGGCTCTGACAGGAACACTTGGAAGAAGCAGAAGGCAAACCTCCAGCGTGTTCACATTCATTTTTGCGTATGCTTCATGGCCAATTGTACAAATCCACGAAGCCACTGGTTTTTAATGGACTTTCGGGCTCTGGTCTATGTCTTGAACACAGTAGTGGGGGCTGAACGAGTGTGTGCATGCGTGCGTGCGTGCGTGTGTGCGTGTGTGCGTGCACGCTGCCGAGAGGTTTATCAGAGCAGATATCCTCTCCAAGGCCAGGGCGTGCAGTCCGAGCAGACGTTGCAGTGCAGTCGGGCAGTCATTCGATGGGCCGTAACTGTCAGTGCGCCGTACGGATGAACTCATGGAGGACTCGCAAATGCAGGAATGCGTTCTTATCGTGGGCTGATGAATGCTTTTGTGGAGTTGTTGACTGCTTCAAAGGTTAAAGGTCAGGCGGATGTTGACGCGTGATAGATTCTCCCATCTCATTAAAAAAAGGAGTTTAAAAAAACAATGAAAAAAAAAAATCCAATTATTGGCCTGCACATTCTAAAAATATTATTTAACAAGAAAACCAAATGAAAAAATTTGAAAAATATTCAGAGAAAGAAGTTGCAATATAAAGAATAAACTCCAAATATTATGAGGATTAATAACATAATTTTAGCTGTATAATGTTGAAATATTAAAGGGAAATGACATTTAAAAAAAGTTTTAGTATTATGACAAACACAACAACAAAGTGTTAATTTTCAGACAATTAGATTGCAAAGAAAGTTTTAAACTCAAACTCAGTTAAAATAGTTTTAAAAAATGTAAATAAAAACAATAGCGGAAATTTTACAAGGATAAAATAGAAATATTAAAAGAAAAAAGCTATATTCTAATAAGGACAACAAACGTAATTTGATGAGAATAAATGCATAATATCATGAGGAAAAATAATGCAATTTTAGTAGACTATAGTTATTTTTTTACTTATTTTTTAGAACTATTCTAGTTGTTGATAGTCATGGTTTCATCCATTTCAAAAGGCAGCTGTCAGCAGAACAAATGTCCATTGAGGACGAGTGTTTTCATAGTTTCCTGTGATGCTTGTCCCCCCAGCAGCAGCAGGTATTTGTCAGGTTTACCTGCACCGTCCACCTCCATAACCGGCTCAGCCTGCTTTCCATCTGTCAGCACGTTGTTACTGGCGTTTTAGCCAGCCCTTAACGACCACCTGGTCAATGTTAGGGAGACCAAATGAAAGGAAAAAGGCCCCTGGGAAGTTTAATTTACACATTCATATGGAGTTGGTGTTACAGGTTTGGGCTGTGAGGCTTGCTTTTGACTTTGTAAAACCCAAACCACCTGCTGTGTATGTGTGTGTGTGTGTGTGTGTGTGTGTGTGTGTGTGTACTGCAGCGGCACCGTCTGCCTAATCCGTCTGCGCTGTGCGACTTTCTCAAGTGGCAATCATATCATGGCCTCCTTTCAGTAAATACTACTGGAGGTTAACCAAAGGCTTTATACAGATCTACATCCCTGCCTGGTTCACCATTTATTTTCTCTCTCTTTTCTCTGCTTTAAATTGTCAATTGTTCGTTTTTTCATGGCAGCGTAAAGAGACGTTGGTTTGATGGCGCTATCTGCAGGGGGAAAAGAGCTAATCATCCAGTGAAAGTCGTTTGACAAATAAATGTACTCAAAATGTGATGTCACTGCACTTTTTGCACGTGTTAGTTAGTGAGTCAGGTTATAGTTTTATTGTCAAATAAAGCATTGTTAGGACTTTTTAACCATTTTCTCGGCAAATAAGAGATCTACTGTACTGTATCGCCTTTGTTGGAAAGTTACCTTGTGTGTAAAATTCACTTTCCCATCGTTGTTTCAACATTGTGGACATCAAAGCTAAATTAGCTTTAGCTAATTAGCCATCATGTGCTTTTGAAGTACTTGCTGCTAGCAGCAAAGATAGATAGATAGATAGATAGATAGATAGATAGATAGATAGATAGATTAGCCGACAGTGAAAGCTTGATTGTAGGTCATCAAATCATTTTTTTGGTTATATTTTATGACCCCAAAAGGCCTTTTTGTGCTTTAATATCCTTTAATGGACCAGCCATCCCAGCTAGGGATCCTACACAAATACAAAATAACTTTATTTAAACCGTCCGTATGTCACATACCTTCCCACAATAGGTTGGTGGCCATCTTGGTTGTTTATATATGTGGAAACCTAACAGTGCTAGCTTGTCTATTAATTAATTAATTTATTTATTAATATTGACCTAAAAAGGCCTATGGGTACTATAAATATATAAAACTTTAAGGTCACAAAAAAGACATTTTCATTTACATTGATGTCTTTATGTGTGTGTTTTTCTTAGGGAAACTACCAACATTCCGCTCATCGCCCTGGGTCTGAAGGAGACGAAAGAAGTCAACTTTTCGACGTCATTTAAGGTTCCTAGGACACCATCACACTAAGTTCATATTCACTGGAACTTGGTTATTACATATTTAGCAAGGATTTATGCTTTACCGGTGGGATTAAGTAGCTAAACATTGATGTGTAGGTTAGCAGGCTAACGTAACATCCTAGCTAAGGTTAAGATGACCATCACAAAGGCAGATATGGTTTTTATTGTTATTATAAGGACTCAAAGCGTCTGTACAATCACACATTTACCATCACTGTTGCATGTATGCGGTTAGATTGTTTTTTTCCCAACATGCATTTGGGTCACATGAGTGCGGCCTGTACTGCTGCTTCTATTTGTTAACTGACGAACAATGAAGCTTAGACCATAAAACGTGTTGTTTACCAATGTGTGTCATGTGTAGCAGAGGCGTCGTGTAACCATGCGCGTTCATCCCGCTGCAGCTCACCTTAATTTTAACGACCGGGTGTCGGCTTCCTCTGGTCGGCACCTACTTATATGACATTTATTGTCGGGAGGGGTTTCTCCTTTACGTAATGCACCAGTGCGAGGGACTGTAAGTGAAAGGTCAAGTTGTTAAACCAAACAGGCAGAAGATATTTAGTGATATTTAATGTTTGTTTCCGACAGGATTACATCGTTTCGCATTACAACGAAGATGGCACGAGCTTCGAGGACGAGATCGCCGACCTGATGGACTTGCGGCAGGTTGGTGGCGTGTGTGTGTGTGTTATGGCCGCTACATAAGAAAGAATCTAAAGATTAATTAGAATATATAATAATATAATATAAAGTTGGAATTTTTGGAAAATTAGGTTGTGGAAACATCTTAGAAAAGTAAACTCCAAATATTATGGGAATAAAGTCATAATTATAAGGAGAAAAATTACAAGTTAGAAAATTAAAAAACAAAACAAGAACAGAAACTGGGATAAAAATCAGCTGTAATTTTGCAACAATAAAATCTAAATATTAAAAGTAAGTCTATGCTGCTTATCCTCACTAGGGTTGCTGGTGTATGCTGGAGTCTATCCCAGGTGACTTTGGGTGACAATTATAGCACATTTTGCGACCCTGGGAGGATTTGAAACAATCGCAGGAAATATTTTTTTTCTATTCGGGCCTAAGCCCTTTGGCAATGGAAGTGCCATTTATACAGTATTTGCAGGAGCCATGTTGTACTGAGCAGCCTGGACGTGTAGCGATGGCATGTCAAATTTTCATCACAAGATTTGCAAAAATCTTTGAAGTTGTGTGTCTTTTGAAGCGTGTTATTCCAAATCGTATGATGTGTAGATCACATGCTGGGTAAGCACATTTGCTACTTTGCTCGCTTCCAACGTCCAGGCATGCAGGACGCCGAGCCGTACCGAGGTGGGGGTGGAGCTGCTGGCAAAATACTTCAACCATCTCCCTCTGATAGAGAGTCGATTCTTCTCGCAGTCCCATCACAGTGGCCTCTTCTTCACGTGGTACACATCATCACATCACGCATCTACTGTAAATGCGCTGTTGCTCAAGTCTAACAAGGTTGTCCTCCTCGCTTTTCCCTCAGGTATGACTCCTTCACAGGCGTTCCCGTGTGCCAACAAAACATGTCCCTGGAGAAGGCGAGCATCCTCTTTAACATCGCCGCCCTCTACTCCCAGATCGGCACACGGAGCAACCGGCAGACCTCGCTTGGCCTAAAGGAGGCCATCTCTGCCTTCCAGAAGGCTGCAGGTACTCTAAGACGGAGGTGAGGATAACTCCTTCCCGGGCACAGTTTTCTCTTAGGTTTCTGCCGGGTCTCGTGCAGGCATCCTCAACCACCTGAAGGAGACCTTCACCCACACGCCAAGCTATGACATGAGTCCAGCCATGCTGGCCATGCTCATCCGCATGATGCTGGCTCAGGCTCAGGAGTGTCTCTTCGAGCAGCTGGCTCTTCCCGGCGTTCGCAACGAGGTCCTGACCCTGCTCAGGATGGCCCAGGAGGCTGCCAAGGTGAGACAAGTGCAACATCCACACACACACACACACACACACACACTCAACCCTCTTCTTTTTTAACTGCCACCTCACCAGGTGTCGGAAAGCTACGACCACGTGCATCAGTCCATGATCCAGACGCCGGTGAAGGACAACGTGCCCTTTTTCTGGTCCACCATGTCTCAAGTGAAGACCAATCACTACCGCTCCATGGCGCACTACTTTGTGGCCTCAGCCCTTCTGGACCATCAGGGTAAGCCACAGTGGTTAACTCATGTTGTTTACCGACAGCTAGTATATAGTAAGCATTTGCTAGCTGGCGGGTGTGATTGAAGTGTACAGTATAGACAGCCTTAATGTATAAAGTATGCAGATTTAAGCAAATCTTACATATTTTTTGCCTCAATTAAACATTTTCAAGCATAAAAATGGTGAAATGAACTCAAATACAAAGACGTGATGATGCAGTATGTAGTGTTCTACAATGGTTACTCTGTGTCAGTACTATTATGTCATGTTGGGTGAGACACACAAGCACCAGACTTGCAGGTTTGAATTATCTCACAACAGGCACAAGAATCCCTTGCATGGGCTACTATTACGGCTTATTGTCTCTTATTATGTTGGCTGTATTGGCTAATACAAGTGAAGGGAAGGTGACTATAGGAGTGTTAGTTCATGTCTATCAGGCTCTAATAATGCTAAAAACAATATTTAGAAGGTTCTACACAGGCTTTCTATGCTCTAACTATGAAAACTAGTAAAGAACAAATTCACGACATTGTGCACGACATTTTGCCCATAGTTGACACCAGCAAAAACATACGTTGGCCAGACGGATGATGCATTTTTTTTCCATTCGATCTCAGCCATGGCGCGTCCATCTCACCGGCGGCATGTCCGTCATGCCAACATATTCTTTACTGCTCCTGTGCGGGTGTACCCAATGTAGTATATTGTAATAAAATCTTATACATGCTTGACGCATACTGTTATGGATGGGAATACGTGCTGCTGGACTGACTCACGTCCAGCCACAAATGGTGTTGCATAACAGCTATTTAGAGACACACACACACACTCTCACATTGTGGTGTCTTTTCCATGAAGTCGAGAGAGCTGTAGGGCTAAAAAGAGGCAGCCTTACTGCGGAAGAGAAGAAAGTTTCTATAAGAGAGGCATGTTTTGTGTTCTTTTGCTGGCGTACACAGTACAATACAGGGGAATGTCAGTACTTTACTTTTATGAATAGGGAGCAGAGTACTTTGAATGGGGGGGGTTGCTCATTATGGGATTCCTGTGTGAGGCCGGAGAGAATGGATCCATGAACCGCAGGTCTGTAGAGGATCATCACGTTACAGGAAAGTTGGAGGAGACACCCTTGATAAATACTGTACTTGACTTCATGGGACATTTATTTTATGAGCACCCACCCATGAAAATATTTCTTCTGTAGTCTGTACATGCAGCCAGACCTCTGTTGATTTTAAGTTAGCATTTCAAAAATCATTTACAGCTCCAGGTTTCGACTATCAACTCCTCGATTTATTTGAATTGGAGGAATTAATCAGTGTTGACTTACTTTTATGGCCTAAAAGCAGACAAAATGGCCAGCACTGATTTGCTTTGTGTCCTCTTGTGTGTCCAGTGGCTCCCACCGATGATGAAGACCAGCAGGAGAAGACCTTGTCTCAAGTGTACGATCACCTCCCTGAAGGATGCTCTCCTCTGGACATCCTGAAGAAGAGATCGGAGCGTGAGCGAGTCGGTAAGCGAGTGGATGGCATGGCTGGAGGCGACAATGTCTTCTGAGGTCTCGGGCCTTCTCAAAGCAACGACCATCGTGCGCTGCAGGTCGAGCCCACATCCGCCGTGCCATCACAGGCCACGAGGAGGCTTTGAGGATCCACTGCTTGTGCCACCACCTCAACAAGCTGGAGGTCCTGCACGACATCCTGAAAGCCAGCCACCAGCGCTCCCTGCACAAGTCCAGCGAGAACCAGAGTGAGGAGGAGTTTCCAGACTACTTGGTGGCGCCGGACATTATCTGTGAGTCTCGAATGATAAAATGTATTCATAATTGAGGGGACGGTCTGCATTGTAATCACACCGTAATTTAACGGTATTTATCAAGCAGCCGTCAATGCTCCAATTTAACCACAGTCCAGTGTCTTATAGTCACAGAGTGAGCTGTGGCTGTAGGCAACCTCCTAATATAGTTTTTATTAACTCCACAAGATGGCAGGGGCTGCATGGTAAGCATCCAGTAGGTATACGTGTTAAAAAATGGCCTTGGCCTTTCCCTGTCCACTTTCTCATGCACTCCAAATGATTGTTACAATGAATATTGTATACAAAAGGAGTTGTCAAAAGGACGCAACTAGATGGTGCAGATGTACCTAATGAAGTGTCCGGTGAGCAGTGTTTCCAGAAGGCTGCTGCATGGGGCACCACACTTTCATTCCCAGCTGCTGATGATGTAATGTTTACTTTTAGGCTACATCGTCATACGTGATGGTTAAAATGTACTGTAATTATGATTGCAAATATTGTTTTTTTTCTAGCTAAAACCGAACACCAAGCAGAGCTGGAGGTTCCTGCTGCCATTAAGGTGAAAGTCAGCGACTTTTTCCAGAGGCTGGTATGTGGGCTACTAATCTGCTACTCACGTTCATGTCCTTTTAAGTGGTGGAAGACTTGGTCTGGGGAAATGTGGTGTTCTTTCTGGAGATACAGTACATGTAATAAGCTCCCAGGTGAGTGTCCAGGAAGTTGCGAGGCATTTTTATTGCAGCAGATTTGCAACAGAACCTCCTGTACATCCACCTGAACAACAGAACACTAACGCTTACCAAGGTGCTCAACTTTGTAACACTGCTATTGTCAGAGAGAAGGGAGCAGCTTGGAGGGGGAGAAGTAGGACATGCTTGGGATTAGTGTTTCATCAGCTGCTTGCCACCTGACCTCTAAAACACGCACCTAGGTTCCAGGACGGTGGACACCGAGTGCTATTTTGGACAATATCCTTGGTACAAAAACTGAAAATGATGATTCCTCCTAAAAAAAAAAAAACATTGGACTGGTAATTATCTTCTTGGACAGATGAATCCAAGTCCTTCCCGACGTGCCACGTTGTGTTCAAGGCCCGAAACTGTGCGGCGTCACTGACCCACAACTCCACTGTGTATCCCCCCCAGGGTCCTCTGTCCGTCTTCTCTGCCAAGCAGCGCTGGACGCCACCTCGGACGCTGTGCCTGCGCACTGAGGACCGAGACCTGGGTTTCACACTGAAGGGGGACGCCCCAGTCCAGGTGGTTTCGTTAGACCCCCTCTGCCCTGCTGCTGTGAGTAAACGTGTAGTCCACATTTACAATGAAAAACATATTTTTTTTCTTAATTGTGTGGTCGGTTTGAACCAAGTGACTTCAAAAGACTTGAAACAATTTATCATTATGATGGTAATGATTTGATGATTTATCATCTGTATGATAAGTTATTTCTCATGACACAGCATCAAATGTTAATACTGTTCCATGTACTGTCTACACCGCATGTTGGTGGGCAGTACTGCACATTTTGCAATGAATCCAACACCAAGTAAACACAGGATCAGTATTGCCCATAACAGTATTGCCCTCCGTTAAGAATGGATGGTGGTTCAGCCGGTCCATGGGTCACAAAAGGGTGGGCGCCACTGATCTAGAATTTGGGGGAACTCTGTGGTTGCCGGCTGTATTAAGAAGTTATTGTTGGGATTAGATCAGACGGCTTTTAGCACCATCCTCTTTGAAAGTTTGCTTTTTGAAGTGACGGTGTTCCTGTGTGATGACATCGAACAGCTCAGGGTTTGGTGACGGTGCTTTGGGGTTAAAGATTTTCGAACATTTCAGACTTCTTGTTAAAAGTTAACAGAATGATGCTGAAGAGCAGCCGGGCACGCTCAGTGTGAACATCCCGTCGTGAATACCCAACAAGTTTGGCTTCCTTATCTGCTTGTTGAACCTTTTATGTTAAGTAACCCCCACGCTCCCCGTCTGATGGTAAAGTCATTACGAGTCGGCGTTTGCTCTCCTGAGCGCGGCCGGTGTGACAGCTCATTAGGAGGCGCTGACAAGGAGCCAAACAGATTAGCAGCGTTACGGCAACTCATTGGCTAACTGGGTCATTCTCTTTAGAACTTTCATTCTGCTTTCATGCTTATTCTGATCCCACGGACCCTTTCCCACAGCCGCACGCTTTGGTCTGCTCAAGGTGTCCCGTGAAAGTCGTTGAAGCGGACCTGCTTGCTTAAATATTTACTCATGGCGTCAGGAGGTCATTGTAGACCCACGCTCTTGCTCTCCTCACGCTCCTCACGCCCCCCCCGCCTCGTGTGTTTGCAGGCCGACGGGCTGAAGGAGGGCGACTACATCGTGGCTGTGGGCGACACCTCTTGCAAGTGGATGAGCGTGGGCGAGGTGATGCGGCTGCTGAAGGACGTGGACGAGCAGGGCGTCGACATCCAGGTGGTCAGCATGCTGGACAGCAACCCCACAATGGTACGGCTAGGTGTCACATGTCCCACAATAGCACAGCGGAAGTGCGTTAGCCTTGATGGCGGAGTTTAACGTCACAAACTAGAGGGAGTCACCTTTTGAGTTATTTAAGACGCCTTTCCAGAGGAGTCCTATGCCTTTTTATGTTAGTCTCCAAAAGTGTCCAGTAAGACCAGAAAAAAGCGGCGAGATTGTCGCTAGTCACCACTTCCTGTCCGCCTGCCATTCGGCTTCCTTCAGGAGCACATTTACAGCAACGCACACAAACACAAGAATATTATATCTACTAACTTGGGTAATAAAGGTGACTATAGGGGTGTTATTTCATGCCCAGAGGGCTCTAATATTAAACCATATTTAGGTCGTGAGCAGGTTTTCAGTGTTGTAGCTATAAAGAATATTGTATTTGTAAATAAGGACTACTACTTTGATTCACTCATCACAGTCCAATTAATGGCACCAATTAATGGCAATTAATGGCATGGTTAGCACCCCACTCATTATTTCCTTGTGTGTGTGTGCGTACACAGCCCGCCAAGAGTGCCACCTTCTGCGGGAACCTCCCCAAGACCTACTCCATGATTTGTCTCGCCTACGACGACGACGACAAGAACCCCAAGTCCCGCAAGGTCAGCAAGAAGTCGTCCTTCCTCAGCTGGGGCCTGAAGAACAAGATGAAGAGCGCCAGCACCATCAGCCTCCCCACGGCCGAGCAGTCCTGGAACAAGCCCTGTCCCACCTTCCCCAGCTCCTACAAGGACGGCATCCTCTACTGAGCCCCCTCAGCGGACCCGCCGAGGGAGCGAGCAGCGGTCTTACCCTAAATGTCCGTGCTGACACGCTGGATGGCAGCTGGCGGTGGATGCCGGTGTTGGTACACTGGTGCCCCCCCAGTGCACAACCGTCTCATGCAGTGTCAACTAACACAATGTACTAGTACTGTGCCAGCACCGTGGGGAAAACCACTTCTCTTATATATCTCGTATATTTATACACATATCCCAAGATGACCTCCTCTGCCTTCAACCAGGCTTCAGCCATGCACTGTACAGTCCAAGGTAATCCTTAACAACCTGCAGTACTGATCAGTGTCATGCTTAACCTCAGTGCTGATTGAAGAGATACTCATTATATCTCCTTTCTTTTATGTGGGGGGAAAATTTGATGAATGCAATTGTTGTATACGCTGCTAAAAGGTTACATATTTGCCTTGTTTTTTTTGTTTTTTGTATAATCACCTTTTTAAATGTGATACAGCCATGAAAGGGATCATTTTGGAAGTGCCTGAAGAAGCCTGCGCCATGTACTGTAGTAACACTGAGTTCCTCGAGCGAGTCACTGTTACGCTGCAAAGGATACAAGCTGCAAACAAGGCAAAACCGCCGTGATAAGATACACCTAGTGACGAGATGATTTGACGTCTTTTCCTGCAGCCCTGATCAGTTCTTGAAATACATTTAAACAAATATCAGAACGTAACCTTTTCCTATCAGCCGGCCAGCTGATCCACTAGCTTCATTTGGCACAACTTTCCAACTCAACTGAGAATATCCCAGATTCCGAAGCCGACCAGTCAGTTATTGACGCATCCCACGCACGGTCACCTGTAGTCAACGGCAAAAGTCGCTATCCAGCTTGTGCTAACGTTACTGACAACTTGCTTGATTTTTGCAGTATGTTGTCCCTTAAACATGCAGCTCTGGCTTATTCGGATCCCGAAAAGCTGACATTTTTTGTTTTATTTTTGTTTTTGCTTTGTGCCTAGGACACAATAAAAAGCAATATATGATTTGATGGTTTTGCCGCATGTACACCAGTCATGTCACTAAATGATGACAATGCCTTCATATTTAAGGTATTACTCAATAGCTCACCCACGTCTGTCCCCATTGTGTGTGTGTGTGTGTGTGTGTGTGTGTGGCCTTGGGGAGGTCCCAGTACACGTTCGAGAGACTCCAACTCCAGTCTCTCAACTGGCCCGGGAAGGCCTCTGGACCAGCCGGGAACCAGCTTAGGCTGCTGACCTGGGATAAGCTGGAGAAGATGGATGGTGTGTGTGGGAAAAAAATGGCAGGTTATTTTGTGTCCAAAGTGGGAATAGTCCCGGACGGTCAATGATGGAAAGACTGCAGCAGCCATGTTTGACTTGCCACTATAGGTGCTGACACTTTTCTGGTGTTAGACTTTTTATTTTATCTACAAAGTAGATTCATGTACACATTTGATAATCAAATTATTTATGTAATAAAAAAAATACAAATATATGTATGATTGTAGTCATTTGTGAATGGAAAGTTGTGAATTATTTTGCACGTTGGATGTCTCGGAGGAATGTATTTTACTAGTCTGGTCGTTCCTGGTACATTTTGTCTTTGATGTAAGATTGTTGTGACATGTTCTTTACGGTTTAATGTCATATTTAGTGCCATTTATGCTCCACCGTGACGGAGGATGTGCTAAACAAAAGTTCTTGCTTTCTGTGGTGTTATTGATCATCTGGAAATTCTTGCTGTCAATCTTAATAAAACAAAGGGGACCAAAAACGTCTGGTGTATTATTCCTAGTACAGTAACAGAGCTGACATGGTGTTTTTCAACTGGTCTGTGATCACATGACACCCTAATCCTCCAGCATGAAGGCAGAAGAAAAATAGGTGATTAACTTTGACCTGTCTCGCTAGTGGGTGGCAAGGAAGGACATTTTTATGGGGGAACAATTTGTGTGTTTTAATTTAATTAAATAATTATTCATTAATTTAATTTTAAATGAAATAAAATTCTAGCCTGCTCCATCCCTATTGTGTCCTTGGGCAAGACTGTGATGAAGTTCAATTGTTATGTATTAGTCTGTGTTGTTCATAATATGTATTGATTTAATCTATAGTCCTCCTTATGCTATAATGTCCTATTTCTATAGTTCAATGAATTCTACGAAAAACCTAATTATACAAACAATGTGGAACTCCATCGCCCTCTAAAGGCCAAAGCTGTATAAGAAGAGGGTAAGCGTTGCTAGGTAAAATGAAACGCGTCTCTGATTGGTCAGAGGGGAAGCTCCAAGCCAATAAGAGTGGCTGATGAAGCGAGGTGTCCCAATGCGAAGAAGCGTCTAGATACGAGGAAGCTACAAGTAACCGTCAGTGAGTTGACACAGATTAGCACTTTGTCATGTGTCAGGAACCGTCAAAAACTCTTACTAGTCCGAAGAAGTTTAGATTAAAAGGCTAACTAAAACCACCAATGTACAAGGTCGGCGACGGTAAACGAGTGACTCCGACCATCACAGCGTTGCGTTAAATAATTAGCAAGAACTTGTTATATCCACCATGTTGAGACTGAACTTCAGGAGGGAGAAAGGCAAAGACTACGTAAGTATCACCGACACTAGAATGTTTATTTACATTGAAGCACTCTAAAGTTAGCTGTTTGCTTTGAGCGACATAGATAAACAAAAGTGGAAACATTGATTTACCGCCACATCTTTTTTGGAAGTCACTTCCGGTGTAAAAGAGCTGGACCTTCAAGTGAGCACAATTTTATCATCAATTTTGTCATCTTCCCCGTGTGTGTGTGTGTGGTTGTGTATGTTTGTATGTATGTAGAAACACATAGCCCATGGTCTGATCCCTGCTGCCTCCATTGCCCCCAAAGCTGCCGTGCCTCGTACCCCACCCCCTCGCAGCCCAAACCCCTCTCCTGAGAGACCCAGGTACCAGGACCTACCTTCCTCCACCTCATCTTCCTTGCCCTCTCTCTTACAGTACATGTACAATCACTGGACACTTCCGTGGGTATTGTCATATTCCTTTGAAAAAAGGTCCTGAATTAGTTTGTTCCTTCCACAGATCAGCCTTGGCGGCGGCCATCTTGTCTTCTTCGCTCACCGGGCAGACTTGGGCGCTCCCTCCCGCCCGCCCCAGGTCTTTCTCTGAGGCCGAGCAAACCGAGTCCTTCGTTTCTGAGCCGAACATCAGCACCGCACTTTTTACACGGTAAATATAGAAGCAATCACAAACTCATTTAAATCACAATGGAAGTAGCAACGGGCTATATTTCATATTTTGGTATCCATTCCATACAAGTAGATATAGGGCCGTATCGCAGATACCAATACTTGGACATTTTTGAATTATTATGGGAATTCTGATGTAATTTGTTAATAATAAACCAATATGTAACTATCATTAAAATTCAGCTATCATTCCCTTTATTACATACATTTTTTTAGCAAAACAAAGTAAATTATGCAATAAAATCAATATTATTATCACTAATTATTATAATTATTGATTAATTAGTTAATAAATAAAATGATAATAATAATAATTGTTATTATTATTAGGGTTGACCCGCCCACCTCTAATTGAGAGATCTTATAGGCTGAATACTGGAGATGTCATGAGATGAGATGATACAATACCAGATTTTAACATCACTTTTAGGAAACGTACAATGAAAAAAAGTCAATATATTGAAATACTGATTTAATTTCTACTGCGTTACTTTCTGCACTCTGAGTGTGTGTATGCTAGCGCCCCGCCTCCACCCATCCAGACAGACTGTATGTCTCTGTCACCCACAAGTGTGCTTTTCGATCAACTGTGCCAGCTGCAATTCACACAGCGGCCACACGGGGGACTATTGAGCCAGGCCACCCATGAACAATAATGACAACTACACACTAGGCCTTTGAACATCTTTCTGTCCTAACGTCCTCTTTTGTTCCCCTTAGTGATCGATGGTCAGAAAGCTTTGTTGCTCGCCCACGTCTGTCCTCCCCTGACCACTCTGACGAGGACGAGGAGGAGTTCCAAGACCAGGAGGAGGAGCAGGATGACGAAGGAAGCAGAGTGGAACACATTTCCAAAACTCTGGACGAGCAGCTGAGGTGTTCAGCCGCAGAACCAGTCTATGCTCTGGCACTAAAACACTCGGTGAGGTTCAGAAGAAAGATCTGTTTGTTCATGAATAAGAAATTCACCCCCAAAGCAAAACCATAACAAGGATGAGAGAGGTTTGTTCATTGAAATGAACCAACTCCTCCCTTGTTCATTGCGGTTGGTTGCTTTCAGACCCGACCGCCATAAATGAATGTAGGATTCAGATTTTTGTAGTTACAGCATAGAATACCTATTTACTTTCTAAATGTATTTTCAACCTTATTAGAGCCATGTAGACATGAAATAACACCCCTGCAGTCACGTTTCTATTCATATTATTCATTGTTTACACTTCATTGCAACTTTTGTGCTGCAGGCACTTGGGACGACTGCGAGCTAGCGAGCTACCCAGTTAAGACACAAATTTATTTATTCCAAACTTAAGAAGTATACCACTTCCACACGGAAGGAGAGGACATTTTTTTCCCCACGCGATCGTGTGTGACATGCCGTGGTTGACTTCATGCAGTGTTAAAGTAATGTCATATAGCATAATGTCATGTAGGGTTAGGGTTAGGGTTAGGGTTCGGCCGCCTTGTGGCCAAAATACTACATATCAATATGTTTTAACAATTAATAGACCACAGTCTATCACCAAACAGCCATTGTTTTTTAACTAATTAAGTTTCTGAAAAAACACAATATTGTGAGGGATGACTGTATAAGTTTACTTATTTACAAAAAAAAAAAACGAGCACCATCTGGTGATTTACTTCCCCAAATGCATTTGTGAATGAAGCCATATGAGATGCAGCCACTGGGTGGCGTAGTTGTACACAATAAGGTGAACCTCTGCAGCCAAAGGGTGAAAATGTATAAAAACGTGTCCCCTACTGTGTTTCCCCCGTCCCACTAAGTCTGATTGGCTTGATATTTCTGACACAACTCCATGTGCTCTATCACCACCCAAAGCTGAGCGCCCACCAAATTATAGGGGGCTGATAAGCTCACAAATGTAAAGTTTCAGCAAGATTGATTGGAAAAACATGGCCGCCACCGAGTACAACGTCTTTGCAGGGACACAGGCGGGAAAGTCCGTCATTGATCATTTGACCATGGTCCATATAAGCTGCTACAAATAAGATATTTTCAAAACCACTGGACATTGCATTAGGAACACCTGAACAATCTAATTGGATCCAATTCAAGGCTTGTGTAGAAAATTGCAAACAGACATTCCTCTGCTTTGTTTATCTTTGGGTATGAGCGCAGGGACACAACCCCGGTAGTCTTGTCTCGTACTGTGATTGTGCTTCTATTGGATTCACGGTGTATCTCAAATAAGAGTCTGCAGTTTGCCACACAGCCGATGACCTTCTTCGGTCCTCCCCATTCAAGCAGCTCTTATCTCTGAAGGCTCACAACAAAAGTCAAGATCTTATCGTCCATGTTTGGACCCTAAAGGCAACAGTCTGAGCACTGAGAAGTGTCAATCATGGCTGTTTGTTTGATAAGGCGATGTGTGTTTCTCAGCCTTGTATATTCCCTCTCTCTGTCTTCCAGGCCAGTACTCCCCAGGCGAGTCCGATCTTATCCAGCAGGGAATCTTCTCCAGGTAGTCGCTTGTCAGTCAGGCTGGCTCCACGTGCATCCACATGCAGTAAAGGTTCAGATTTACAAAGTCAAGATTGCTTCTCATTTAAATGTACCACATGTAACCTTACACTACTTCTATTCCTACATACAACGCAACCTCTCGGGCTGAATAAATCTTAATCCAATCAACATAATCACTTCTTCGAGGTGGTAATAAGACATTAAAGTCAGTTCTTCCACAGTCAAATCGACAGTAATTGGTGATAATTGAATATCTTTATATTATATCCAATATTTCTGTACTTGGAGCAGACAAAACCTGTTTACAAGTCTCTTGGAGATATGTTAGAGCCGTCTAAGCATGAAAAACCACCCTTCTAGTCACCTTTACACTCATATTACGCAATATCGTGGACATTCATTCTTTCATTTTCTACCGCTTCCCCTCACAAGGGTTGCAGTTCTAGATGGAATATTGGGATTCTGCTTTTTGGAGCAAAGGTTTGTCATTTTTGCAGAATTCCTGGGACAAAAGAGTGTTGAGCGCTGTGAAGCCAGCAGTGTTTCCTTAAAGAAGAAGGCCTGTGTGAAGAGGAACTCCAGAAGCCATCGAGAAGATGCGCCATGTAGGTGGCGTCCATCTCATCTCATCTGCATGTAATATATGAACCTCCCAGTGAAAGCCCTTCTCCTGAACTTCAGCCATCAGCCAATCCAGTCGAGCCAAACGAGAGCCTAAAGCGGCCAACCTGCCATCTTCTGGTGCCAACATGGCTGGCAGCCTTGGGGGGAGGGACCCTGTGAAGGCCATGAAGGAGGAGAAAGCCAGGGTAGAGGAGAAGATACGACACCTGGAGCCGACGACCTCCAGGTGGACGGCAGGTACAGTTCATAGTGGGTGTGATTGAGATTTTTTACATTTTCTATGTGGTGATATAAAGAATGAAACAAGTGCATGAAAAGGAGCAGTGAAGCATCATTTCGGTGGTTGATGCTGCCTGTCAGAAGCGTCCGTGACCCGCTGGTCCTGCTTTCAGGCTTGCAGGAGGAGCTGCAGACTTTGAGGCAACAGGCTCAGGAGCTGGTAGATGAAAACGACACCCTCAAGCGTACGGTACATCGCCTGAATGTGGAGCTAAGCTGCTACCAAACGCGCTTCAGACGCCCGTCCAGGCAGGAGGTACAAGCTATACCAGAATCATCTACCAAATTTTGTTGGGATGATAAACGGAGAGCCTGACATTGCAAGAAGATCATAGCACTGACTAAACATCTGCTTGTGCTGGTGGTCTCTATACTGTCCTTCAGTGTTTTGATTGAGAAAGTTACGAGCTCAGCCCTCAGACTTAATCTCATGAAACGTCCCTCAAACAGCACATGCCTCGACTAAGGATACTTAATCCCAATTCTTTTACAACAGGGGTGTCCATGTGTGGGCCACACCTGTTTTTTTAAATTGGTCTGTGGCACATCCTAAAAATCTAATTTAATAAGGGAAAGACAAAATGTAAAAAAAAAAAAAAGTTTAAGATTTTATTCAGAATGTTTTTAATTAATTTTATAAAAAATAAATATTCATAGAAAAGTTGTACTATTAACAAGGAAAATAATTTCATAAAAATAATGTATTTTAGTAATAAAGTAAAAAGTAAAAGTGGTAGTATTATAACAGCAAATAAAGTTGTCATTTTTGGAAAATTACCTTATGGAAAAAGTTGTAATATGGGAACATAGTAAAAAGATGAAGTTTGAAATTTGCAATATGAAATTTTTCTTCTTGGTGCAGTACAGTATGACGCTAAAAGAAAGTCACAAATAGCTTCCGTGAAGTCTTCTTTAACACTCGTTTCTGCGTATTAAACACATTTCCTGGAACAGGTTCTTACCTGCGGCGCCCTGCCTGCCTGCCCGCCCTTCCTGCCCTGCCGCTCGCCGTTCTCATCACGGCGGCCTCACGCTGCGTCCTCACACCAGGATTTCCCACGTTCATCTTTGCCGCGCTGCAAAGGCGCAGCGTGTCAGGAGTCATTACTAGCGACTTTGCGGCACGAGCAAAGAGCTGCGGCTGCGGCTGCAGAGTGAGATAGACCTACACTTGTGTGCTTCTGTGTGATGTTCCTCACACCTGAGATCCAAAGAACTGTGCTGCCTTTACAAAGATAACAATACCTCATTTTGATTAACAGCGTGGTGTTATCGTTTCTGGCCACCTACTATATTGTACATACGATATACACTCTTTCATTTCTAGTAATGCCGGCGTTCCTCGTTTATTGCGGTTAATTGCTTCAACGCCTGACCATAAGTGAATTCTGCAAAGTAGGATTCAATAATAAACTAATTTAATATTTTTGTAGTTCTGGCATCGAAAACCTGTTTTTGTTAACCTTATTAGAGCCCTCGAGACATGAAATAACACCCCTATAGGCACATATACATTTGTATTACCCAATATTATTGATCATCAGACAAAATAAGACATATTAGACATAAATAAGGTAATATTGACTCACCGTCAAGGTCAATACCTAATGGTGTTTATTAAAACAAGCATTCAAAAAGGGGTCAGTATTGTTTATAACTGTCTTTTGTGCTTCTTGTCGACCTCCAGATGTAACTTAAGTAACTTATCAAAGATGGGTTCTGGTTAGTGACGACGTAAGAGTCAATCCTATTGAATTAGTAGCGTGTCCAAATCTATTTTACATGTATATTAAACATGTTGATGGCACTCGGAAAAAGCATCTCTGTTGTTGCCATGGCAACTGCTTTACTGCCCGCCTGTGATGGTAATGATGCCGGTGGACCAGCCATGACACCTCTCGGGTTCCGTGTTTTGCTGGCCAGATACTAAAATAGCATTGAACCACTGCAGTGGCATTAAACTCAGTTTCAGTGATTTATTTTTTTGGGGTGGGCGGGTATTTACATCAAATGAGTATATCAATGAATTTATGACCATTGAAATGTGCCCTGTCTTCTTGGTAGGTGGACACCAAGCATTCATCCCCCCTCATGCTGGCCTACGAAGATAGGCTGAATGAGAAAGATGCACTGCTGAAGACCACAGAGGTAAAGTAAAGAGTATCTGCATGAGAATGCGACCATAAAATTGAGTTTCTATCGTGGATGACAAGAAGTGTACGGCAGCTCTGAGCTGTAGTCAAGGATCATATCCCTGGGGGTGATTAGTCATCCTTGGTGGAGGTCTGCCGGCGAAATGGAAGTCCATGGGGGTCGTCATGTGTCTTTGTCTTCCTGGCGCAGGAGGAGGTGAAAAGGTTGCGGGTGCACTTGGAGGAAATGGTGAAAGAAAATGAGAGGCTTCATGATGAAACGGCCGAGAGCGGCGGGATCAGCAAGGAGGCCTGGTAGGAAAGTCAAGTACTCCGGTGTTGTTACCACCACTTCATGCCTCTGCCTGTCCTCTTCCAGTCGGCTCAAATACGCCTTTTGTTGTTAGTCCCAGCTATGAATGGCTGATTTATCACAGAACACAAACAATACTGCACTTACTGGAGACATGAGAGTAGGTTTGGAGACATGAGAGTAGGTTTGGAGACATGAGAATGGGATTGGAGACATGAGAGTAGGTTTGGAGACATGAGAGTGGGACTGGAGACATGAGAGTAGGTTTGGAGACATGAGAGTGGGATTGGGGACATGAGAATGGGATTGGAGACATGAGTATAGGATTGGAGACTTTGCCAGCCAGCCGATGAGGATCGTATGGGTGAGCATGAGAAAGGGAGGAAGGATATGAGAGCCTCACAGGGGAGTGAGGGAGAAATGAGATATATGATGGTCCAGACAACATGAAAGGATTGGGGAGGACGATGAGAAGGATGAGGACATTAGGGTATGACAGAACATGTGAGATGAGGTACAGTGTGTGTGTGGGGGGGGGATCATTTTGAATATCACCCTAAAAAGGGGAATAAAACATTGTAGTGGGGCATATTGCTGAAACAATCTTTCACTTGGTGATACAAGCACCAAAGTTGGCACACTTGTGCAATAGAACCTACTAAAAAAGTACGATATCCAACTTCAAATACAAAATGGCTGCCATTTTTCAAGATGGCTGCCATTCATAGTTGTTCGGAATCATATTTGCACTAAAATAATGACAAAATAATGTCATTATGATAATCTGTACATCAAAATATATGTTTTTGGACACGAGGAAGCCAATTATGTATTCAAAATTTCAATATCATCAATTGTTATTATTATTATTATTTATTATTACTTATCTTCTTTTGTGTCTGTTATTATATGGGAGCCAGGCAACGACATTTCGTTGGCAATTTCACTATGTTTTTGTGCAATGACAATAAAGGGAGTCATCTATCTATCTGTTATAGCGATATAATGACAATTATGTGACTTTTTCATGCATAAATATCTGTGACGTTACCAATATGGTATCACAATTCTTCATGACAGAAGTACAGTAGATTGAACTGAATTTAGCCTGAATCATTGTTTTACTCTTTACATTTGCAGGAACACAGTTGTGTGCAGTTCAGAGTGTAGCGATAACATTTGCATGGGCCCCAACATTCACCAGTGCAGCGGCATTTGGTCAGCTGCTGGCAGGACTGATCAATGCATGGAAGGGTTGACCACAAAACTTCCCAGGATTCCCCTTGCTTTCTCCAGCCCCAGTTGCCAGGGCTTTCAGGATGCATTTGGCAGACCGTTGCTTGGCCCCATATGCAGGCAGCTTGGAAGGTTGATCGTTTGACATGCTGAACAAGCGATGAACTTGTTGGTGGGATAGAATCATAGGACCTTTGTTTCCAAGCAAACAAGTGCAGTCTTGCCTCATCAACCTTTGTAGTGTTGCTGTGCTTGTCATACATAGTGACAACACATTTTTCAAGAATGTCAAGGTCGGCATCTTCTATGGTAGGTGGGTACTGGCTGAGTTTCCTGAACACTGGGCTCACCTCATGTTTGCCATGCTGTTGTCTTGCCTCTACCTCGAAATGCTGACACAACACCACAGCCAGTGAAGGCATGAAAAAAGAGCATGCCACTGGATTTCTCTGAGCCGAGGTTCCTCACCAAGTCATGAATTGGGAACCATCTAATGGACTGCCCCTGACCGAATTCAACCCAAAACATTTCCAAGCCAGCGTCCTGAAGACTCGCAAAGACCCAAACTGCTATGACAAGAATGTCTGTGTCACATGCTTTGATCAACACAGACTTTGTCTGCTGCTTGGCTGCATGGAGGGCATGTTTGAAAATCCTGGAGTCAGCTTCTTCATGATTGCAAGGTTGTAAGCTTTCAAAGTTGATGGGTTTGTTTGACAAGACCTTCTCCCCTTTGGTCCCCTACACCTAGCCCGATCGTTCATCCAACGCCGTTTAGATAGCGTGCGATCTGTACACCTTCCGGGTAACTAAAGCCCCGTTACCCTTGGCTTGGCCTTCCCGCGCTGGCACACCCTGTCAATTCAGGCGCGACTATCTAACACAGGGGTTATCTGAACCTATCTGTGAGAGCCATATACATTTTTTTAAACATTGAATGCAATAAAATGTGTGCATTTTTATGTAAGACCAACAGTTTTAGATATAATGGGCTCTAATTACGTAGACCAGGCACACTACCCCACGCCAATGGGGTGTGGCCAGCACACTTTCGTGAGCAGCGCAGTGTCCAATAATAAATCAAATACTTGCTGCCATTAATGCAACTTCTGCTGCTGCATAGTTTTGAACCGTATTCAGTACACGTATTTCATTCTTTTGGCCATCTTCACCAGAAGGCTTGGTTCTGCAGCTTTAGCTAGGTGACTATTTGACTAAAGGAGGAAAGTTTACATTTACATGTTTTTTTGACATCTCAATGACCGAGGTAGACTACCGCATTACCCAGTAATAATCAAGTTTTGGTGTTTGACCTGGAAAATATCATCAAGAAAGATGGATATGGTCGGCCATATTGCAGTAGAAAATAGATGGACGAATTAAAATGTATAAGAAAGTTTTGATTTTTAATATTATTTTTATCAGTGATTTCTGTGATGTTTACTTTAAAATGTTAGCAAACATAAATTTTTATTGTGGTAAATGCTTGAGAGCCAGATACAGTCATCAAAAGAGCCCTACCTGGCTCCCGAGCCATAGGTTCCCTACCTCTGATCTAACAACTACACTACAACTAACTACACTTCTATACTAGTTGAGATGTATAAGGGGCTTATTAGATAGCATTTGGGACACTTATGTATACTAAGTTGCCTATTTAGTACTACAACAGTTAGTAATTATAACAACTACATCTAGTACACTACAAGCCGACGTTGAACCCCATACTGACTTTCACAGCAGTGATGTCACCAGTCTGCCCTTGTTGTGCTATGACATCAATCTCGTGAGGTAATACAAACAACAACATCAATATTTGTAAGTTACAGTAATGTAACAAATACATAGCAGAGGACAAGTAAACTTTGTGACCAGGTAGCTTAGACGCATACAACTTTTCTGATAGAAACACCAATTTATAGTAATGTATCAGGCTCCATATTGAATAATGGTGTAATATTGGAATTTGGAATTCATTATTGGATTTAATAAATTATGATACATTCATTTGGTATTTTGACCATAAAAATATTTTGTGTTTATTTGAGTTCTACTTCAACAAGTACATGTTTTTCTGGCGGCCATCTTGAAAATTGGCAGCCATATTACATTTTATGTTGGATATCGTACTTTTCTTAAAATATGTATCCTAAACGTCATCTGTGCCAATTTTGGTGCTTGTATCACCAAGTGAAAGATTCTTATGAAATGTTTGGATAATCTGCCCCACTAGTAAGCATTTTACGAATGTAGTCAATAAGTATTTGACCCCATGGACAATCTGCATGTTAATATTTTGTAGGAAAGCCAAGGCTGGTTCAGTTGTATTCGGATTCTATTCAGAGTCGTCTAGGTGGTCAGTGGTGAACTTCAGGCAGACCTCTACGTACCTGTGTGCCTCATAGAACAGAGGACCTGCTGCAGGATTTCAATCTGTGATGGTGTAGTGTGTTTCCGAGCGTTGTTTTTGTAACTGTGGGCCCAGTTGTGGTTCTGGGATGATTCCACAGTTTATGATCAGGGACAGCCCATGAGGCCAGATCTTGCGTGGGATTCCATCTCTCCCTGTTTGAATGATTGAATGAACATATTGAAAGTGTACAATGTTGCAATGTTTTGTAATAATAAGGTAATATTAGCACCTGAGAGCGTCATTGAACATCATGTCTGTCTGCAGCCACCAAGTTCAGCAGCAGGCTTTGCTGGTTCTGCAGGAAAATCAGCTTCTTAGCGAACAGCTGGAGGCGCTGCACGTTCAAACCGAGGCCGACCACAGCAAACATCTCTCTGAAGGTACCACCCCTCCTCCTCCTCCTCCTCCATCCTTCCATCCACAGGTTGTTTATCAGGCAGAGAGCCACCACCTTCTCATCATTTTCCGCACTTTGCTGTAGTGTCCAAAGCGTCCAAGCAGCTGATGCTGCTCGAGGCAGAAAATCAGCGTTTGCAGGACGACCTGGAGGAGAGCAGGGAGGAGGCGCACCAAAACAAGAAGCAGGTGTTGAGTCTGCGAGCCCATCTGAAGGATGCCGTCACCTGGGAGGAACACTTCAACATTGCTGGGAGACTCAGGAGGTAGAACATTCTATTACCTCCACAAGGCAGGACATTACACTTGGTGGACGTCGAGAGGCAAAGGTCAAGGGAGAAGCCATGAGTCTGTTGGATGGATTTCCGGTATCTAGGATTTACTTTTCATAACTTGTGTGAAAGTCAACTTTTTCCTCTATGTATGTATTTTTTCTGAATCCAAATTGGTGCTGATCCAAATTATTATTGTCCTGCCTGCCGGCTGCACAGTGTGCCATCCTATTTGGTGAGAAGTAGCACTGTAAAGTACACAGTGATGAGTGGATCACGTTTGACGTTGGAGGTCGGTTTTCCTACTGACTGATGAAGGGTGTTTCCAAGCACTTTTTCCAGCTCGCTGTTTTAATATGCAGGGCAACTCTGAACGTCCCTTTTGTCTCCAGCATGAATCCAATGAGTATTTGCTCTAAAGCATGGAAGTCTCCTGCTTGAAGGTGGACATTTAATAATATATATTTTTATTTTTATACATGCTCTCAGACAGCTGGAGCTGGAGCAGAGCAGGAACAAGAGCGAGGTGGATGAGGTGCACGCCCAAATGTCCAGCCTCCAGGAGCACAACCGTAGTCTTCTCCTGGACAAAGCCAAGCTGACGGCTGACGTGCAGAGAATTGAGGCGCAGCTGGAGCTGAGCAGACAAGCCAACGGGTACCACAAAGTCTATGAACCAAGCATCATTTGGCCTCTTTACATAGTTCCAATCAATTCAGTTCAATTCAATTTTTGGACAGGAATAATTTTGAATTCCCAAATATCAGCAATGTTCGTAAAGTAGAAGCCGTGTTGGCCGCCATTCCTGCCTGGCTAGACTTTGTTGACACATCCCCCCCGCCTCACAGATCAATAATGGACTCGAGTGACCTCGTACGCTTCCCAGCGTGGGCTCGCTTTGAGCAGACAGGCTGCGTTTAGGGAAAACAGCGTTTAATCCTTCATTTCAATGGCTTCACATTTGGAGGGCTTGGCTGAAGCATTACACGTCAGCTTGACTAATTCCTGCCCCAAACCTGTCGGCCCGCCGTCTTCTCCCTGCGGACCTGAGCTGAGATTAATGACAACTTTCTCCTTCTTTCAAGAGTGAAGATGGTCTGAAGAGTGTTTGATTATCTGTCACAACTGTCTGTTGCTCACAAAAGTAAATCCGCCCCTCACAGCTTCAGGAAGCATTTTATTTTGTCCTAAAGTATTGGATAAGATGTACTTTAGAGTAGTCAGTGCAAAGATTCTAGAGCACTCAGGATGTGTATCCACTGACAATGAGCCAACACACAGCCGTCATTGTCTAAGCGTTGTATCCCTGCTGTGAGCCTTAAATCCTCTAATACTCCAAAAGTATATATTGTCCCCCAACAATACAATACTAATTATGACGCTTGCTTAGCATTTGTTTTACCAATCATTCCCAATTCCAGGAAGGCGGAGAGGAAGCTGTGCTTACTGAAGCAACAGAAGGACGAGTGTGTGCTGAAAGAGGGGAAGACGAGGAATTACCTGGACGCTGTCCTTTCCGTGGCCGATCAGATCTCCAAGGAGAGAGACCAGCTTCTCCACATGGTATGTGGATATGCGGTGCTGTGTTAACGCCAATGCTGCTGACTGCCCAGCCGGAGCATGAGCGTGCAGGCGCATGTCGCTGTGCTGTCAGTAGGTTCAGAAAGGACCCAGACATCTATCATCACATAAATTAGCTGGAATTTGGGAGCTTTTATGGTTTCCTGAATGTGTCGGGTGGTAGATGTTGACATGAATTAAAACGCAAAACCGGGGAAGTCAAACGTCCCTCAGGTCATAAAATGTTATATTTCATGTAAATTTTAAGACGTGGGCCATTTCCGTCCAAGTCTGTTTTTTAAAAAATTATTTAAAAAATTATTATTGGCCCATGGAAATCAACACATTTTTGGAAAGTTAGGTCTAAGAAAAAGTCATGTTGAATAATAGTAATAATAATAATAACAATAACAATGATAATGTTATTACTATTATTATTATTATTAATAATATGAACTTGGAAGTCATATTGTAATTACAAGCAGAAAAAACAAGAAAGTTGGAAAATAAACAAAACAAAAAAGCAGACGTGTATATGACAGTGTAATTTCGAGAGAAAAAAAACTAAATATTAAGAGAAAAAACTCTAGTAAGAAAAATCTTATGAGAATAAGCTTGTAATATGATGAGAAAAAATAATGAAATTTAGTAGCATAGAATTGATATCCCAAAGCTGAGATGTCAGACGTCCCGTCCCTCATTAATGTCTGTAAATGTGATTACTGATACCACTGCACTCCCAGTTGTGCTGGACTCGCATGAAAATGTAAAACCTGCTCTCTGTCTCCACTTTTCATGCTACCGTATTGAAATCATTTTCAGGACTGAGGAGTGGCGCCCAAAGGGTATTGCATTCATTCTGACCATGAAGGACCGAAGCGGTGTGTCCTCTGAAAAAATAGCAAAGAAAGACACCTTTGAAGTAGACCTTGGAATTGGTACAGCCTTCAGACGGTGTTATGACATCTTGACCTCCAAATGAGTATTCTGTCTTGACGATACATGAATAGAAGGTTTATAGTCTGACCAGGTTTTACATTGTGTCAAAATGGAGCCAGTGCAAGGATTTTTATGAGTAAAGGCTTTGCAATCATAGTTTAGGTCTTCCAGACCATTCTGCCGTCAATGAGCGCTCCTTCACACTGCAGAAGGTGTCTGCAGGGCAGCGACGAGGCCGCCTTGCACTCGGAGCACGATTGGCTTGATTTTGGAGCACACTCTTGCTGTGCATTTGACTTGCTAAGCAGCTCTGTGGCGAGACAAGAGTGTTGTTTGCGTGCGGTGTTAAATACAAGTTGATGAGTGACCAAGTACTCATGTGGATTTCTTCAAATTTCCTTTGAATAAACGAAGCATTGGTGTGAATTTAGCTGATCTCTTGGAAGACTAAGCATCGACTGCTGCCACAGCCTGGACACTTGCCATCCCGAGGCCGTCATTATAAGCAGTGACATTGTGACTCTTGGCTGCTGTGGCCTGTGGAGTCTCGTCTTTTCATGATTGTGTTACAAAGATGGAGTGTGCGCTCGCCTCTCCTGGTAGAGTAGCGTCTGCCAGGCGCTTCCGCTGTTAAATGTCAACACATTCAGACTTTTTGAGCCAGTCAGGAGCCCGCCATGTGTAGAAGGTCAGGCCGACACACGCTGGCCGAGGTGGCATGTGGGACCGAAGCAGACAGTTCGTGTTGATGATGGCGATGTGACACACTGGCGTGTTCCGGTTGCAAATGTGTTATGCTGACTACAGGAGATTATCAGTGGTCGAGTTTTGATGCACCTGAAACTACAAAGAAAGATGTCCGACTGTCCTCTCTCCTTCCTGCTTAGGCTTCCACGCTTCAGCAGGAAAAGCAGGGATTCATCGGAAAGATTCTCAGTGGCACCGTTCGATTTGAAAAACTACAGGAGCGTGTCAAGGTGAGTCTACAAATTCATTACAAAAGCAGCACAAGACTGAGGAGTGTTGAGAACGTCTGACGTTAAAGACAAACTGGCAAGTAAACATGCCGCTCGCCTTCTTGCACAAAGGGCATCGTAAAACAAGTGGGAAAAGGCAACGCTGTGTAAACACACTCTAAACCAAGCTAAGCCAGCTAGCTTCCGTTCATGTGACATAGGAGGCGTTTCCGCCAACTTTCAACCGTGTTTTAGGCCACCCTTTCCACATGTTTACGTCTGGGGTGTCTACATTTGATCAAATGTACTTAAGATTTGTCAGATTTTCTATGAAAACGTGATAATGGAGTCACATTCGGGCCTATTTGCTCCAACTTCTCCCCCTCAAATTCTGGTCATTTTCCAAAATGTTTGAGTCTGTTTCCACTGTATTTGAGAATAAAAGATTCTTTATGCTGTTGGTCCAGTTGAAGGTCCACTACCGGCTGAAGTCATCCAGACAGACACACATTTACCAGAAGCATCCTCGCCCGACCCTGCAATGTCCTCCATATTGATCAGTGCACTTCATAGCATCCCCCCGGCCCCCCAGTCAGCATCCATTCAAGCGGTGAACATTCACTGCTGCAAGAGATGGTTATCTCTCGACTGGGCTTATTACCTTGCCGAAGTCCTCCACGAGTGTTGGGATGCGGGGCCTAAAAGGAGAACAATCGGCATGTTTAAAGCGAACTGAAGGACAGCGCTGGTCTTTGTGCGTTGGCTGTTTATCAGCCAGCGCGGGCTGTTTGTTATGCGTGCTGCTCACTCCCACAAATGCCAATTATGGCTAATTACCATTCTCTTGCCAGTCATTCCCACGCCGGCTGCAGCTCGCCACAGCCTCCCAAAAGAGACTGTGGACGTAGTTAGGATGCTACCGGCATCCACTTTGCTTTGTCGTTCATCACAAAGTGTTCGCTTAGGTTTAGACCAGGGGGTCTTGACCAAGGGGCCAAGGCAGAGGCTTGTCTCTGGGGTCTCGACAGCTGCTTTAAGGAATATTAGTCACAGATTTTTAAGGGTGAGAGGTGCTGCACTAGTATATATAGCCTTGATGCTGCAGATTTATGTGTGTAGCTGGAATACTAATCAGCCTTGTTTGTCAGTGCCCCCCCGCCCCCAAAACATGTCCAACTATATGGCATCTAATGTCCACTGTATTATATGCCACATGGGACCGGAGGGGGGACACAAATGTTTGCAACATGCTAGCTATGCATGCATTACACTTACATTTTAACAGAAACAAAAAACTAAATGAAAAATGTCAGTTCTCTCATCTCGCATGGGAAATGTTACCCGCTGGTTAGGGACCGTCAATCAATTCCTATTGCTTTGAAGAGTTTCTTTAAAAAAAAAAAAAAAAGTCACACATACGTAGAATCCAAATCACACCACAAATTGAACCATGTCAAATGATTAGTGCGGCCATTTTTAAAGACTTGTAGCGAAGCCTGCTATACACTGGGTGTGTCCACCTATCTGGAGATGGGTTTGAGACGGTAACATGTCCTCATGAAAAGCATTTGAACACATCTTCTCTTATAAGAGGAGCAAACAAGTGAAGGAGCTGTTTGGTGCTCATAAACAGGCTCTACGACACAAACAGCTGCGAGAGCATCAGTAAAATGTCACGTTAAGGGACCTAATGTGTCACCGTCTGCCCAAAAACAATGAGCCTCCAGTGGAATAATACTGTTTTTTTTTTCTAAATCAGCACTAAAACAGCCAAACCTGGTTGTGTGTTCAGGTAAAAAAATAAAATAAAAATCTTCCCACTGTTGTGTATCACCATGGCAACGTGTCCCATTTACGCAGTGCACGCATGATTGACAGATTCTCTGCAAGAGCAACCTTTTCTTACCGCTAACTTGAATGTGGCATTAATGAAGTGGTTTGGACGAGTGTGCCCTTTGTGCAGCAGACATCAGTTTTACTGCTCGGATGTAGTGACTGAGCTTTAAAGGTGCCACTGAACTGCTGTAAATTGGGTGAATTTAAAGCTGTCATGCATTTAGAAAGATGAGGGGGACGGTGCCTGCAGCCGACTCGCACACCGAGTTAAAAGGATGCTTATTGACGTTAAAACCAAACAAAACGAGCTCGCACGCAACGTCTTATTGACTTTTCACTGGCTGGACTTGAGGAAGGTTTTCTGTTCAAATGAAAGGAAGTCTTTGTGCTTCTGAGGTGAACCATTGATCTTCACGCTCAATAGAAACTTCGAGGTTCTATTTAGTAGCAGACCAGAGAGTTCTAACTATGATTTCTCTTTCTATGCTTCTACTTGATTTCTGTTTCCTATTTGGCATCTTAGGACTGAACTTTACTCTTGCTGGGGGTGCTGGGGGTGTGATGTGTACCTGGAGTTCTGTTTACAGTAGTTCAGCCGGGTCACTGTTTTTAGAGCTGCAACAGTTAATCAATGATTAATCGACAACTACTTTGGTGTTTGAGTCATCATTTTTGGATTTCAAAATATAAAGATTCTTTAGTTTTGTTCCGTCCGTCAAAGTTTGTGTCGGCCCAGAGTGGGCAATAATGAGTGGGTGGGACACCACACTCTAGTCTCCAATTCTTGGATGCTGAGTTCTCCACTCTGCATATAAATCATCTGATTCCCTGGAAGACATCCCAGTGGATTTGCCAAGCGATCCGCTTTCCCTTTTTTCCTTGTGCTCATGTCACCGTGTGAGACGATGTGCCCCACGCCGCCGATCAGTTCCTAACCTCAAAATGTACATTTCAAGTTTGACATTCTCATCGGACACAACGCCGAGAGTCTTTCTGTCGCTAACCAGCCGCACTCTTTCAGTGTGACGCCGACGCTAACATATGGGAATGTCCTATATAATGTTGGCCGTGGCGACTACATTATTCATATGTCATTAACATGAATGCGCTCATCTCCTTGAAACAACAGAAAATGTTGAATATTTCAGTGACTGCTTGGTGTGTATACAGTAAATACGGCCTCTATGCTAACATGCGTGACGTCAGTGGGACTTGGATTTAGTTCGCAGTCATCTTCCATTGGGAGGAAGTGTAGCCGTGCTTTCAAAAAGAAAAAACATGACTTGAGAGCAAACGTATGGAATATGTGGCTCCACTTAGAAGGCATAAATAAAGCAAATCGATGCCACAACACCCGCCAAGCACCACTTAGCAAGTGAGACATCATTATTGCAGGAGCCGAGATGCTGTTTCATCTTCAAGAAGCATTGTGGTGTGGGTGGTACGCATTAGTGGAACTCTGCTGTCCGTCATTTGTTTACATCTAAGCTGAATAGCATCCCAGGGTCCCTGTCTGTGTCGTTCCATCCGATTTAAGATAATAGCATGGTTTGATGTGCATGAGTGACAGACACAGCGTGTGTTCCTTTCGCCACTTGATCATTTTTATTGATACCGGGATGAGACCCAAAGCCCGCTCTTATGCCATTTGTCACCGCATGTCGCAGAATGATAATGCACGGCCCCATGTTGCAAGGATCTGCACATAATTCCTGGAACTGTTCCAGTTCTTGCATGGCCAGCATACACATCAGCCATTATTTAAGATCACGATACCTCATGACCAGTGTAGACTACATTACTACATGTCTTACAGCGGTGTCTTTCAGTAGATTTTCTAAATGCCTTTTATGTTTTTTACTTAATTTGGCCATTTTTATACTTGAAAATGCATTTTGGGGCCAAAAGTACATAATGAATCGATAATTAAATGCATCATAAATAATTGATGAATACCAGGGGTGTCATGAGACACTTGGTTTACTCTGTGTGTATGCTAGCGGCCCCGCCTCTACCCACCGATACAAAGAGACCGCACAACTGACTATAGGCTCTGTTCATGCCGTTGTTCTATGGAAAAAATGCGCCAAGATGCTGAAACCAGTGCACAGAGGAAAGACGCATAGGGTATGCGCATAAGTGCACGTAATGCAATATATACTATAACGTGAGCCGGACTTCCTAATATGGGCATTTCCGAATAGAAGCTGTATATAGCAAAAACAGCAAACAAACTGGCGGGAAGTCACTAACTCTGGTGTAACGTCCCACAAAGACGTACGAATGAAAGAACAGCAAAATATTTGTCTTGCTGGCACATTCTGCAATAATCCATCTGCTGATGTGGTTCATGTTAACTGTTTGGGCCGTGATAATGGAAATATTCACACCATCCTCCACATTAATTTGCAGTTCTCTCTCTCGGTCTCTGTCTCTCTCAAGAGGTAGCAGTGTGCAAATGGAAAGCTCTTCTGAAGGTTTTTTTCCATTTACAAGGCCGTGGACCCCGTTAGTGCCGCCTGTGTGCGTTGTTCTGCAATTTGTATGTCCGCCCGGCGGCCTAAAATTGATGTTGGAATATATTTAATACTTAAATACACAATATGCAACAAAACAAACTGGAAGCGCAAATCTAAAAAAAAATGAACAGAAAAGGTGAGGAAAAAGTTGCAATGTTGTTAGTCTGAGTTGGGGCCGTTTATGTTGACAACCCGTCTGTGCAGGTCCGCTTGAGCTGACGTCATCATCATACACCTCGTATGTGGTGAATCGCTTTTGTCGATGTCAGACTTATGTACAGTAATCCCTCACCACTTTCCCCCAAATATACCTGTATCAATAAATCATGCTTGAATACCAAGCATGATTCATTATCCACCCAAAATATGCATACTATGTACGATGTTTTGCCTAAATAAAGTTTTATGTCCATAAAATGTGCTGTACGTCAGTAAAAATAGCAAAATGAATGAAAAGACAAATATAAGGCATCCAGAAGACAATGTGATGACCTGTAGTATCCTAGACTGGTCACTAGGTGTCATGTTACTGTAATATTGGGTGAGACACAAGCACCAGATTTGATTGCCGAAACAACAGGCTTTAATTACAGGTTTCAATGAACAGCCAAACTAATCCCTAACAGGGGCTACTGTTGCGGCCGTAAACCCACGCCAAGCCTGTCCGCTCCCCCATTGAGTTACCCAAGCACCGGAAGACATTTTTCAGCAACACACACAAGCCTTATTTATGTCTTAAATGTCTTATTGTCTGTGATGTCTGTAATATATAATTTGAGTGTAAAGGCGACTGACTATAGGGGTGTTATTTCATGTCTAGAGGGCTCTAATAATGTTCAACTGTATTTAGAAGGACTTAACATGTTTCTATGTTTGAACGACAAAAATATTCAATTCATAACTAAGGAGTCCTCACTTATCATAGTCGGGTCTGGAACCAATTAAACAGGATCAATGAGGGATTACTGTACATGTAGCAAAGCTTTGGCATTGCACATAATGAAATCACAGCTGCTCTGACGAGAGTATGAAATATCATAGGAAAACAAAATATGATATACACAATTGAAGAAAAACCATGTCCACAAGTTGCCGTAGGATAAAAATGCATTTAATATCCCCCAGAATCAAAAGTACATGTGCAAGCAGTGGCTACTTTCTGTTATGTTGACTACCGCTTATGTTGACGTGAGTCAGCCAGTCTTACGGACGTTGATTTAAACTGGTTCAACTTTGGTGATCATGAAAATAAATATATAAAAACTAAAATGACAATGTTGGCTGTAACACAAAGCTGAGATGCTATGAGGAAGTTGAAATCGGTGATGACGGCATTTGGTATCCATTTGTGGCACGCTGGTTTTTAATCGGACACAATGTGAAAATCCAATTAAACACGCACACAACAAAAAAAACCTGCAACAATTGGAAACGGTGCTACTACTAATACTACTAATACTACTAATAATAATGCAGCTGTTTTATATATAACCTATTAGCTTAGCTATGTTGGATTGTTTTTAGCGTTTTTAGAAAATTACAAATATCAGTTTGTCACAACGTTTTGCTTCATGACATACAGTATGCTGGTCTCAGACTGTTGACTAGTGCCCAATCATGTGGGCTGGTGGTTTGAATTGACTTCTGTTTCTGCGAAATGGTTTACTTTTAGCTTTGGGCTGACGTGGACATGTTTGTTGATATTCAGCAATGACCACAGCATCACGGACACGACCCAGCGCCATCCCAGGTCCTGTGCTTTAAAAAGGTGCACGGAGCATCGCACAGGCTTTGTCCCATACCGGCAGCGGCAGTGTTTTGATTGGCTATCGCTTAACTGCTGGAGGAGCAGTCACACATCCCCTGGCACAAGCACTGGCAGAAGCCGTACACCAGACACACGGTCAGGCTGGACGGCACCAAGCTTACGCAGACGATGCCGAGAGTCACTCTCTGGATCACCAGCAAGTAAATCCCTAGCGGCAGGGAGCCAAAGTACAAGAAGCCCAGCAGCCAGACCAGGATGCGTGGGACGTGATTACAGAACTTGGACAGGGAGTCCTGGTCCGCCGGGCTGTTGGAGCCCACCGACGGGGAGTCCAGGTTGCGCTCTGCATAGACGTCTGAGCTGCCGGTGTGACTCGGGGAGCGCTGCGTGTCTCTCTGCACCTCCATGATGGTGATGAAGAGGCAGTTGGAGGAGTCATGGGAAGGACTGGAGGAGAAGAAACTCTTCGGAGAAAGGACCACCTCTCTGTTGTGATCGGAGCTCCAGGTTTTATCCCGTACAGTCAAGCGGGACATGACGTTGGTGTCATCGGGCAGGGCTGACACCGCGTAGTCTGTGACCTCGGTTTGGTGCCGACAGAAGGGGCAGGTGATGCAGCCCGCCCCATCAGCGATGTAGAGGATCTTAACGAGGCATCGGGCGCACACCCGATGGAGGCAGTCCAGGATTTTTGGTCTGCGGTTGTGGGCATTGTAGCGTTGGTAACAGATTTTACACTCTAATTCCTCTGATGGACGCTCCTTCTCCTCCAAGTCAGCCGGCGGGCAGCTCATCTTCACGTCGTGTTCTGCGGGGAAAAGAGATTATTCATTTCGCCAATTATCGAAGCTTCCATGTTATACTACTTTTCACCACAAAGCCTGAGAGGGGACGAGACCTTTCAAGTGTTCGTAAAAGCGGTCTCTCGCAGACACCGTGATAGCCTGCACTCGGCAACAGGAACAACCTTCATTTGGGCCCAGGATGGTCCCGTGTCTTGAACAACAGCCAATGGGATCCAACAGAGCAAAATGTACATTCTCTCAATGTTTCCACTGGTCTTAAGATATTGACAGGATGTTCTTGTTCTGTGGGCCATTTGGAGCAGTTGGTGACGTGTTTTTGGTTGGTCCATACTGCGAGTAAAACGGTCAATCTGTTTGATGACCTGTGTGTTGTCAAGCTTGTTGCTTGCAAATTAATGAGCAAAGTGAAGTTCCTCTGAGCTTTCCCTGTACAACTGGAGCGCCACAATGTTGATGAACAGATGTCGGATAAAGTAAGTCTAGCAAGGGTGAGCTGGTAGCGTGAAATAAATTAAAAAGCAAAAAAATGTAAATTCTGCTGTGCATCTGTGGCGGTCCAAATGTATTTGTGGCAGGATGGCCACAAACACTGCAGTCCTTTTTAATAGATGAATCTAGAGCTAGATTTTAGAGATTTGAACCCATCCAATTTGGTTTCGACCCTTTCCCGTCGACAAGGTAAGGTCCTTGAAGGCAACACCTTGACAGCCAGCTATCCTCAAGCCCATCAAACCTTTGGGATGAACTAAAAAGGCCGTTTATTAGCCAAAGGTTACCCACAAATACTCCCATCTTGTAGAAGGTCTTCCCAGAGGAGTGGCATATTGTCCTCCATTTCTGACTTTGGCCATCAGTGCTCTTAATTTAGCAACCTCTGCTGTCTCTCCTGTCTGCTGATGAATGATTGATGGTTCTTGACGTGGTCTTTGCTGCCAAGTCTATATGAACTGCAGAATACTAGTCATCTTTAGGGCACTATAAACATTGGTGTTTGGCTTCTGCATTTAATGGCACGATGCTCAAGTTGGCATAATGACCTTGTAAATGACTAGCTCTTTAATTGCTGTCACTTCTTGGACAAATAGCATGCCTTTCCTGAAAAGACATGAAATAGCAGTTGGATTTTTTTAGAGAGGAAGCATGAATATGTGTTAATGAGCACCAACCTGCGTTCTGCCGCTGACTTTTACTCTCCAAGTGTGACTGTGCTGCTTACATTCTTACCAACATGAATCATTTTTAATGTGTGAACACCAGTCACTCATTCATAGCCATGCAATATATATACAGTAGATAGGTACAGTAGATGCTGCACCGGCCGTTTCCCAGCAGGCTTCAGTGCAACCTGCTGTCTTTTAAATATTTCAGCCTCCAGCGTGTTTGCCTGGGGGTGGGGGGCTTCAAAAACATAAGCCAGAGCTGCTAAATTTGTCCTTGGTACGCTTTGGCCCTTGAAGGCTGACAAATAAATGTTGTAAATCCGGTGCCTGACACTGGGATGGCAGACTGACTCACAAACCCCCACACCCCCTACACACACACAGGGTGAACTCCAGCATTAACTCTGTAAACAAATTGCAGTGCAAAAATTCAACTAATTGAAATGATAAAATCCATATACGTATAAGGCATTCAGAAGACACATTCAAATACATTGTGATGATCAGTAGTATTCTAGACAGCTCACAAGGTGTCAGTAATGTTACTGTAATATTGGTTAAGACACACAAGCACCAGACGAGATCGCCAGAAAAACAGGCTTTTATTGCAGGCACAATAATCCCTAGCATGGGCTACTGCTGCAGACGTAACCCATGCCAAGCTAGAACTCAACTCTGAACCACTGACGTCACTTCCTGTCTGCCACCCACTTTTCCTTCCTTGTCTTATTTGTGTCTTTATGCGTGTCTATGGTGGCTAAGTGGGCATATTTAATGTCCAGATGGCTCTCATAATGTTAAAACCTGAAGGTTGTAGAAGGTTGTAAAGAGGCACTTTATGTTCTAACTTCAAGCATTGGGGGGCGGGGGGCATGGCCCAGGTGGTCATCTCACAACCTGAAGGTTGCGGTTTCCAGCCTCCGCCCTCCTGTGATCATGTCGAGGTATCCTCGGGCTAAATGTGCTAATATTGTCAAAGCACTATGAGCACCTTTGGAGGTGGAAAAGTGCCATACAAATAAAAAACATTGTGTTGATAAATAAAGAATCCTAGCTTGCAGAATTTCACTTTCACGGTTGAGTCTGGACGAATTAACCACAATAAACGAAGGATTACTGCTTACATACGGCCAAAATGCAGTTTTCTCTTTCAGTTTTAGTTTAGTTTAGTCACAACTGGTCCAGATTTTTCAGGTCCAGGTTGAACTTTGAAGCCAATTCCGAAGTGCCAGTTAAAAAACAAAAATAAACAATTGACTCGTCAGCATTCTATTAGACTCCATTGACATTTTGGATTGTCTACCAAAGGGGTCCGAGCATCCCAGCATCCAAAACCTCAGGACCTCACCTCACTTAGCCAGTACCACAGACTTGAAAACACTTGCATGATTCGGTTTTCTGCAACAGTATGACCGTCATTTGCAATGATTCAATTCTTAGCCACTGAGAGCCATTACTGGAACATTCCCGGTGGATGTAGACAAGTTTCTCAGAGCACTTATCGAGTGACCGCTTTCTTTGTCATGAAATACTGTCAGGACCCTCCATCGTCCTTCCTCATCTTCACCTGTATCACTGCACACTTGGAAGCCATTGGCTGACCCTCATCCAACGTCGTCAGCTCGGTATACAAACACATGATGCAGTTTGTTTGAAAGCAGAATGTTAATCCGTGACGTTGTTGACGGAACAGAGTCAGCGCTACAGGTGGTTTTGCCAACCATTTCCACGTAGCGAGATGGATGAAAGGACATGATGTTTCTGCAGAGGTTTTGAGGCGCTAATTAGCCAAACAGTCTGGCTGAGAAACGCAGTGAGAGTGTTTGTTGGCTGCAGGACAAGTTATGTTTCAGCTGGACCTGAGGCAAATTGTTTAATACGAGACTGGCCTGGAGCAGGCGCTTGGACCGGAACACTAAATTCACCTGAGGTGAGCTTGCTGCAGAAATATCTTGATGCGTGATCTTATAATACAGCAAAATATTGACTCCATATTTGTAGAAATGTAAGAGATACCGGCTGGTGCAGCTTTGCAAGAGTACGTTGGTAAACTTAAGAGTCACACGACTTAGCTCAATGGCTGGCTCTCTCAACGCTCCTTCTGCTGACCCTGGTTCAAGCCCCGGCAGAAGGGGGGCTGCAAGGACCAGGCGGTTTACACAGTGGTGTGAAAAGTTTTTACCCCCTTCCTGATTTGACAATTAAAGTTTTTATTATTATGGTAATGGTAATGGTTTAATTTCATTTGAACATGCATCAGATTACAATTGAGTGCATCCATTAATCAGTTCCCAGTTCCACATGTCCAAAAGGAGTAGGAAGAAGCAAAGCTTGTTAAATCCTACCCCTCCGTCTGCTACTTTTACAATCAGTAACTGTTACATTTGTTCACTTCCTGCTTTCCATAATACAGTTTAAGGGTTTATTTTTTTGGAATTTTTAAATTTTGTAATTTTTTGTCCCGTACCGAAGTACGAGGTGATATGACCATACAATGACATTATGTGTACCATAGTAACTGTCCATATCGTAATATATATATAGCACACCATGACTGGTTCAAGACTCTTCATCCTTGTATTTAGCAAACATCAACTGCTTTTATTGTTTCTTGAATTGGCTCATCGTTGTGCATTGTTTGAGGATCTTACTCAATCCATTCCATAGTTTGATTCCACATACTGAAATGCTATGGCTTTTTAACGTAGTCCTAGCATATAAGTGTTTCAAATTTAGTTCTTCCCTGAGATCATATTTCTCCTCTCTTGTAGAGAAGTATTGGATGACAGTTTTAGGTAAGTGGTTGTTTTTAGCCTCATGCCATAAAAATCATAGCCTTATCATTTTTTTAAGGGAGAAAAATATCCAAACTTACATGGCCCTATGTGGAAAAGGTTGTTCTCCCCCAGTAAGAAACTAATTGAGATCAGTCTGCACAAGGTTATAAAGCCATTTCTAACACTTTAGGACTCCAGTGAACCACAGTGAGAGCCATCCACAAATGGCAAAAACATGGAACAGTGGTGAACCCTCCTAGGAGTGGCCGGCCCACCAAAATGACCCCTGAGAGAGCAGCCACGAGTCACAAAAAGAGGTCACAAAAGACCCCACACCAACATCCACAGAAGTGCAGACCTCGCTTGCCTCAGTTAACATTGAGGTGCGTCTTTGATTTGATGATCCCAAACACACCAGCAAGTCCACCTCTGAACAGAAGAAAAGACCCCAAGATTTTGGAGTGGCCTAGTCCAAGTCCTGACCTGAATCCTATTGAGATGGGGCATGACCTTAAAAAGGCTTCATGATGGAAAAGCTTCCAATGTGGCCAAATGACAACAATTCTGCAAAGATGAGTGGGCCCACATTCCTCCACAGGCTGGAAGACTCATTGCAAGTTATGACAAAGGCTTGATTGCAGTTGTTGCTGCCAAGGGTGGCCCAACCAGCTATTAGCTTTAGGGGGCAACCAACTTTTCACACAGGGCCATGTAGTTTAGGAATTTATGTTTGTGTTGAGTTGTGTTGTAATTGACTAATATTTCTATTTACATTTGTTTGCACTGAAACATTGAAGTGTGACAAACATTAGAAATCAGGAAGGGGCAAACACTTTTCCACACCACTGTATTTGTATGCTGAGTAGCCTCAAAACGCAAGGCACACTTCCTGTCCCTCACTTAATGGTGCCCTGTCTGTAAGCCGATTATGAACATGTGCCGTTACATCCCTAATCGATTGTGATGGCTTGACTGAACTTTATAAAGCGACTGCTTGTCTGTTGAAGCCGCATGTCAGGCAATCAGGAAAGACTCCGTCAGAAGCTGCAAAACGGGCGTCGGAGTTGACCGGTGGTGTTTTGTGAAGCAGAACAAATGATAATAGCCTGTCATTACTGCCGGCCTCCAAGCACACCGCGGCTGCTGCCGCACACCAACGTCTAATAAGCGGAGCCATGCTTTGGTCACTCACCGAGGAGAGCCACGCTTGAAGGCGACGTGTCCTTGCAGAGACGTGTTGCATTGCGCGGTGGAACCCGAGGCTCGTCCGCTGATGGTTCGTGTCTGATTTTTTTCAGACTTTGTTTTTGATTATGTTTTTTTTTTCCAATGGGATGTCATGGAAATAGAAATGGTCCAGTGATCCATTGATCCAATCACTCCAGGGTCAAACCCGAGTCCATCATCACACCGTAACTTCAGGGAATGTTTTAGCATTTACTTGTTTTTAACACTCACTTGGTTTTCGCTGGTATCTGCAATACCGTTACTTCAAATTCACCTAAATTAAAAAAGTAGTGCATTTCATATCGATATTATATACAGTGAAGAAAATAAGTATTTGAACACCCTGCTATTTTGCTATTTCTCCCACTTAGAAATCATGGAGGGGTCTGAAATTTTCATCGTAGGTGCATGTCCACTGTGAGAGAGATAAACTAAAAAGAAAAATCCAGAAATCACAATGCATGATTTTTTAACAATTTATTTGTGTGATACAGCTGCAAATAAGTATTTGAACACCTGTGTATCATCTAGAATTCTGACCCTGAAAGACCTGTTAGTCTGCCCATTAGAAGTCCACCTGCACTCCATGTATCATCCTGAATCAGATGCACCTGTTTGAGGTCGTTAGCTGCATAAAGACACCTGTCCACCCCATACAATCAGTAAGACTTTAACTTGTAACATGGCGAAGACCAAAGAGCTGTCCAAAGACACCAGAGACAAAATTGTACACCTCCACAAGGCTGGAAAGGGCTACGGAGCAATTACCAAGCAGCTTGGTGAAAAAAGGTCCACTGTTGGAGCTATCATTAGAAAATGGAAGAAGCTAAACATGACGGTCAATCTCAATCGGAGTGGAGCCCCATGCAAGATATCACCTCGTGGGGTCTCAATGATTCTAAGAAAGGTGAGGAATCAGCCCAGAACTACACGACAGGACTTGGTCAATGACCTGAAAAGAGCTGGGACCACCGTTTCCAAGGTTACTGTAGGTAATACACTAAGACGTCATGATGTGAAATCATGCATGGCACGAAAGGTTCCCCTGCTTAAACCAGCACATGTCAAGGCCCGTCTTAAGTTTGCATATGACCATTTGGATGATACAGAGGAGTCATGGGAGAAAGTTTTATGGTCAGATGAGACCAAAATAGAACTTTTTGGTCATAATTCCAATAAGCGTGTTTGGAGGAAGAAGAATGAAGAGTACAATCCGAAGAACACCATCCCTACTGTGAAGCATGGGGGTGGTAGCATCATGCTTTGGGGGTGTTTTTCTGCACATGGGACAGGACGAGTGCACTGCATTAAAGAGAGGATGACTGGGGCCGTGTATTGTGAGATTTTGGGGAACAACCTCCTTCCCTCTGTCAGAGCATTGAAGATGGGTCGTGGCTGGGTCTTCCAACACGACAACGACCCGAAGCACACAGCCAGGAAAACCAAGGAGTGGCTCCGTAAGAAGCATATCAAGGTTCTAGCATGGCCCAGCCAGTCTCCAGACCTGAACCCAATCGAAAATCTTTGGAGGGAGCTCAAACTCCGTGTTTCTCAGCGACAGCCCAGAAACCTGACTGATCTAGAGAAGATCTGTGTGGAGGAGTGGGCCAAGATCCCTCCTGCAGTGTGTGCAAACCTGGTGAAAAACTACAGGAAACGTTTGACCTCTGTAATAGCAAACAAAGGCTACTGTACCAAATATTAACATTCATTTTCTCAGGTGTTCAAATACTTATTTGCAGCTGTATCACACAAATAAATTGTTAAAAAATCATGCATTGTGATTTCTGGATTTTTCTTTTTAGTTTATCTCTCTCACAGTGGACATGCACCTACGATGAAAATTTCAGACCCCTCCATGATTTCTAAGTGGGAGAAATAGCAAAATAGCAGGGTGTTCAAATACTTATTTTCTTCACTGTATATATATATATATATATATATATATATATATATATATATATATATATATATATATATATATATATATATATATATATATATATATATATATATATATATATATATATATATATATATATATATATATATATATATATATATATATAATAGGGCTGCATGGCGGTTGAGTGGTTAGCGCGCAGACCTCACAGCTAGGAGACCCGAATTCAATCCCACCCTCGGCCATCTCTGTGTGGAGTTTGCATGTTCTCCGGTGCTCCGGTTTCCTCCCACATTCCAAAAACATGCTAGGTTAATTGGCCACTCCAAGTATGAATGTGAGTGTGAATGGTTGTTTGTCTATATGTGCCCTGTGATTGGCTGGCCACCAGTCCAGAGTGTAACCCGCCTCTCACCTGAAGACAGCTGGGTGCTCCAGCACCCCCGCCCCCCTCATGAGGATAAGCGGTAGAAAATGAACGAATGAATATATATAATATACATATATAACATATAGTATGTAAAACATAAAGAATAGCAGACATTTTGTTGGTAATTTCACTGCTGTGTTATTGTGCAATGACAATCAAGGAAGTCTATCTACATTTAATGAATTTATTAATTACTTTGAACAAATATATGAATCATTATTTTCATTGGTTTATTTCATTATTTTAAACAGACTAGAAAATCATTCTTTAAGAATGAAAACTTTCAATTGACATGTGGCTCCTTCAACATGTCAGACAAACATGACCTCAAATGACTGAAGTGACCAAAGTATTTTCATGTGACAATGGATGTCAGAGCATGAAGAGCTGCTATCGGAAGTATTGATATCTTAGTATTGATCAGGCACGTCACTGGTAGAAAATAGTCATTGTTAGCTTTGCACATATGGCGACACAGGTAACTTCCTGTCTTTATGCTGACCACATGAAAGACAAAGAAAAAGCTAAACATGCCTTTGATACTCGGCAGAACAGAAACCAGCTAATTGGTTGGCCGTTACCGCCCTCAGCAGAAGCCGATGAACCATAAATGAAGTTGGAGTGCATTCCAGCATTTTCGGGCATGCAGCAGATGCGGATGCTGTGATGAATCCATCCTCTGCTTGTTCCAACAACTCAAGCTTCATCCTCCAGGCTCCGTGAATCTTCGTCTCTTGCATATCTCTGATTATGTTTGAGAGATTAAGAGGCTGTGCTGTTAATGTAATCGATGAATAAATCAATTGGATAGCTTACTAATGATATCAGCAGAAATCGATTGAAGTTTGTTTAACATCATCTTAGAAATGGAACATTCATCAAAATGAGGACTTCATGGCTGCTGTGAGTAGCGGCTTAGTAGTATCACATGTTGTGGTGAGATCTATGAGATCTATGGTTCAAATGTTGACAGAAAATAACGGGATTCCAGTCATACAACAAATTTGACTTGTCTTTTCAGGAAAAATATGCCTCTAAAACAGAGCTGAGCTGGGGGGCAAAGCTCTCAATTTACAGCGATCATCCGAGAGGGGGTCAGAGTAGAGGCGCTGCTCCTTCACATTGAGAGCCAGCGGAGGTGGCTGTGGAATCTAGTCCCAGTGCCTCCCTGGTGAGGAGTTCCAGGCATTCCCAGCCGGGTGAAGGCCCCAGGGCAGACCTGGGACACGCTGGAGGGATTATGTCTGACAGCTGGCCTGGGAACGCCTTGGGGTCCTCCCGATGGAGGGAAGGGGTGGCCGTAGACCGCGATGTCTGGGCTTCCCTACTGAGACTGGACCTGGTAAGCGGAATAATGGATGGACGAATAGGAGAGAAGATTCTTCGCGTGACCGTAATCTTACCATGCGAATCTTCAAAGTAAACAGTTAATTAACGTTAAGGGTGTAACGCTACATCCATCCATTTTCTGTGCCGCTTATCATCCCGAGGGTCGTGGCTATGCTGGAGCCTGTCCCAACATACGAGAATCAGACACCCAAGCGGACTTTTGAAAATAACTGGCTGACATCGGTATCGGAAATTTAGAGTTGGACAATATCGGCATTTCGGTTTTTGGCAAAAAAATCCAATATCGGGCATCCCTAATGATAACATATTTCTGATAAAATGTTTTACTTATTTTTAGATTAAATTTTTTCCTCATAATATCATGACTTTATTCTCATAAAATGACTCTTTTTTTTTTTTCCATTTTTGCTGTTTAGTTTTTTAATTGTGTTTGTAGAACATGCCGTGGGCCCCACTTTGGACACCCCTGCTGTGGGTGGTTCTTGTCAGTAAGACATATTAATGGATATCATGTCCTCTGGTTGTATTATATTGAATCTACTCCAGCAAGAATAAACTCGTCTTTCTGTGCTGTCACTCTGAGGATTGGGGGGGGGGGGGTATAATTTTGACATTTTCTCTACTCTCAGGCAGGCAATTATCTTTTGTCAGGTTGCGTCTCTGGGGAAAAAACAAGCTTAAAGAAGCCTCTCGCAACAAGATGGAAGCGAATGGCTTGATAGTTTTGTACCATCAGCTCATAAAGCAAATCTATACCAAAGTGTTCATCTAAAACCATGCACCCCCACTGGGTTGGTACCTGTGTTGCCACATTTACTCCCTGCGTGGTTTTGCCTGCCGCTGCTGCTGATGTTGTTGTGGAGAACAACAGGCTGTCACAATCACCAGCGCTTGACTCGGCTTTAATTAAAATGCTTACTGGCTTCCTGTTGCCTCCCGCGCGGCACGTTGGAGGTCAAATGTTTGGATGATTGCAGGTCCCCAGCCGCCATAATGATAACGTAGCTTGATGAGTGGATTTAACAGATGTGGAGGACATTTTCAGGCACATCCGGCTACGTGAAACGTCCTTAAACGTGCATAAACGACATGCAAACTGGCCTGGAATCCATCTGGATGTCAACTTGTTTGAACCCTTTCCAGTTAGCGTGTGCGTGTGTGTGTGTGCGTGCACGCTGCGCTACCTGCAGGAGTAATCACCTGCACATCTGTTGATACACCAAGTCAGCAAAACAGTTATTTGCTGAGAATAAACGACAAGAGCGAGTGTGTGAGGCTCCTCACCTCGTCCCGCTGTGCGTGGCTCCACTTCCTGCGCTCCTCCGTTCTCTGGTGATGCTGCTGATGCGGTGCCGTCCTCCATGAGGATCCAGCTCCTTCATGGCAGTGCTCCACATCGCATGTCCCTGACTCCGTGTGTGTGTGTGTGTGTGTGTGCGTGCGCAGGTGTACCGCAGGCAGACGTCCAGCCGACTGGCGGCACTGGAGGAGGCGGCGGAGGGCAAGGCAGCGTCTTACCAGAGGGAGATTGTTCACCTGCAGAGGCTGCTGGGAGAGAGGCAGGAGGCAGAGGAGAGGCTGCTGCAGTCCAAACGGTAGGAGGAGGAGGAGGAGGAGGAGGAGGAGAGACTGATGTGGTTCAAAGAGTTGGAGGGGAGAATGGCGGAGAGGGACGAGAGAAGCAGAATAGCCTCGGAGGGGAGAGTGAGGGAGAGGGAGGAAAGCCCTCTCCACACTGTCTATTAAAGCCTGTTCTGTGTGAACAGCACCGACACGAAATAAGGAGCCAAGGACAACGCCAACATTTCCCAGCTTCTGTAGTAGTATCAGGAGCCTTTCACATAGATTGCACAACATTGGCGCATTAATGCTGGAATGGTAGACCAGAGCCGCCATTTGTTCCACCCTTGTCTTTCATCCAGAACATAGTAATGTAGGACATTACTCCGCCAGTCTGCATCTGCGTCTGTTGCCCCCATCATAGCATTCGTAAAGCCATCCCTTCACACATTCTCCATTCTTATACCTTTTAGCCTACTAAAGCTTGTTCTAAAGCTTGTTCTGTGCAAACAGCACCGACACAGAATGATGTGTCCAAGAAACATGTTTTCCAGCTCCTCAGGTAGAATGAGAAGCCTCTTTCATACAGATTCTGCAAATTGGGTGCAGTCGAGCTGGAACAGTCACCAGTGTCTTTCCCACAGAACTCATCAAAGAGCCATTTTGTTTCTGTTCTGTATGAACAGCACCAACACAAAATGGGAAGGGTTGAAGTCACCTCGCACATTTTCCATCTTCTAAAGTTGTATCAGAGGCAGGGTGGTTCTGACTGTGTGAAATGGAACCACGGGAAGCCTTGAACACATTTGACAATGAATGGCCAAAACTGGGGCGGCACGGTGGTCTAGTGGTTAGCGCGCAGACCTCACAGCTAGGAGACCAGGGTTCAAGTCCACCCTCGGGCATCTCTGTGTGGAGTTTGCATGTTCTCCCCGTGCATGCGTGGGTTTTTTCCTCCCACATTCCAAAAACATGCTAGGTTAATTGACGACTCCAAATTGTCCATAGGTATGAATGTGAGTGTGAATGGTTGTTTGTCTATATGTGCCCTGTGATTGGCTGGCGACCAGTCCAGGGTGTACCCCGCCTCTCGCCCGAAGACAGCTGGGATAGGCTCCAGCACCCCCCGCGACCCTCGTGAGGAAAAAGCGGTAGAAAATGAATGAATGAATGAATGGCCAAAACTGCATCTCTGGGTTCTGTGTGAAAGGCACAGGCGAGTAAATGCCAGCTCTGCTGTTGCAATTCTGCTGAATCTCTGCATGAATGAGCCTGACGATAGAAAGAGACAGGAGAGAAAGGTAGAAGAGGAAAACAAAGCAAAACAAACGGGAAGACAGGCGCTACGTTGAATTGAAAGGGGAGGGCAGACAAGATGCTGAGGAGGAACAGGAAGTTGCATTCAGACATGTAGAGGAGGAAGCAGAGAGGTGCCAACATGAAGACTAACACACAGAAAGATAATTAGTAATCTTGTTAGCATAAACAATTACCATTGTGTGTGTGTGTGTGTGTGTGTGTGTAGCAGCAGTGACAGTGTATGACATGCTGCAGTGTCAGGACTAAACCATAGATTTACTGTAAATAGGACACCAGAAGCCCAAATTAGCGGTCCATTTCCGTTTGTTCCCCTGTCGCTATGTCTGTTTTTAGACGGCTGTCAAGCACATAATCGCATTGTGACGCTCCACTTGTGCGCTGATTGCTGACAGATGAATAGTAATCGGAGACACACCCATGTTGCTTAAGTAAATCTTCTCAGGGCAATGAATCCATCGCTGGCTTCTTTGAAAGCGAGGGAAGCTATCTCTCAACAGAGGGACACCTCAACTGTGACACCACCTTTGTCCCACATAGTACAATGCTGTCCTGTCATCCCTCCCTAAAATATTCAATCATTTAGCCAACAAGTAAACTTAATGGCGCCATTAGTTGTAACCTAACGGCGGTCATTTGACGCCACAAAAGACACCATTCCATTGTTAGAGCAGAAATATACTGGAGCTAGTCCTATCTAGTGTGACAAGCGTTGTCCTACCTAGTCTGTTAGCATGAACTGATGAAGCCTGCTCAGATGAGGCCACACGTCTTCTAAAACAACCTGAACAGTCCAGTTGCGATGATTGAATGTCCTGCCAATACAATGACCTGGATCAATGGGAATCTTCACAAGCTCATGTAAACATGTCATTAGGTTGTTGTGATTTACAATAAGTCGTTGCTTGAAGGCGGCCATGATTTTCCACCCAATCACATGTTCTTGCCATTGTCAGACAATGGTGTGTATGTTCTTATGTTCTTCAGCATTCAGTTATCAACCAACGTTTTTGGGGGTGGTGGCTGAAAGGTTGGTGCTTCCGAGTTTTGTTAATTGGACACGGGGGGGGGGGGGCTGCAGAGCGATGAAAAGTCTCCTGGAAGTATCATCAGCCGCAAGGAGGCTTCTCCCTCAGGCTATGAAGAACTCTGCGGGCCGGCGGCCATCACCACCCATCAGCATCTCTGTGGTGGCCATGTTTCAGACAGAATACAAAGTAGGGGATCAAACGACGGGGGCATTGAGGTAGGGATGGATTTTCACTGTGTGGGTGAAAGGAGGGGGTAGTAACTCGTTTAGTCACATGATCTCAGCTGTCCTCAAGCAGATTTGCTGTTGTTTTTTGTTAATGGAATAAACGGTGCAGACTATGAGTCTACAGACAAACACGTTAACTTCCTGACAGCTGGCATGGCGTTGTCTTTGTCATGTTTCATCTTTGATTGGACCACAGGATGCAGAGACAACCAATTGTCATAATGTACTACTCACTAGAGCCCAAATGACCACCAGGCAAAAAGTGGTGAAATCCAACTAAAAACAAGAGCGCCATGAAAAATGAACAAACAAGGTCCCACAATTGGTGGAGCTGGAGCAGAGCAACAGGAAAGAGAATCGGGAATAGTTCATTCATTCATTCATTTTCTACCGCTTTTTCCTCACGAGGGTCGCGGGGGGTGCTGGAGCCTATCCCAGCTGTCTTCGGGCGAGAGGCGGGGTACACCCTGGACTGGTCGCCAGCCAATCACAGGGCACATATAGACAAACAACCATTCACACTCACATTCATACCTATGGACAATTTGGAGTGGCCAATTAACCTAGCATGTTTTTGGAATGTGGGAGGAAACCGGAGTACCCGGAGAAAACCCACGCATGCACGGGGAGAACATGCAAACTCCACACAGAGATGCCCGAGGGTGGAATTGAACCCTGGTCTCCTAGCTGTGAGGTCTGTGCGCTAACCCCTAGACCACCGTGCCGCCCATCGGGAATAGTTGAACCACAAAAATAAAAAACTGCACTACGAGTAACTGGAGAAGGACCAGAACCGAATATAGTGCTGACGGTCCTAAGGAACTCCAGGAAGAGGAACAGTCCGACGTCTTAAAACGAGAACCCTGGAGATTTTGAAAGACCCAAGACGGTAGAGCTGAGCTAACTGAGGTCAAAGGTTAGTCTTGTCCAACCTCAAGTCTTTTGGATGAGTACTAAAAACGTGGGTGGAGGTCCTGGTGGAGGTGGTCTGGCTCAGAGCCGTGTGGTATAAATTCCTCAGTCATAATGTTGGCTCCCGGGATGGATGACAGTGAGCATGCTCCACTTCCTGAGTTGTATTGTTGTGGTGCACTTGCTCTTGTTTCTCTTCTCCGGTCTGATCACACGCACCAATTCATAATTCCGAAAGCTGCATGGAGCCTCATTGGGAACAATTACAAGTGCGGTTGCCATTGGAAACGCGTGTGTGCAGGGTCGAAAGTAATTAGCAGTTAATTTCGCCCGGATCAAGGAAGTGGGAAGAAGAGGACAGTATTTTTTAGTCCAAATGAGTCACCTCGATTCAAGCTCTTTAATTACAGGACTTTAAAAGGCCCAGTGGAACCTGACCTGCCATTTACTGTGCACTTTTCAAATGTAGAAACAAAGGTCTTGCTGAAGTGCTAAGGAGCAAGTCTCATGATCACATTTAAACAAATCTAAAGGTGACAAGGCTTTATTTTGCAGTGATGTTTACTGTTATGTGTTGCTAGCAGGTTCTAATTAGAGAGCATAGAAAAGTTGTACTGCAGTCGTGATACTTGCTGTGTGTATGCCATAGGAAGTGATGGTTTTGTTTACTTCCCACGATGCACACATTTGCGACAAAGCAGCATGTGTGGATGTTGCCTGGCGACGTCTTCAATGCCATCCAGCGGCTTGCTGAGCCCGCCAGCACTTTTGCTTGCTTGTATGTTTATTATCAACACAACACTTTTGGTTGCAGATTCCGACAAAAGGGGTAACGGCATGCTTTAAATGTCCACTTTTTGGCTGTTAGTGTCTGCTTGCATCGGCCACAAGGGGGGTCAGTCACCCACCACATCTCAGCAGGTGGAATTGGAGTTGCATGTAATTTGTCATGCTCATTACCGCCAACTACAACGTTGGAGTCGAAGGTATCACGACAAAAAGTCATTTTTCAATCGTTTTTTGCGCTGTCCCGCAGCTGTCCCGCAGCTGTCCCTCGTTTATCCCGTTTTTTTGGTTCTGGTCACCCTTCACACGTGTATTAGGTGTATTAGCCATCATAAGAAGAGAAAATCAGCCGTTTAAGACCGCAACAGTAGCCCGTGTTTGGGATTTTTGTGCCTGTTGTGAAATCATTCAAACCTAAAAAAAAAAGGGGAAAAAAGCCTGTTGTTCTGACGATAAAGTCTGGTGCTTGTGTGTCTCAGTGAATGTTACAGTAACATTACTGACACCTAGTGACCAGTGTGGAATACTACATTTGATCACAACATTTCTTTGAATGCCTTATTTTGTATTTTATGTCAGTTAGCCATTTTTATGCTTAAATGCTTAATGTAAGGAAAAGTGTATAAAATTAGCTTAGATATGTATTTTTTCCGACTAATAAGTCGTATTCAACCATGAAACAGGCAGAATTTATTAAAGTGCGATGGTGAAGCCGTAACATTCAAAGCGGTCTTATTGACTGTGTAGGTGTTCCTAATGAATCGATTCCTGTCTCCTCAACAGGGAGGTGGAGGAGGAGCTGGAGGTGGTGTGGCAGGCGGCCACCAGGGAGAACCAGCAAATCAGAGAGACCCTGTGGAACTCGAGGCCCATCGGAGACCTCCTCGAGTGGGCCTTAGCCAACACCACCTCGCCTGACCGACCTCCGAAGGCCGCACATCTGCAACACGAGTCCCCGGACGAGAAGCATCAGCGAGACCTGGATATCTACAGCTAGATCCGTCACACAGGCAATGTTTGTATTTTGTCTTCACACCGTGGGAACCTCTAAGGTCAGTCTCTGAAGACTTTTAATTAACTGCGGCCTTCATAAAGCCTTTTTCTTAACTGTTAAGGAAGTGTAAAAGAACATTACTCCTTTTTGACCGACTTTAGAGGCGTTGCTGGTCCAAAGTGTACAGCCTCAGGTGCACTTCTTTGACTTTAGAGCTTCCACTGTGTAATATCTGATGTTTACAATGAAAGAAGCGACTCTTAAAACTTTATGGTGGTTACATCAGCTTTTGTTGCCCATGTGCTGGATGCACGGGACTGCAGTAAACCACGTGAGTCAGGCAAACAAATACATCCTGTATTCTAATTCATTTGTATATTTGTTTGTTTTTTTTACATAATTTGTCCCGTGAGGCCAAAACAGGTAGGGGAGAAGTCACGTGTTCATGTGGTCCTCAGGAATGTGGCGCCCTCTTCTGGAGCCTCGCCGTAGCAAAGTGTGAACATGAGCATGTTTTTTATAGTTGTGCTAAATTTGACATTTGTATGAGACAACTTGCACAAGAATGTGCATTAAAAAAAACAAGTTGTGTAAATAATATTTAAATTCTGTTTTTCTTTGCTGACAAATAGTGAGGCTTGTAGAACCAGTTTTAGTTACCAAACATTCCTGCGTCCAGTTAATGTTACATGAAGATAGGCTCAACTTGATGGAAACATTCCCAAGGACTTTGAATCATGTAAATAATTATTCATTTCACTGATTTGAACGTGAGGTCACGTCCACATCAGAAGGACCGTCTCATCTGTGATGTCACAGAGTGCCGGGTTCCTTATATGGGCGTGCACTGTAGGCCAGATACGCTCTCTGCCCTCCCCCAAGCTCTGCTTTTCTGTTTAGGTGTTAGCAATGTCTCCCAGGAAGTGTTTCTTTGGGTGTGAGGGAAAGCTATGTTTGTTTACAATTCCTAACCAGGAAAACATCAGGGACAAGTGGTTGGAGGTCTGATTCCCTACTGGCAAAAGAAGAAGACCAGGCAGTAAGTAACAGTTTGTCAGTGGCTTTTCTGTGTAGCATTATAGAGTGTGCAAACAGGAAGCGGGGTTGCTAATAGCCGTATCCAACCACAATCAGTGGCTCCACCTGAGTTTTTTAAACACTGGTAGTCCCACAAAAAATGTGTAATGACCATATTAGACGTTACAGCTAAATGCTAAAATGCGAAAGCTACTTACCACCGAGAGACGTTTTGAGGTAACCTATTTTCTTGAGAAACTTGGGACTGTCCATTCTCTACTTCCGGATCGGAATTTGGGATCCAACACGTATGGCTGGATGTTAAAAGCGTTTATTATCAACTCCTATGAAGTTGGGTTCGGCAGCTAGCGGCACAACACCGGAAGTCCTCCTGAGCACTTGGTAGTGTGACCAACCACAGCGGAGTGGGCGTGGAGGCGGGCCCTGGTTGGAATACATTAAAACAGAACGTTTTTGCCGGAAGCACGAAATCCAAAGAGATGGAGCTGGAATAGGCGCCGATTCTGAAGGATCTAGAAAGCTTTCCATGCTGGTTATTGTGTGTAGCTGCTCTTTAGGAGTCCACAACCCAATACAAAGTGCAGAAAATGAGCCCAAAAGGTCCCCTTTAAGTCAAAACGTTCCATTCATCATGGGGTCATTTTCTCCTTGGTCGGCTTCCTTTGTTTGTCCTGCGGTGCTGATAGGACAAACAGCTGCCTGTTACTAAGCAACATTCACTTTGGCAATAAACCAGTTATTCACAACAAGAGAAGCACGTCTGCCACTTTCAACACCATGAAATACATATTTCATTCATTTATCATAATTTTAGAAGGGACTGTTTAACTGTATTCTGTGTGAACATATACAGTGTTTGATTTTTATGCCTGTGTTTATTCAAGCCGCGGGGTGATAGTTTAGTTTAGGTATACTGAAGTACACGACCCGTGTAAGTCAATATCTACTTCTTCCTGCTCCGTTTGGGGCGTGCTGAACATGAACATGTGTAATACATGTGTAATAAGTGACCGTCACAAACAAACCATCCATGGTTCGGGGGCAGCTTCCTTACTCGTGTTTCCAGCAGGACGCTTTGACTGGCTGTGCCTCGCGAGAGGCGAGAACACGTGTTCAACTCTGAGCAGTCTAACCTTTGACCTCCATAAAGGCTTCTTGTGCAATGCAGAGGAAATGCTGCTTCATTGTTTGAATTGACATTGATCCCACGTCCTTCGCTCACCTGTAAGGTAAGGTATACCTTATACAATATATAGTCGTTTTGACAACGTTGCTTTGTGGATTGCTACATATGAAGGTCAACTTCACTCACAATGTGTATGTCATAACTATGTTATAACTATGAAACAACTCCATAACAACTTTACGTCATGGACATTTCATTTCACTCCATAACAATGTAATTTTACTTCTTTTATGTATTATTCCAAAATCCGCTAAATTCAGACATGCCGTGCTGTGCAAAGGTACACACTTCCTGATGCCTTTTTTTGCACGTTTGTCACACGCAAATGTTTCAGACCATGAAACACATTTCGATATTAGTCAATGGCAACACAACAGTTTTTAAATGAAACTTTTTATGCTTAAGAAAAGAGAAAAACATTTCAAAAGCTACATGGCCGTGTGTGGAAAAGTGGTTGCCCTCTAGAGCTAATAGCTGGTGGAATGTTGGTCCACTCATCTTTGCAGAATTGTTGCCATTCAGCCACATTGGAGTCTTTTCCGTCATGAAGCCTTTTTAAGGTCATGCCCCTGCATCTCAATAGGATTCAGGTCAGGACTTGGACTAGGTCACTCCAAAGTCTTCATTTGGTTTTTCTTCAGCCGTTCGGAGGTGGACTTGCCGGTGTGTTTTAGATCATTGTCCTGCTCCAGAACCCATGTCAGCAGAATTCAGTCTTCCAAGTCCTGAAGCAGCAATACGAACCCAGACCATCACACTACCACCACCATATTTTGTTGTTCTTTTTCTGAAATATGGCGTTATTTTAGACCAAATGTAATGGGACGCACACCTCCCAAAAAGTCCAACTGTTGTCTGGTCAGACCACAGCGTATTTTCCCAAAGGTCTTGGGGATCATCGAGATGTTTTCTGGCAAAATTAAGACGCGCCTTAATGGTCTTTTTGTTCAGCAGTGGTTTTGGTCTTGGAACTCTGCCATGCAGGCCGTTTTTGCCCAGTGTCTTTTTTATGGGGGAGTCATGAACACTGACCTTAACTGAGGCAAGTGTCTGCACTTCTTTGGGTCGTGTTGTGGGGTCTTTTGTGACCTCTTCGATGGGTCATTGGTGCGCTGTTTGGGTCATTGTGGTTCACCACTGTTTCATGTTTTTGCCATTTGTGGATATTGGCTCTCGCTGAGGTTTGCTGGAGTCCCAAAGTTTTATGAATGGCTTTATAACCTTTTACAGCTCAGTTAACCTCAGTAATGTGTCGGAGGTAATCACTTTTTCACACAGACATGTAGATGTGGATTTTTTTGTCCGTCTATAATAAAGATTCATTTAAAAACTGCATTTTGTGTTGAGTTGTGTTGTCAATGACTATTTGATTTTTTTATTATACGTAACATTTAAGTGTGTCATTTATGCAAACCACTGTAAATCACACCACTGTAAGTGTCTGTGTGTGTGTGATAAAAACTCCCTATTCAAATGAGCATGGACAAAAATTCCTCATTTTGATTCCTGCTCCGAAGGATTCTCGATTCTGATGCTTGTAAGAGTAAAGTTCCTAAACGTTTGCATGGTTTAAATGAGGGCGCTAACCAGAATTCCTTTTGGGTGGAATGTCTCAACATCTCCATGAATTCTTTAATGGAGTGAACTTTTTAAAATGAACTTTATTATGGATTTCTCACAGGGCTATTTTCAACCAAACTAAACTTGAATATAAATGTTATGATGTTTCTTACTGCAGGAGTTTGTTTACTTTGAGAAGCTGATGAATAAAACATGTCCGCATATGCTGCTGTTATTTTCAAGTCATTTTTAATTCAGCAGGATGTAAGCCCCCGAAGCTCTTATTTCGACGGCCGGAAGTGTGTCGTGTCCGTTGAGAAGGTGGCTTGACTGTTCCCAAAGAGTCTCGCTGTGCTCATAAATAAAGTTAACGCTTAGAGCTGTAGCTCCCGTCCTTTATTTACACGAATTTCCTCATCAGCTAGCAGCCTGAAACTGGGTTAGATTGGTCTGAGACAACGTCATTTATTGTTTGACTTCCATGACTGACTGCTCCAAGGTCCGACGTTGGGCATCACAGACGAGGTACTCCCGTTATTTCCATAACATGAATCCGGAGGTGTTTAATCAGGCTGGCCATGCTGGATGCGATTGTGTCGCCGATGTTGCACTGAGCCTACCGAGAAAACCAAACTTTTTCACCGCTTCTTCTTCGTTGGTGTTCGCGGCTATATCTTCCGGTTGGCAAAGAGAGCATCGGAACAAAGAAATCGGGGGAAAATACTTTGTATTAGGTTTTAAGAAAGTACATTTATCACTGTAAAACATAGAAGTGAAGAAACCTTTTTAGCTAACAAATGTAACTACACCTTTCACAGACAAGCGGCCGCACAAATTGCATATTTTTGTGAAAACTTGTGAAATAGGTTGTGTGTTTAATAAATGATCCTAATGTATTAAAACATGAGATGCAAATAGACTGTTTGCAACGGTTCGGTGGCTGCCTTGCCTTGAGGGCGCGAACACTGGACATTGTTGCCAACATTCGGCCCCGCCCTCTTCCTGTTGGGAGCATGACGCAGGCGCCCTGAGGGGTCTAGCACACGTGCTGAGCTAGCTTGCTGCTAGTTTGAAGTTTGATTGCTAGGGATTGCAAAATAATAAAACCATGGGCACAACGTTCATACGTCCACAAATTCATACATTATTTGAACAAGCGTGTTTAAAGGTATTTGGAGTTCTACATAACTGGGGGGTTAAATCTGAGCATTTTAAGTTTCATAACGGGTTCTCAACTGCTCTCAACCTGGGAACCACGTCTTCCAATGTTTTTTTTTAGCTGCAAAGCTCTTTTATAAGAGGGAACTGTTATGCTATTTCCACATTTCTGACCCATAAATGTTGTTAGATAGTTGTATTCCCGTGTTAAACCATGCCAGCATTTCAGAAATGAGCTTTGTGCATTTGGGAGTGTGAGCCCTGAAAGACCTTTGGGATGGCACTGAATGCAGTTTTTTCGAAGGCTGACTATGAAGTCAGTGAGAGGGACTTCCTTATATGGGTGTGCCTAGTACAAACTGAGTGGGACCAATCACATCCTAGTCGGCATACTGTGGGTGGAATAAATTAAAATCCAAAGAAATGCAGCTAGACTAGGTGCAGGTTCTGGAAGATCTGGAAAGCTTTCTGTGCAGGTTGTGGAATTGCTGCTCTACTGGAGTTCATAACTCAATGCAAAAGGCCCAAAATGAGCATATTAGGTCCCCTTTAATGACTTTCTGCACATTTATTTAGCTCATTTGATTTATTTTCTTAATAAAATGTATGTATCTGTATGTATCATTGATGTATCTGCTGATATACACAATAGTACACATGATTTTGTCAAGAAAATGAGCGAGAACATAACTGCATGCATTCCAATAATTCATAAATTCAATTGAAATCTTAAAATTGCACACCACACAATGTCAAATTTCACTCATAAAGTAACGTACTTATACACAAGGTGATATAAGTACGTACAGCGCGACTTAACTGTTATGTCAATATGATAAAAGAAATGAAAACAATAATTTCACATGTTTTCCAGCCGCAGGATGGCGCTCGTAAAGATAGCGGTATTGTTAGACTAAAGCGGTACCAGTCTTACATAATAACATCTGATGTGCAGTCACAAAGGTCACACAAAAGGAAAGCGAGCATTGAAAGAGAAGTGGCGACTGCCTGCCGAGCCTGTTTGCTTAAACCCTGCTGCTGTGAATGTTTGGCTAGCATAGACCAACGCTTGTTTGGATTAGCAGCGGGAGTGGAAATCTTTCACGGGTTGTCGTCATGTGGGAGAATGGATGCTAACACTCAGATCACAGGTTTTATATGGACTGTCCATCGCAGAAGCTGGCAATACGAATAAAAACGAATAAATAAGACGCAGTTTGAGTTTGACGTTATCTCATATTTATGACCTTCTCATCTCATAATGATGACTTTTTTATCTCGGAATTTTGAATGTTTGTCTCATAATTACGACTTCTCAACGATGATCTCATAAATCAGATGTTTTATTTCAAGATTTTGATTTTCTTATCTCATAATTGTGACTTTTTCATCTCATATTTATGACTTGTCTCATAGGTTTGACTTCTCATTTCAAAATTGAGACTTTTTATCCAATAATGACTTTTTATCTCATCATTTTGAATTTTATTTCATGATATGACTTTTCATCTCAGAATTGTGACTCATGGTGACTTCTTATCTCAATTATGCCTCTCATCTCATAATGATTGGCATATTGTTTTTTTTATTTTTATGATTTTGACTTTTTATCTCATAAATGTGACTTTTTAAATCTGATATTTATGACGTATTTCATGGGTTAGGCTTCTTATCTCATGATTTTGACTTTTTACCATAATGATAGTGCTGGAGCCTATCCCCGCCTCTTGCCCGAAGACAGCTGGGATAGGCTCCAGCATCCCCGCGATGAATTAATTTTTAATTCATATGATAATTATGAGATAGATGACTAATCTCACAATTCTGAATTTTTCATCTTATAATTATGACTCATAGATTAGACTTTTTATTTCATAAATCTCAATTTTGGCTTTTTAACTAATATTGTCATTTTATTTGATAATATGGACTTTTTACCACATAATTATAACTTTATCTCAATTATACTTTTTTTTAGCTCATAATTATGACTTTTTATGTCATAATTTCGATTTTTTTGACTTTGCTGATATTTTTTTCTTTCAGCGGTGAAAACAGGCTTCCACTGTTTTTAAGCATCTCCAAAATAAACCATTACCATTACTACTGGTGTTCCTCAAGGCTCTGCTTTAGATCCTCATAAGCGTTTCTGTAACTTCTGTCTGTAACTTTTGAAACTTCAACTGAACGTTGAGTTCTGTTCCGTGTCTAAATGGTGGTTGCGTGCGTGCGTGTGTGCAGGGCAAGATGGAGGATGAAGATTTGGAGAAAAACAAGCAGGTCTTTAGCGTGAGTATGCATCAAACACTTCCTGTCTCGTGGCGTCTTCTGCTTCATGTGCAGTCGTTGATATTCTTGTATGATGTTTGAACTTTTTAGACTAAAGGGACTGTCAATGGCATCCACTGCCCAACCTCCGCTGCCGTTCCCGTGGGGAGCACGGGATTGGAGCACAAAGCTAAGCCTTCGTTGTTTGGGAAGTACCAGCAGAGCCTTCAGACCCTCAAACCTTTCCGCTGGACGTCATCACAGTCAGTATCCCTCAGCAGCACGTCCTTCGCCATGTTGCTCAGCCCTTTGCTCACACGTTTCCTGTATAGGCAACACCCTATGGACAATGCGGGGTTCCTGTCCTTCACGTCCTTCGGGTGGATGACCTCCATGATGTGGGCCATGTTCCGCAAAAGGCTGGACTTGGGCTCGCTCAATCTGTCTCCTTTAGACCAGGCTGAGAACAGTGCGGAAAGGTCGGAAACTCTTCTTTGTGCTTCCATGCCAGCGAGACCTATCACAATAATCAATAAACCAATTCACCGCATGATAAATAAAAAGCGGTCTCTTCCAGAGGAGCCTGGAGTTTTGTGTTTAGAATGAACACAGTTGTAGTTTAGTTTACACCGTAGTACAAGTACTTTCCCTATGTTTGTGTTCTTACCTGACTAGTTCCATCCTGCCAAGTGCCATATCGTCTCTCTCCTCAGGCTGCAAAGACTCTGGGAGGAGGAAGTTGCCAAGTCGGGTCTGGAAAAGGCCTCCCTGATGCGGGTGATTCTTCGCTTCCAAAGAACCAGACTGATTGTCTCCGTCGTCGTCGGCATCCTCGCCATGGTGTCAGCATTTGTGGGACCGGTGAGTATCTTTGTGGAAATGTACTGGTAATGTATCAGCCGTGTTGTGTTACACGTGTAACATATGTTTACATGAATTACTACACGGTAATGGTCATATAATAGACATGATATTTATGTTAGGGATAATTATCCCTATCGATAATTATCGGCTTGATATCAGCATAAAAAGCGATAGTTTGATATAGGTATCAGATTTTTTTCTTGATCATGAAAACCGATATTAAAAAAATGGAGTATACAACACCGACTGTATGTGTTCATTTCACCACAGACGATATGTCATGTTACACATATCGGTATCTGTATCGGCTGATATCGTATTGGAATATGGTTTTTCGGTAAAAAGAGTATGTCACAGGCATACGTGACTGATTTTATCCTCAGGCTGTCTTGGTCTACCTGCTTCTGGACTACATCGCCGACCCCTCCAAGTCCAGCCAGTCGCAAGGCATCGGCCTTTGCTTCGCCTTGTTCACCTCCGAGTTCTTCAAGTGCTTCCTCATCTCGCTGCTTTGGGCGATCAACCTGCGCACCGCTGTCCGCCTGAAGGGCGCGTTCAGCGCTCTGGGCTACCAGAAGGTCATCTCGCTGCGGGTGCACAGCGGCGTCTCCATGGGAGAGGTAAGACCTGCATGAAGGATGTCATGCTGAGTCCTCACTTGGAGGTTGGAGACGAGGGAAACGGAAACGGGGGTTTCGTGCCCACAAGACTTTTTTTCTTGTGACCAGTAGTCACCATATTTTACTTGGCGCAGGCCTCCACCGTGTGATCCTCTTTTGCATGACACTGCTTCATCAGGGCTTGTGGGTAATGTCCATCACTGAGGTTCCTCATGGAACATGGCTGTCTGTCTCTCTGACGCGCAGATCATTAACGTTCTGACAAACGACGGCCACAGACTGTTCGAAGCCGTCGTGTTCGGGAGCTTTGTGATCTCCTCCCCTGTGCTGTTTTTCGTGTGCATCATCTACGCCTGCTACATCCTGGGCTTGACGGCGCTGATGGGGGTCGGCACCTACCTGGTCTTCATCCCTGTCCAGGTCCGTCAAGCATGTTCTTCAAGGCTTTATGACGGTGACTCTGACTGATGTTGCTCGGCTTGCCTCCAGTTTGTCCTGGCCAAGATGATCAACAGGTTCCAACACAAAGCCATTTCCATGACGGACTGTCGCGTTCGCACGATGAACGAGATCCTCAGCAGCGTCAAGCTCATCAAGATGTACGCCTGGGAGGACTCCTTCGAGAAGAAGATCGCAGGTACGATGTATGTTTCCTGGCTGCGCAGCTGACTTTGAAACAAACGCAGTCACCCGCCCACTCGATCAAGCTTTTTAAATAATCCATCAATGATTGCTCTTTTGTGTCTGGCTGATTGGACAAAGATGGATGTAGTGTGCTGCCCACTAGGTGTCAGTAATGTTCCATTATTGACATGACATGACAGCCATGGCATGTCCAACATGATAGAGTGAAAATAAGTTCTCCTCCCATTCTGTGTGGAAGTGGTACATTTTTGGTTTTCTTGGTCCTTCTTCCCCAAGGACCGTTTTAAACCCTTTCTTATGTTTATAATACAGTACATAAATTGGAGACTAACTCATGAGAGTTGGACTAACTCATTAGCTAGCTACTTTGCTAATGGTTAAAACCAGGGTTGTCTCTTGTGTCTCTGCAGCGACCCCATCGCCTGTGCATTACAGTTGAGCAATGTGTTGTAAACAAAGACAAATAGGCGTGTAAAGGTGACTATAGGGGTGTTATGTCATTTGTTCTGGTCTCTAATAACAGTAAAAATTGGATGTAGAAAGCCATATACAGTACAAGTTTTTATGCTAGGAAACTAGGAAAATGTTTTATGTATTAATATTGAATCCTACCTGGCAGACGGTCCCTTATCGATAAGCGAGGCATAACTGTAGCCACAAATATTCAATGTTGTTTCTTCCAGAGATGAGGCAAAGGGAGAAGAGATATCTGCGGGGGGCCAGTTACATCCAGAACACCAACAACAGCATCACCACCATCATCCCCATCCTGGCCACTGTACTCACCTTCATGGTGCACACCTTGCTGGGCTTAAATCTCCACTCCACCGAAGTGAGTACGCCACATAAAAGACTAAAACCACAACAAAGATACGATCCAACCACATCATCAACTCTCTTGATGCGGTGTCTCCAGTTCGCACCAAGTCCAAAAACATTAGCATTACCATCTGTGGCTGTAGGCAACCTCCTGATGTAACGCCACAATATGTCAGTAGCTGAAGTGGGCTCCATTTCTTGTCCATTCAGTGTTTCTGTGTCACCACCAGGCCTTCACCACCATCGCCATCTTCAACGCCATGCGCTTCTGCCTGGCTCTGATGCCTTTGTCTGTCAAGGCTCTTGCCGAAGCCAGCGTGTCCATCACACGTCTCAAGGTGAGAACCCCCCCCCCCCTTTGATTTGATTTGATTTCATTGGTGGAAAGCTTCCAGATAGTTTTTGTCAGTGGATGTTGCAGGGTGTTAGTTTTCCACATGAGGACCTGTCGTCCTTTCCTCGCCGGCAGGGTGACTCCATGAGGTGTTCAGGTGAAAAACATCAATACCTTGTCTTCCTGCCGCTGTGAGAGACTCCATTTTGTGGCTTTCATTTTTACGACAGGGAAATAAGCAACATTGAAGTGTCGAATGCTATCCTAAGCTGCTATCCTAAGCTAGCTCCAACCCTATGGCAATCATTTCCTTATTCACACCAGATTAAAAACATTGAACAGTGGAAAAATTGAAAATGAAACCCGCAAAAACGCCCCTAGGAAGGAAATTGGGATGCAAATTATTTTGTGCGAGCACGCAGGAAAACCTTGCTCCTCTCCGAGGTCGCAAGGGCAGAGGAGTCCATCGTCATCAATAGCAGTTAGCGTATCATCTTCAAGTTATTTTCTGAAAAAGCTTACACTAACACCATCCCCCCCTCAGAAAATATTGCTGATCCAGAATCCAGATCCCTATGTGACGCACAGGAACAACAGCGACTCTGCCATCGTGATGGACAACGCCACCTTGTCCTGGAACACACCAGACAGCCACAGCGCCCCCCATCCCACCGTGGCCAACGGAGGGACTGCAACAGCCAACGGCGACACAGCACACCCAGTCAATGCCCCGTCCCAGGATGAAGAGGCTGACTTGCTGCCGACCCTGAGAAACATTTCCTTCACGCTTCCCAAGGTGGATGTCACATGACATGAAGAAAGTCGGTGTAAAGACCAATTGAATCTTTTTGTCCCTGAAGGGCAACTTGCTGGGCGTCTGCGGTAATGTGGGAAGTGGGAAGTCGTCGCTGATCTCCAGCATTTTGGAGCAGGTGAGTTGGTCGCTTTTTCAGCGGTCAGACAGTAACGTATCAGTCAAATATGGACGCCCTAAACCTTAAACCTTTTGTTGGTCCGCGCCACATCCTAAGAATTCAGTTGAACAAGAAACTGCAAAAGTTGACGAGCAAAATGGCTGAACGTAACGAGAAAGACCTGACCGTGATCAGGCGAGATGTCTTCACTTCCTGGTTGCTGCGGAACATGTATTTCTACGGGAAAGATGCAGGCCGAGCTTTTATAAAATGCACTTCTGCCACCTTGTGCTCATTTTTTCGCCTTTTTAAACGGCACCCAACATGCTCTCTTCTGCTGTGCAGTTGCATCATCGGCTTTTCGGCTCTCACAAGAGTAAAGACTCTCATGATAGTCGTCCGTCTTCCTGTTTTAGATGCACCTCCTCCAGGGCTCCATCACGGCCGACGGGACGTTTGCCTACGTTTCCCAGCAGGCCTGGATCTTCCACGGCACGGTGCAAGACAACATCCTGATGGGGGGATCTCTGGATCGGGTCAGGTGATGAATCCCGTGACAGCGTGTCTAACCTCGTTTGGCCTCGCCTGCTTGTTTGAAGCAGAGCAGAGGTCGTCAGGCAGTCAGACGGGTCCTGATTACTGCGGTACAAAGTTAATGAAGACTCGTGAGCAGGCATAAAAGCAAACGTGAGAGCATCGTAAAAACGTCCAGTTCCAAGTCAGAGGTGACGGGAGAAGATGCAGACGAAGTTCCTTGTGTTCCTTCTGAGCGCTGATGTCATATGATCTTCATACATATTTACATGGAGGTTCATGGAACCTTGGCTTCGTGTGTATTTCAGTGGCAGACTGGAGTGATTGTGTGTCTGCAGATATGAAAGAGTGTTGGACGTGTGCAGCCTCCGAGCGGACCTGAAAATTCTCCCACGTGGTGACCAGACGGAGGTACGTCTTTTCTATTGTTTCTGTCAGCTTTTAGTGGCTCTTCCAGAATAAAACAACGCATGCACATAAAGCTGTCTCGCTACGTTTGTGCTGTCAGATTGGCGAGCGTGGACTGAACCTTTCAGGAGGTCAGAAGCAGAGGATCAGCTTGGCCCGAGCCGTCTACTCTAACAAGGACATCTTCCTGCTGGACGATCCTCTCTCGGCTGTGGACGCCCACGTGGGCAAACACATCTTTGAGCAGTGCATCAAGCGCCAGCTGCTGGGAAAGTCTGTCATTCTGGTCACTCACCAGCTCCAGGTGGGAACACGCCGCATGGCATGCACACACTCGGTGGCTGTCGTCATTTATGTCACAGAAATGTCACAAAAAGGGACTACTGTTGTATGAATGGCAACGGTGTTAAGTATGGACCTTCTGCCCTCTAGTGGAAGAACATTGAATTGTCCTGCCTGTCACTGCAGCATAATGTAGCAGGCGTCTCTACCCGGCTGATATCATTTTTTTAATCGACTATTAAAGGCATCCAAATCGAGATCAATACTTGTGTTGTATGTCCATTAGTATTTGGAGTTCTGTGACGACATCCTGGTTCTGGAGAACGGAGAGGTCCTGGAGTCAGGGAACCATCAGGCTCTGATGAAGGCGAACGGACGCTACGCCCAGCTCATCAGCGGCTACCAGGCGGAGCAGTCCAAAGTCAGTGTGCTTCTTCGCCTCTTCTTCATCACCTGACATGTTTACCATCACATGAATAACAACGGCCCGACAACGGCGCTTGTCTGTTTTGGTCTTGGTGTTTTGGAGAGGCGATGCAATACTACAAAAAACACAGCGACTTTGTCTCCATCTTGTGTACAGACTCAGACAGAAGAGGAAGAGGCTCCGCCCCAGCACGCCGTAAAGGAGATGGTGGAAGCGGAGCCGAGACATCGTTCAAGCAGTGGCATCGTCAACCAAGGTCCGTCATCTATCCGCTTCATCCTATCCCGTCAATGTACGGTGGCTTCCAGGTCTTACTGGAGACACTGACGTCCGCTCTTCCTCCCAGCTTTCGACATGGCAGACGAAGACGAGATGGGATTCTTAACAAGCACCAAAGGTGAGTCTGGAATCCTGGACAGATGGCGTCGTCGTCGTACCTTCATGTGTCAAATCTTTCGATTTCTCTCCGTGCAGCATCCGAGGGTGCTGACCAGCTCGTCAGCCAGGAGTCCTCCTCAGAAGGTGGTGTCTCCTGGAGGACCTACCAGCGGTACTGCAAGGCAGCGGGAGGTAAGAATCACACACACACACACAAAATGTAGCGCACACTCAAGATGTCCGTCATCCATTTCTGCAGGTTATATCACCGTCTTGGTCACCTTGCTGAACGTGGTGGTGATGGTCGGATCCACGGCCTTCTGCAACTGGTGGCTCAGTCAGTGGCTGGGCCAAGGGGACGGGGTGAGAACACACACCCACCCTGCAACAGAAACATGCTGACTGGGTGATACTATAATAATACTATATTATGTAATACTGTACTACAGTATATGTATATATTCAATATGAGTCACTTTGACCAGCACTTGTAAGTATGAAGGAATCATATCAAGGTTTCTATTCAATCTTGGTATGCAACAATTTCATTCAACTCCATGGGGCCGCAAACCCAATTCAAAACGACATTGCCACTTGGGCCGATATCAAAAAAGTAGCATAAGAGCGCCTTAAAATCGGAAAAACTAACCAACAACAGCTTGTCTGAACTCTACGTCTTTTAGCAACACGTTCGGCTGTCGTGTAAACGTCTATGATTGCAGCGTTTTAAAAGTACGGCCATTAAACGGGGTCACGCTGACTGTGTTTGTCGCTCTGCTAAATTAGCCGTCAGCTTGATATGCTTTTGAACGCCAAGGGATGCTTACAAACACAAAAATACGTATTGTTGTTGAAAATGTCTTCCGTCATCTTTGCTCCGCTGGTTGCAGTCGCCCAACAAGACGACATCAGACGTGGGGGACATCTCCAAAAACCCGGACCTGCACTTCTACCAGCTGGTGTACGGCATGATGGTGGTTGTTATGGTGACGCTGGCCGTCATCAAATGCTTCGTCTACACCCACGTCACCTTGAAGGCCTCCTGCAAGTTCCACGACACCATGCTGAAGAAGGTGCTGAGGTGGTCTCGGCGTCTTTTGGGGCGCCTTCTAACGGGCACGTCCTTTGGTTTTCCAGATCATTGCCAGTCCCATGAGCTTCTTCGACACCACACCGACGGGACGCATTCTCAATCGCTTTGCCAAAGATCAGGAGGAGCTGGACAGCATCCTGCCCCTCCACATGGACCCCTTCTTGCAGTTTGCTCTGCTGGTCACCTACACCATCATCATCATCGCCGCCGTCTTCCCCCCCATGCTGATCGCCGTGCTCATCATGGGCCTGCTGTTCACCCTCATGCTCTTGTCAGTTCATACCAGCAAGTGGATCTTGTGAGTCAGTGGGGACCGAGTTGACGTTTCCTTGCTGGCTCTGCAGCATCTTCCAGAGAAGCATCCGCCAGATGAAGAAGATGGAGAACGTCAGTCGCTCCCCGTGCATCTCCCTCACCACCTCCACCGTGCAAGGCCTCAGCACCATCCACGCCTACAACATGAAGGACGAGCACATCAGGCTGTAAGGTCACCGTGCAACACAAACATCTGACAATGAATTAATGGGTGGATACGGACTACTACTTATTACAACAGGCTTTTGTTCCAAGCACAAGAATCCCTTAATCCACGGCTATAACTCACTTTCTGCCCCCCCCCCCCCCACCCCCCCCATCAGCTCCCCAAGCAGCCACACACAAGCACAAGTCTTATTTATGTCTTAAATGGCTCCTTTTCTCTGGGTAATAGGAGTGTAAAGGTGACTATAGGGGTGTTATTTTGGCTGTAGAGGGCTCTAATAATGTTAAAGTATGTGTGAGGTCATAAGTATGTTTTCCATGCTGTAACTACCAAGATATTACATTCATAAATAAGGAATCAGGGTCCCAAGTCTTGGAGTTCTTAGGTGGTAAAATTTGTGCCCCCCCCCCCCATCCCATTATTGTGTGGGATTATGTACACCCGCTGATAACCTGCTTTTAATTGGTTTCTTGTGCCTTCTCGTGTCTTAGCTTCAAGTCCCTGAACGACATCAACTCCAACCACTACCTGCTCTTCGCCTCCGGGACACGCTGGCTTGCCTTCAGACTGGACGTCATGGCGGCGACCCTGACCTTGTTCGTGTCTCTCTTTGTGGTCCTCACCAGTAACGAGCACATCAATCCAGCGCTGAAGGGCCTGGCCTTGTCCTACACCATCCAGGTACGTGTGAGGCGGCGTGAGGATGGCGTGGCGTGGCGTGGCGTGACGTGATGTTGGTGCGCTTACAGCTGACGGGGATGCTGCAGTACGTGGTGAGACAGGCCACAGAGGTGGAGGCCAGGTTCAACTCCGTGGAGAGGCTTCAGGAATACATCACGGTCAGGATGCGTGAGGAGGGATGTCACTAGCGTGTCGGATCGCCGGTATGTAAAAGGAAGTCTTGCTGTGTCCAGGGTTGCGAGTCTGAGGCTCCCAGACACATGAAGGACACTAACATCCCCGAGGACTGGCCCAAAGAAGGGGCCATTACCTTCAAGGACTACCAGATGAGGTACAGACAGAACACGCCGATCGTCCTCAACGGCCTGGACTTCCTCATCCGAGCCGGAGAGAAGCTGGGCATCGTGGGAAGGACGGGTTCTGGTGAGGTTCCAGGAATCTCAGAGACACTCGCGTCTGCTCCAAGCTTCAAAACGTGCTGTCCTCCATGCTTGGCGTGTGCAGGGAAGTCCTCTCTTGGGGTGGCGCTCTTCAGGCTGGTGGAGCCGGCAGCAGGAAGCATCCTGATAGATGGAGTGGACATCTCCGCCATCGGTCTGCAGGATCTACGCAGCAAGCTGTCCATCATCCCTCAGGACCCCGTGCTTTTCATTGGCACAGTCAGGTCAGCTGACAGCCGACACCTTGATTGATGTCCGGTGGTTGATTGAGCGCCGTGTACGCCGACAGGTACAACCTGGACCCCTTCAACAACCACAGCGACCAGGACATCTGGACAGCGCTGGAGAGGACCTACATGAAGGACTCGGTGAGTCAAGAGGTTGCAGAGCAGCGTGGTGGAACGGTGGAACGGTGGAACGGTGGATCGGTGGATCGTTTGCCGCCACTTCTCTTGGCTGAGATGCTGACTGAAGATCTGGATCTGGTCCAAATCCATCATGAGCTTTAAAACGGTCCACATGGTACTTCCTAATACTTTTCTCTGTGCAACTGGACTCTTCGGGTCGTCTTGGAAGACGTTTTGCAGGCTTCATCGGTCTGTGCCCATGACGAAATAGGAGGATGCATCGTGTTTATCCTCCTGTTTGTTTCCCTGTGTTGTGGTGCCAAACGGCAGTCGTTAGTATGTTAATATTGTGTTAATATTCCAAGAGTGGGACGCGTGTTGCTCTGGACCAGTCATGACGTATGTAGTGGTCTTCCTTTAATCCAGATCAAGTCCTCCAGTCTCGCTGATGTTTTTGTCTCCACAGATCTCCAGACTGGAGGGGCAGCTTGAGGCCAAGGTGTTTGAGAATGGAGAGAACTTCTCCGTAGGAGAGCGACAGCTGATGTGCATGGCGAGAGCGCTGCTCCGCAACTCCAAGGTCAGGACGCAGACACGCCCTCCACTTGTCTTTGTGAACATCCAAAGTGAGACCCAGGAGGCCATTTTTATATCACGTCGTCATCTTTGTCCACCAGATCATTCTCCTGGACGAGGCCACGGCATCCATCGATGCCGAGACGGACACCCTGATCCAGTCCACCATCAAAGAGGCCTTCCAGGACTGCACCATGCTCACCATCGCCCACCGTATCAACACCGTCCTGCACTCAGACCGCATCCTGGTCATGGACAACGGAAAGGTGACACACACACACACACATGCATGCACACGCACACATGCGCCACAGTGCACTGACACGGACGCACGTGCTCCAGGTGGCAGAGCTGGACAATCCCGATGTGCTGTCCAAACGACCCGACTCGCTCTTCTCTTCCCTGCTGGCGGCCGCCAACATCGTGAGCGCCTCGGATGCACCTTGACGTGCACCAGCGTGTCGTGCACTCATTCAGGAGACTTTTTTTTTTTTTTTTTACTGATTTCACTGCAACAAATTCATTGACCACAGCATTAGGGACGACCTAATGAGACACGACACATCTGTGGGCTTTCCACTTCCTGTTGGTTTAGCACACTGGAATGTTTAATAGCTCTTATTTATTGATCGACTTTTATGCCTGTTTTTTGTCAACGGTGAGTATGTTGAGACCTCAGAGTGGTTGAAAATGAGTGAAAGGAGTTAAAAATGCTGCGTACACATAGTTACTGTCTTTTTCTGCGTTTACGTCCTGTTTCCTGTGAGGAACGTAGAAGAAGAGGAGAAAACTTCCTGGTTCTTTCTCTTCTACTACTCCGTCCACCTGGTGGCACCAGAAGATGTATATTTGCTGACAAACACTTGGACTTGATTCTCGTGAGAATATTGATGACTACTTATTCTCTTTATCAGGGAAATGAATACTCACATTAAAACACTTTTGCTATTAAAGAACTGTCTTTTTTATCCCTAAATATCCTTAAAGGAGTAGCATCCGGCTTATTTTCTTGTAATATAAGACATGATTCTCATGCTATTACCAATTGTCATGTTGTACCTGATGACAAACTGATTTAGTGGCGACGTGACCATACCAGGTAATTTTGCTGACATTGCATTTTTACATATTTTTTTAATTTTAACTTTTTTTTTTAGTATTCCCGTAGGATTTTTTTTGATGAAAAAAAACCACAGTAAACAAAAAACTATACAACTTTTTATTATTAAATTGTTAATATATTCACATAGAATATGCTCATATTAGAAATATATGAGAAAAAAATATTTTTATAGATCAGATTTTTTGGGGGTCAAAATTTCTAAATATTTAAAAAAATATTTGTAATTCCTAAATAATTATAAAAAATATGTCACATGGTTGTTGATCGACACAGAAGTAACCAAAGTCTCCTCGTCTGTCCAGTCAAATGCACAATGACACAATGTCGGGGTCATATGACCTAATAGGGGACCTATTATGCTCATTTTGGGCCCTTTGTATTCCCTTTGTATTTTGTATTCCAAATACCAAATTCCAAATTGTATTTGTATTGTATTGTATGGCACGTCCACCATGATGTGATTGGTCCTGCTCAAGCTTGTACAGCATGCACCCAGGCACGCCCGTATGAAGTCTGGTTCACTGTGATGTCACAGGGAGTCGGTGTTGAAAAAAACTGTCTGAAACCGAACGTTCGATTTCCAAATAATACATTATAATACAATATTTTTCCAAATTTCTTACTTTTGCAAAACCTTTTTCTCGTTAAGATACGACTTTTTGTGTTAATATTTTGTATTTATTCTTGTAAAATTACAGCCTTTTTTTTCCATGCCCGCAGTTGCTATCAACTATTTATCCTGTAAATTTCTGTAAATTTGTGTCTGTTGTGCCATTTTCGGCCACATGAGGGCGCCATCACTGAAGTGACAATGCAGACATGCTTGACTGAAAGTTTTGTTTTTTCATATCATCCACTTGAAAGCAATGATCCACAACCTGGGGCCTGGAGTTAATATTCACTGGACATAATAAAAATGTCTCTTTTTTTTAAGTGAAGGATGTCTTGTAAAAGCTACTGTTTTATTTCATGCTTTATTTCATGTTTTATTTCTTGCATAGAAAAATAGAACTGGTCAGAGGATTGAGCCTTGTGGTACACCTGAGGAGAAAAGGGGGGAGGAGAAATCCTGTTTGTGATGTAAGAGGAGCATTCCAGCACATATTTGATATGATTTGTTTTTGGCTATACTGGAAATCTACCTCATTACTTTATGGTTTAAAATAAATAACTTGAAATAATTTAAAAATTATGAAATTATTTTGATGAATAATTTAAACAAAGAATTTATTGAGTTAATCTATTCACTATATGTCTTGCATTATTTGTCCTATGATATGAAATACACTACTTTTTCAAATTTATCGGCCGCATTGGGTGAATTTAAAACAAAGTATTGGATCGTCATTGCCTTTCGATGGCAGCCTCAATTTTTCAGAAACAAAATCAGTGGCGACGAAGGAGTAAGATTAATTCCTACTAATACAGAGTAATATAGTATATATAGTACTATTCTATTTATACTCTGTGGTATTTGGGCTCTGAGTAATTGAATACTTCAATTGGCTAATTGTGCTATCACTGTCTTGTGTTTCAGTTTAAATGTCATAACTATTGCACTATGTGTACTTAAATAAAGGAATATGTCAACATTGGAGTATCGATAATGCAACTGCAGTAACAGAATATTACAATGTAATGGAAATTGTTTATAGTTCAGCATCTTAATTATTGCATCTTTGATAAAAAAGCTTCATCCCGTTATTTAGCTGTCAATCTGCACATGCGCAGTGACATGGAATAGTCCATTGCACGCGAAGGGAGGGGCACGGTCGAAACGATCATGCTCGATAACGCACTTTGAATAACATGGTAAGATGTACCAAAAATCAATAATCAGTTTTATGAAACGTTTGGAGGCCCCTGGAAATCTCGGTGCCCAGGGTAATCCCATTTGTTTACCTAATGGTAAGATCGTCCCTGTTTGAAGCTCGTAAACGGGGAAATTATTCCACTTTTAAATAAGAACTACTTCCGGAGATTCACCTGCAACGTTTTATTTTGGAGAGCTTGCAGGAAGTCCGCTGTACACCCAAGCAAACGTTCTGTGTCTTTTGTCATTCTTGGCCACATGGTGGCGCCAGAGGACCTTGGCGCGACAACACGAACGTGATTGACTGATGGGGGGTTTCCCAAATCATCCACTTGATGGCGGTGATCGGCAACCTTCTTCAGCCAGCGGACTGCCTCGGTTGCGAGCCTGGAATTTGCAAATTTGCTCAAAATTTGCAAAATGAATGCGAATCAATTATTGTATTTTATGAATTTTACTTTATTATTTTACTGACTTTTTTTCATTTTTTTAATGCTATTTTCCAATATTTTAACTTACTTTGTCCTGTTTTCTGTCTTTTCTTCTCAATATACCTTAATATCAATAATTATATAAGTGAAACATTGTAAAATCCACCAGACAGTTGGTGAATCTGTTATCGTTACTTCCTGGAAATCAGTGGTATCGCCCATCACTCGGTAGTCGGTAGTGTGGAGCGGGACAGGATATGTCAGCGGGGTGGGCGTGGCTTGTAGTCCGAGTGTCAGCTTCCTGAGGCGGGGGAGGATGTGAGCTACGAGCGGAGTGACTTTTTTTTGCTTCTTGTCTTCATCATCCCGGTTGGACGAGGGTGAGTCAAGAAGTTTGTTGTTTCCATTGCTGACGAGAAAGTAAAACAAGGTATGTTTAAATAACAAGTTTGTCGTCCGTTTGTGTGGAAGAACTGCAGCAACTGTCTAGAACGTGAAAGGTTTCTCTATCACTGCCATCTCACTTTAGGATCTTTTTAAGACGTTTCGTCTTTCATTTCGACTGTGAGACGCTCCGTGGAGGAACTTGTTTCGTCTTAACCCAACACGACTTTGTTGTTCTTGTTGACACTTCAAGATTTAAGAGCACCACCGTGACGTTCGCTAGCCGCTAGCTTCTGTTAGCATAACAATGGCACCTACAGGGAAGGATGCTTCCTCAAAGCTCGTTGGAAACATGCTTCATAAAGATAACAACCACCAACAAAGTGATAATTAATGAAAAATCTCAATAATAAAATTCTCAATAATATTATAAATTATGTATCTCAATTCCCAAACATGTCAATAGAAATAATCTGTTCCAGGGTCAAGCTGTGGCTGCGAGTGTTTTAACCTCCTTTGACCCGTCTGCACTTTCACCTAGCATGCTGACCCTGCAACAACTCCTAAGACTTAATGTATCAAAGAGGCTCCTGCGGCCGTGAATTGTTTTTTTTTTTTTTTGTATGCGGTCCTCACCGGAAAAGGTTTGGACACCGGTGCTGATCCCGATACAGCAGAACCCTCAAAGTGCTGTTATGGATGCTTTTATGGCGCAATATTGTCATGCAAGTGTAATCACAGGCTAAATATATGATAATGAGTGATAAGACCCTGCAGGATGTACAAGACGCTAGAGGGGGGATTTGCACTGAACTCTGCTTGTCCTGTGTGTGTGTGTGTGTGTGTGTGTGTGTGTGTGTGTGTGTGGTTAATGGCGGATTTCATGCAGGAGCCCGAGGGCGGCGCTCTCAGCTCCTCATCAAAAGAACGAAAAGGAAACTTTGACTTTGCTGAGAGGGCAGAATGAAGGCATAAATGTTAGTAGTTATCATTTTCATAACATTAAGCATACAAAAAGATGGCAGAGGAAGGAAGAAGGCATGGGGGGGATAAGGTGCTCGTACGTCTCTCGGATGTCCGATATTGGCTTTTTTTGCCAAAAATCTATATGCTGATATTGTCCAGCTCTCAATTTCCAATACCGGTATGTGTAACATGACATAGCTCCTGTTGGTGAAATGAACACTTATGTGTTGCTTACAGCATTTATTTAATATTGGTTTTCATGATAGGGCAAAAATTCCATAATTATCTGTATTTTTGTTCTTATATTTTACTGCTGAGTGACAATAAAAAATCCACATAGTATTTAAGGAGGATGAGTTCAACTTTTAAACGGCATTAATGTTTCACATCAAGAGCAAGAAGCCCGTTCATTTACAATGATGTAAGACACACAACTCGTAAAACACAACTTAATAATAATAATAATAATAATAATAAATAACACCGGCGCTACACCCAGCACTAAGATGGGAGAATCTTCGTCAACACAAAGTCGTAATAATGGAATGGTGTGATGAAAGGAGCAGACTTTACAAGACAGCGTGGAGCAAAAACATGTCAAGAGATTTTTGTGACGCGTTAAGCTTAATTTAATCTGCATGGCGTCCAAGTGCAGAGCCAGCGCACTTTAATTAGTACTTTTCTGGCCAAAAACTGGTTAGCATCTCATCTGTCAACTGCAGCTCTTCCTGTCTCAACTAGAAAATGGTAATTCCCCTCAAAAGTTGGCTTGAGCGATGCTGTCGCCAAGACGAAACGCCAAAAATAGGAATGATTTGCGGGGATTTGAAGATGAGAGCATCGTTGGAAGATGCTAAGCTCTTCCTGAAAAAAGTACAAGGAAGTCGTCAATTAAGGCCATGATCTGGGGTGGCCAAACTTTCCACAAGGGCCAGATATACTGGAAAATCAATAGTTGTAGGGGGCCGCTTTACACATGTTTTTTAATATGGTAAAATAAAAATAAGAATGTGGGGCATACAAAAAATATTTTTTTTTGTTTCAAAAATAAAACATTTTCTGCAATTTTATTTTGCCAACATTTTTGGGCAAAACATTTTTTTTGTAAAAATGCCAATTTTCTTTGTGTGTTTTTTGGAAAAATATATTTTTTACACTTAGTACACCCTTGGCATAAGGGCAGTACAGCGTGAAAGTATGCCTCCTAGTGGCTGTGAGTAGAATCTCTGATCAATCTGATAGCAATATAAGTGATTCAGGCGTACTTTGTTAAAATCCCCGATTTAACACCTCGATTCTGTTAACTGCAGCGCCGCCCATATTTGCTGGGTGCCACGTTAGTGCCAATAACAGTTGTGGCTGTAGGCAACCTCCTGGTGTAGTTTTTCTATAGCAGTATCAGCATTAAAGTATGCATGAGTGGTCAGTATCCAGAAGGTTTATCTAGCTCTGCATGCGCTTTAAAGTGTGAAAAAGTCCTAAGTGTTAATGAGACTTGCCGTAATGAGCTGGACTGCACAAGTCATCAGCGCTATTAATGCTGACTGAGCAGTTTGTTCCTTATTGTGATGACAACATCGGTTGTGTTGCCGCTGTGTTGTATCAATACACTTGCTAAGCGAGCATGTGGTCGTCTCATGCGGAGATGCAGCACCCGAAGGCCGCCCGGTGGTGGGTCGACCCGGCGGGCAGCGTCAGCGTGAGGCCTCACTGATGTGCACCAAGCAGAGAGGTCATGGAAGGGTCGAGTCAATTAGACACGGCCATTAAGGAGGAGGAGGGATGAAAGAGTAGCCCATTACTTTGCACTGAAGACGACCCCCTTGCGTTGCGACGCAGAGCGATTACCCTGCAGCAGGCTCACAAGAAGGTGTTATTAGCTAATTAGTGCTCGTTAGTGCTGCTGATGCTTAAGACATAAATAAGACTCACGCTCATGTGTGTTGAGCTGAATGTGTTCCAGCGCGAGCGGAGCTGACTGGTGTTGGGCGTGGGTCATGGCCGCAACCGTAGTCCATGCTAGGGATTTTTGTGAGATCATTAGCCACGTATACATGGACCCAAATATTCCAATTGCATTTGGTTTATTTCCTCAAATGGAAAGAATGTAACCTTTGTATACACCTCATTCCCAAAGAAAAGTGCCGAATGAACATATAATGGGATTCCCAGGGGTGGAATATTCCTTTCCCCAATCAGATTGAGATATCTTGGACCGGCTCAAACGGAATGTTATTCTTCATGGTGTTTTTCTTCTTCTGTTGTTTGTTGGCGGTTGGCAAGCAGCTTGCATGGAGGATGTGCATCAGCGCCATCTGTGGAACAGAATCTAAACACATCTATACTTTATTCACAAGTCCAGTTTTATTAAAAAAGAAAATATGTATCTATATAAAACATGTCCCGAATTTAATGATAAAATATTAGCAAGATTGAATTTTATCTTTTCCTGTTTAAATTTATCCCGGGTGCGTTCTTTCAGCACATGCTCAGATATGACGTAACACGCAGCTCCAGACGTTCTTCACTTTTAAAAATGGAGGCCCACAATCGGCACTGGACTGCTAAGCAAAGTTTTGTTTTTCATCCAAACTAAATTCCAAGACAATACGGAGTTATTCCAACAAGTCGGTATCACGTGATGTTGATGTTTACGTTTTACTGGGCATGCCCCATCGACTATTCAGTTGGATTATAGCGGCGCATGTAGACTAGAGATTGGAATATTCCTTTCCATGGATACCATTGTTTTTGGAAAGGTCATTCGGAAAGAGGAAAAACTGCTCATGTAAACGTGGCTAGTGTTGTTCCAGCAAACAAGTCTGGTGCTTGTGTGTCTGAACGAACATCAGGGTAACATGACTGACACCTAGCGAGCAGTGTAGACTACTACATACTTTTGAATGCCTTATAATTGTCTGTTACTCAATTTAGCCATCGGTATGCTTGAAAATGCTTCATGTACGCATGAAATATGTCGCTGCAAAATTTGAAGCACCAAGTTGCGAGGGATTGCTGTATTTTCAACTTTTTGTCCCCCAGCAGTATACATATACTGTCATGAAAATACCGAAAGGTGAACTCACATTTGTGAGTTTTGTGATAGATACAATGGGTCTCTTTTATACCCCCCCCCCCACCCCCTTTTTCCAGCGTATTTGTCTTCCCTGCCACTCATGGAGATTGCAAAAGAGCTAAATCCTTGCCACCTTTAATTCTGTCAAAAAGCAACAAGTCAGCCGTGAGCGTCCTGTGTGTGTTGGATGGCGTGTAAAGTGCGTTCCATTATCATATTGTGGTAGTTGGTAGCTTTTTGAGGATAAGACAGAGAAGAAGACAGAGAGAGACGGGATTATGGTAAAGTAGGAAGGTATTTGCTGCAAGATGCCGGCACTCTGCATATTACTTTGCTCTACATTCGGTATGAGCGCAGCAGGGTCTGCACGGAGGGGGCTGGGGGGTTGAGAGGATGAAGACCGGCCTCGCCTCTCGCTGCCTCCTCCCAGATGATATGAGATGAGGGAAGCGAGGCTGAGGAGGACAGACGCTGAGGGAGGAAAAGAGGCGAGTTCAATGTTGACGCCGGCGAATGATCACTGAGGATTTGGGAGACTCAGCAGGTAGGCCATGAGATCTTAACTTCGTGTACCAATATCTGTATGATGTACCTCAGGTTAAGGCTCCATGTTGGGTGCAGTCAGGGAACAAAATTCAGAGCCTAAAACCGCTTAGCTTTTGTGTAAACAGCTCTCGCTCATTATGACCGAACGGCGGCGGCAGCCATGTTCACCCCGTCATATTGTTTTATGTGGCCTTACGGAAGCCTGGAAATAAAGCAAAAAGACACTTACACACATTAAATTAAAAAATCATAATATTTATTGCTCAATGCATTTGAAGAACGGTTGTACTGCATGCAATTGGAGTTTCTATTTGTTTGTCATCAAACCCCATTTAAAATTTATTATGCAATACACTGGAGGCTCAGTTGCCGTCGTTAATTCATTCCAGAAGATCCGATTCAAACTGAAACAGACGTTAACCGACTCAAATATGCCCATAAGAAATAATGTGAATACATTTTTCAGGAAAAAATGTCAACACAAAACATGCAGAAAACTATTTGAAATGCATATAAATATAAATATCATATCATAGCATATATAATGTGAGTGTGAATGGTTGTTTGTCTATATGTGCCCTGTGATTGGCTGGCCACCAGTCAAGGGTGTACCCCGCCTCTCGCCCGAAGACAGCTGGGATAGGCGCCACCCCCACCCCCCGCAACCTTCGTGAGGAAAAGCGGCAGAAAATGAATGAATGATATGATATGATATACAGATGATGGATGAAAGGGATAAATGAACATTTAAGGTTACCTTTACCTGCACTAAGGACGTGATTCTTGACGGGACTGAAATCAGGAAGGAGGCGGTTGATCTCGCCGCCACCTCATTACCTCAACAACGCATCATGTCTCCTCCCATTCTGTGTGGAAGTGGTAGGTTTTTTGGCTTATTAAGTTTCGTAGAATGTGGTTAGCATGTTGGCCACACAGTCAGGAGATCGGGAAGACCTGGGTTTGATTGCCTGTGCGTGGGTTTTCTCCGGGTACTCCGGTTTCCTCCCACATTCCAAAAATATGCCAGGTTCCTTGGCGACTCCAAATTGTCCATAGGTATGAATGTGAGTGTGAATGGTTGTTTGTCTATATGTGCCCTGTGATTGGCTGGCCACCAGTCCTGCCTCTCGCCCGAAGTCAGTTGGGATAGGCTCCAGCATACCCGCGACCCTAGTGAGGATAAGTGGCATAGATAAGTGGTTAGCTCAATGGCTTGTTAGTTTACGACATACTAGTTTCTGCAGTATAGGAGTTATGGAATGTGTTGTAAACAATGAATAATAGAACTGTAAAGATGACATAACACCCTTAATGCTCTCTACCAAATATACGTACCCTTACACTAAAACCGTTATGTTATAATTAGCAGCATAACTCCTTTTGGTATTTGATTCATTGGTTTTTTTTGATAGAAAAATGTTATTTTCCTCTGCTGAACATTTTTGAACTTCCTTAGTCATCCATGAAAGCCAGCTTATTATCTTTGCGTTTCAGATCTTCGCACGCATCCGCTTTGACTGATGTGAAAATTAGCGACCCACACTTTTTTTTCTGGAATGTTGGTTTGGCTACAGCCTAACCGATTAGCCCAGTGGTGTCCAAACTGCGATGCTAGGGCCATTTGCGGCTGTTTTTTTATTGGCCCGCGGCACATTCTTGAAATTTAACAAGAAAATGAAACAAACAACAGTCAGAATATTAAGAGAAGAAATGTGTCATCTAATGAGAAAAAAGTCAAAATTTCACCATGAAAGGCGGCCATGTTGTTCGACGGATCTTGCTTCAATTTTATATAATGTAATTTTAGTAGCATAAAGTTCATTCTTTCATTTTCTACTGCTTTTCCTCACGAGGGTCGCGGGGGTGCTGGAGCCTATCCCAGCTGTCTTTGGGCAAGAGGCGGGGTACACCCTGGACTGGTCGCCAGCCAATCACAGGGCACATACAGACAAACAACCAATTAGCCAATTAACCTAGCATGTTTTTGGAATGTGGGAGGAAACCGGAGTACCCTGAGAAAACCCACGCATGCACGGGGAGAACATGCAAACTCCACACAGAGATGGCCGAGGGTCGATTTGAACCCTGGTCTCCTCGCTGTGAGGTCTGCGCGCTAACCACTCGACCGCCGTGCCGCCTAGCATAAAGTTGAACTATTAAAAAATATATTTTTTTTGAAAGTTGTAATACCATGTGAAAGAAAGAAAGAAGGTCCTAACTTTTGGAAATTAGGTTGGGTCGAAATTTTACGAAAACATAAAAGTTGAACTATTTGTAAAATGTATTTTATTAAATGCAACAGCAGACATTTTACATCACATTCTAATGAGTGAAAAGAATAATCTCATCATAAAAATAAGGAAGGGTGGTTCGTGGCGGCCATGTTGTTCGACGGATCTTGCTTCAATTTTATATACGTGCTGATGTCAGCGCCCTGAAGCTGTATGCCAAGTTCAGTACCCGGGATCCCCTTTCTGACGCCACCCTTTCATCTACACTTGCTTGTGGTTGGGGCTTTGGCCAGGAGTCAGTTTGGAAGATGTTTAGCAAGTGAAAGTGAAAGTGTTTTGTGAGGTGTTCCTTCATTTCTCACTCAATACTGAATAGATCTTAAAAACAAACATCCAGGCACAAACCTCCAGTTGAGGGCCTTTTAAAGACTAGAGAATAGAATACGGTTGTTCTTTGTTTTTTTGAAGCTGCTCCCTGAAATCTTCTGGCAACTACCCGAGGAAGGCCATTTTTGGCACGCAGCTGTTTTTTGTTGTTCTTAACATAAAATGAATTGAAGATGACATTACATTTGCTGTAATTTGCGTCGTTTGTCCCTGTCAGGTTACGCCAATGCCGCCATTGTGACTGAACGTTAAGGACCACCTCCTCTACTCGGAACCACCTGGACCCACGCTGATTCTTCTTCCACCTCTCGTTCTTTGTGCAAAGCTTGTTTGCGGAGATGGGGAGGAAGAAGATCCAGATCACACGCATCGTCGACGAGAGGAACCGGCAGGTCAGCGCCTTTCACTTCAGGGAGTTTGGACTTCCTGTCTGGGATGTGTAGTTGTCTTCATTTAGCGGTTTCTTCATGTGGTTTGATGGCAAGGAACATGTTGATGTAAAGCAACATAAGGCGCCTCTGGAAGTAGATGACTCTTTCATGCAGCAACATGAAAAGTTGTGCATGTCGGATATAGATCCTCAAATATTCAGCAAAGGAATCCCTCAAGGAATCTTCTGTGACTCCCAACATTTCTCACCATCCAGCGTGACGGCGGTCAGCGGCGGTGGCGAGGGTGGTAATTTGAGGTTAGCCGGGTCCGGACGGCACCCTGTCATTTGCAGGGCGGGACACACAGCTCCTTCTTTCTCCCCCAGTCGTCTCCTCGCGAGGCCACGCCGCAGGACCGCTGGAATCCCGCTCACTGCAACGCTCGCTAAATATATCAGCGCAACAAACAGCGGCCTGTCTGGGAGGAAGGTGGCGGCGCTGTAAATAGCCACGTGGCTGGAAAATAAATATGTGTTTGTGTTTAATGTTTGCTCGTCTGGAACCCGAGCATTTTTAGATGTCGCCATGACTGGAGGACGCTGTGTGTCCAGCTTCTTCTTCCCTTTTTCTGGGACGTTATCTGTCAAGTGCATCAATAGTAAAAGTCTTCCTTTATGGTTATGGGAATGCTTTAGTTTATTTCCAACATGTTGAAAGCACATCTCCTGCACGAGTTGCTGGAGCTGCACCTTTAACTACCCCTGCACCGAAATGTGCCCTGTTCATACAAAAATGTAAGGGAACGTATGTTGTCCTGCTAAACAAAGGCCAAGTTGAATCATGATTTGGACTGCATGAGAAAGTGAAAAGCAAAACGTAGCTCTCTTTTGTCGTTTATGAAGAATGCTATTGCACAACACAGCAGCAGTCAGCATTCATAGTGCCGATGCGTAAGTTGATGGTAAACAATAGTACGGCAAGCTGAATAGCAACATTTTAAAGGGCATGCAGAGCTAGATAAGTTGCTGGGATGCTGACCACTCATAGACCATGCTGACTTATAGAGTTAATAATTTAGTAGGTTGCCTACAAACACAGCAGTAAACAACACGGCCAGTGTAACATGCCAACGGCGGCGTAGCAACAGTCCAAAGCGCATGCAGAGCTAGATAGCGCTGCTGGATTGTGACCAGCTACTGCCATCTTGTGAAGTTCATAAAGTGCAATAGGAGGTTGCCTACAGCCACAGCAGTTGTTATAATTTGTCACCACCCCCGACAGCATTTGTAGACGACACACCCGGTAACTATGGAATATACTAATCCTTCATTTATCGTGGGTAATTGCTTCCAGACTCGACTGTGATAAAGGAATTTATAGGATTTATAGGATTCCTTCTTTATAAGTGGAATATTTGAGAGTTTTATATTTAGAGTTGAGTTTTAGCTTCATGTGGACTATGGATGGAAGTATCATGATGGTAATGATGTTTATGAGTTATAAATGTTTTGTATAATCATTTAAACCTGCAATAAAAGCTGGTTGGTGAAGTCTGGATCTTCGATGGTGGCTTCACAAAACAATTACTGCCACCTAGTGACCAGTGTAGAATACTACAGTCACAAGTGCTCTTAATAGCTTATGCTCTATTTGTATTTTTGTGCATTGAGCCATTTTTAATGCTTGAAAATGCTTACTTTGGGTAAAAAATGTCTTCACTAAAGACGAACTACGAAACAGCAATCATGTATGAATTGTTTGAACGACCGTGATAGAGTGAGGGAGCGATGCATTTGGGGTAATGGCGGTATAGCAGGGGCTATAAATAAAAGATATGCTTGTGTTTCACTCGTTTGCCGCATCCACAGAGGTGTAGTCAGTTTAATTTGTCTCACAAACCATAAATGATATGTAAAAATAAATTATAACGTCTACTTTGTTTGTCAGACATATTTCAGTCTGCTGGGCAGGAAGGCCCAGGCGCTGGAGCGAGGGATGTGGTGGTGTTTACATCCCATCATAGTTTTTCTTGGCTGAGCTGGACGGACGCTGCCCACGTTGGGGGGGGGCAGATGTGTATTTGTGTTCTACGAGCCTAATTTTAGCACCTCTGCCTTCTCTCGTTTTTTTTTAAGATGGTGATTATTTGACAGAAACGGGCTAACTACGTTTTCTCCAGGTGACCTTCATGAAGAGGAAGTTCGGGCTGATGAAGAAGGCGTACGAGCTGAGCGTGCTGTGCGACTGCGAGATCGCCCTCATCATCTTCAACAGCTCCAACAAGCTCTTCCAGTACGCCAGCACCGACATGGACAAGGTCCTGCTCAAGTACACCGAGTACAACGAGCCCCACGAGAGCAGAACCAACTCCGACATCGTGGAGGTGAGGGAATGCAGGCGTGCTTCTCCGTGGCTCAGATGAGTGGAAAGCCACCATGTTTGCTAATCACGCCACACTCGCTTGTAATTTTGACTGTTTTGTTTGTATTTTTTATTCTGAATTGCATGTAAATAATGTCATACTTTTTTCACCTGGTGGCTGCAGCGCTCGTCTTGACTGTGCAGGTGTTCCAACTGCTGTGGTGTGGGAGTTTAACACGCGTGCTAAGTGGGTCAGCCACAAGAAAAGCACCTGAGTCAACACCGTTGCCCTTCATTTGCTTGCATGTATCACTTCTTAGTGCAAAGCACCGGCTAGCGTGACGCCCGCACGTGGTTTACATGTCGGACGGAGACATTTGCAAACACTCCGCCGTGACATTTGACTGGCGCCGGCGTCGAGCGCCCGTCATTCAGTGGCCCTGCGTGTTTTTTGACGCAAGCAGACATGTTTGCTTGTCACAGGAGGATGCATTCGCCCACGCCAGTGCGGAGCAGTGAGATGCTGGAAGCGATCAGCTGTGATTAATATCACGGCTGCATCATCACCTGTCACACCCACAGTAAGAAGACTGCAAAGGATGTTGTGATGACAACTATTGACTTATTCATGCAGTCTCAAGACATTCTGTCTTTTTAGAAGCACTGCCAACAGGATTCCTTTCACACAGACCTGCAGAAATGATACACTGACACTGGTTCAACAATGGTCGAGATGATTGATAGATCAGACGGAGTCGGAGTCAACCTGGTCATGAGGATAGCGGGAGTTGGAACCAAACTTTGAGGAAAGAAAGATTATCGGTGACGCATTAAGACAAAAACATGTAAAAACGTTGAGTCTTCTAAGAGAATCCTCTGGCCAACGTCTGGCGTGCTTAAACTCCCACGTGTATGAAAATAGAGGAAGTTCAGAGAGCGAGCAGAGTTTACGCCTGATACGCTCATGAGTCATCTTTTCCCCTCACATGAACGACCAGCGCCGAGTCACTGTAATATCGACATCGTACAAACTCATGCACAGCAGAAAGACATCTGCCATGTCTCAAATTGAATATTTCCATCAGCACTCTCCAGTAAACATGCGGTGTCCTCCCCATTTGGAGTGTTTGGAGTGCAACGTGCGAGTGACTTAGAATGTACTACGCCACAGTGAGACACTGCCATGGTGTCCCTCGTCCATGTTTGTCAGTCGTTTGACTGAATTTGTTCTGCATTGAACACTCGTCATGACGACCACCAATGATGATGATGATGCTGTTGTGGTGCGTGCTTCCTCCTCAAGGCGCTGAGCAAGAAGGAGCACCGAAGCTGCGACAGCCCGGACGCCGACGCCACCTACGCCCTGACACCCAACACCGAGGCCAAATATAAAAAGATCAACGAGGAGTTTGATCACATGATGAGGAGTCACAAGATGGTGAGTGCTCTGTGCTGATGTCATCCACCTGAGCACCTTACTTACTTACTTACTTTCTTACTTAGTAGTTACTTATTTACTTGCTTACTTAGTAGTTACTTATTTACTTACTTTCTTACTTAGTAGTTACTTACTTGCTTACCTAGTAGTTACTTACTTACTTTCTTACTTAGCAGTTACTTACTTACTTCCTTACTTAGTAGTTACTTACTTACTTTCTTACTTAGTAGTTACTTATTTACTTACTTTCTTACTTAGTAGTTACTTACTTGCTTACTTAGTAGTTATTTACTTTCTAATGTAGTAGTTACTCACTTACTTATTTTCTTGCTTAGTAGTTACTTATTTACTTACTTTCTTACTCAGTAGTTACTTACTTGCTTACCTAGTAGTTACTTACTTACTTTCTTACTTAGCAGTTACTTACTTACTTCCTTACTTAGTAGTTACTTACTTACTTTCTTACTTAGTAGTTACTTACTTACTTTCTTACTTAGTAGTTACTTATTTACTTACTTTCTTACTTAGTAGTTACTTACTTGCTTACTTAGTAGTTATTTACTTTCTTATGTAGTAGTTACTTACTTACTTATTTTCTTGCTTAGTAGTTACTTATTTACTTACTTTCTTACTTAGTAGTTACTTACTTGCTTACCTAGTAGTTACTTACTTACTTTCTCACTTAGCAGTTACTTACTTACTTCCTTACTTAGTAGTTACTTACTTTCTTACTTAGTAGTTACTTACTTACTTTCTTACTTAGTAGTTACTTACTTTCTTACTTAGTAGTTACTTATTTACTTACTTTCTTACTTAGTAGTTACTTACTTGCTTACTTAGTAGTTATTTACTTTCTTATGTAGTAGTTAGTTACTTACTTATTTTCTTGCTTAGTAGTTACTTATTTACTTACTTTCTTACTTAGTAGTTACTTACTTGCTTACCTAGTAGTTACTTACTTACTTTCTTACTTAGCAGTTACTTACTTACTTCCTTACTTAGTAGTTACTTACTTACTTTCTTACTTAGTAGTTACTTACTTACTTTCTTACTTAGTAGTTACTTACTTACTTTCTTACTTAGTAGTTACTTATTTACTTACTTTCTTACTTAGTAGTTACTTACTTGCTTACTTAGTAGTTATTTACTTTCTTATGTAGTAGTTAGTTACTTACTTATTTTCTTGCTTAGTAGTTACTTATTTACTTACTTTCTTACGAAGTATTTTTTTTAAATAAAACACACATATTCGTTAACATCACCCCATTCCACATGCTATGTTGTTGTCATGCGTCCTGTCCCTCGGCTGTAGTCCACAGGCGTCCCGCAGCACAACTTTATGCAGGCGGCACCCGGCAACATGGCGTACAGCCCCGCCACTGCAGGAGGAGTAGGTGGCACCTCTCAGGCTCTCACTGCAGACGGAAGGCTGCTGGCCTCTCAGCACTCACACCTGCACAGGAACGTGAAGTCACCTGACAGGTCTGCCAGCACAGGTGTGTGCGTGTATTACCATATTAAATAATAGCAGAAGAATAGAAGACCTCATTGTTGCTGTCCTCAGGTGAGCTGCAGGGCACGTCTGATGTCAGCTTTCACAATGGATCAGGACCGGCCGGTAGGTTTGTCTTTGCAGTTTTTGCATAACCCCTCACACTCAAAAACAACCAAAAAACAGTTTTAGACGTTACACTCCTCATGTGTATGTATTGTTTTCCAACATTTTGGGGGAAATGTATTCATAAAGTTGTCCACAACTCAGAATGTCCACAGTTTGTCCACACGGCCTTGGTGGAGGTCGTGACATCGTCATATTGCAGAAATGTTCCAGGATCAAATATGTTACCAGTATATTTGTTTACGTTAGTTCAGTGCATAAGCAACATCCTCTCCCTCTCCACCTTAGCGCTTTCCTTTCCAGAAGGCTGCACGCCATTATGTAAGCAAAGATCAATTATTCAGTGTGATCTCCTCTATAATGAATAGCTGCATCCTCCACTGGAGAGACATGACCATGAGACATAACCATGACATAACATGACCTAAAGTCCTCTTCGTGTCCTTGTAGTTAATGGCTTTGTGGACACACCAGGGGGCGGTAGCAGCGGCCTGGGAAAGATACTTCCAGCCAACAAATCCCCTCCACCTCGGAAATCTGACCTGAGAGTGGTCATCCCTTCGTCCAAAGGCGGAATGGCGACACTGGTACGTGTGCGTCTCAGCATCTCACTACTGCCACATGTGGCAAGAAAGGGTACTATACAAAGCAGGCGACATATGACAGTTCCTTGGAATAAAGTGATAAAAAAGTTGCATTGCATTGTTTCTCCATGGGCCATGTTGGTCACCGCCATGTGGTCACAAGAGATGACCTCATCCAGGGTGGGGTCCTCGCAACAGAATCAAACAGACGCAAACTTCTGCTTCCTTTTGTTGAATGATTTGGTTTCCAGCCTGTCAGACATCAAATCTGACGCAGCACATCACTTTTGTCTGCTCGTTCTCATTCACATCACAGGCGCTTAAAACATCTTTTTATACTGCTGTTTTGGTTAACCCCAAGGTGTCCACCAACATCACTTTTTCTTCATTTTTAATATCTTTTAATGTCTAATTCAAGATTCAGAAACTGGCGTGAAGTTGGGGAAAAAGTGTTTTCTCTGCGTTAACACTGCCACCGTGTGGCTGAAAGGAACAGCACAGCTCATTAAGATTTGGAGATGTGTATTGTTATCATGACATATATTATATACAGTATGTTGTCTCTTGAATGTGCTTTCAGAGTGAGCATGGTCTGTCCGGTCAACCTTTGAGTACGCCGGTGGTCTCCATTGCCACACCCAGCCTGACCCAGCACACCCTCTACTCTGCCTACAACAACGGTAATGTATACTCCATTTCTACTGTTGTACACTCACTCAATGTCAATAGTCCGCCGTTACAATGACAATCCTCATTTAGAATTGAAAACGCTCTTAATCCAGCAATATCCGTATTGTACTAACTATACATGTGGAAAGAGTACTAAAACACTGTATTCTCGTCAAAGAAGCTACTTTGCTGAAATGTTACCCAAAACAGAGCAGCCCATTGAAAATGTCCAGAGATGCCTGGACTTCATCATATATGAATAGAAATCTCATCTCTCCGCCGGGCTTGCTGAAAGTATATTTTTACTGTGGATTTGGGCCCCCAGATGACTAAATAGGCCCCCCAGTATACGCTACAGAATCTTAATTAGATTAAGATTTTTTATTTCATGTCAATTCAAAATGTCGAACACTTATATTCTTTATAATCTACAGCACGGGTTACGTCAATTTAAAACATCTGAGGGGCCCCGACCTGGTTTTGTTCATTGGGCTGAAATTCCTGGTGGCAACATTACAAATTTCCCCACTGAGGGACGAATAAAGGCCCCAAAAAAAATTGCTTGATACATGTGTACCCACCATGTGGGGTTTCATTAGAGCCACCATTTGGCCAGACGGGACATGACAAGCTACTTTTGTGCACTACTTTCAACTCTTTTTTTTTTCCCCTCTTTCAAATAAAAGGTGTCAAACGATGGACAAACAGCAGTTGGTCCACATCTCCAGAGGCTTTGATTGTTAAAGCAGGTTTTAATTGTCTAAAAATGTGTTGTCAGACTATCAGCCGAGCAGCTCGGACCTGTCAGGTTTCTCCTCCACTGCGGGAGCATCTTTAAGCTCCATGGCGACTTGGCAGCATCAGCACCACATGGCCTCGATGGGGTAAGACACTCATGTTTGGAGGCTTGTTTACTGAATTGGTGCTTTTCCTTAATCACATTTTCAAAATCTGATATTTATATTTCATGTTTAAGCATATTTTATTATAGTAGAAAAATGAATAAAAATTCTTTAATACACAGTGCACCAGGTGTCAGTAACCCTGCTGGAGCAACCTGTTGGCGTAATGTTCTCAACTCTGATGTTTGAGCATCCCTGGTGTTAACGTATGTGGAAGATTGGAAATAAGTTAGCTTTATGAAACCATTCCTTCTATATATAAAAAAAAAGTCCTTGTTTGTCTAAATTCACTGCAGTCAGGAACCGATTAACCACAATAAATGGTCCATACTTCCCCAAAAAACAAGTCAAGTGATTTGGAAGAATCATTTAAGGTTTATACACAGTTTAGGGACAACGTCTCAGTAGGGAAGTCCAAACTTCCGGGTCCCCAGACACCTCTTCTAGTTCCACCAAGAGTCCCACCGAGGCATCCCCAGGGTGGCCGAGACTCTCCAGCGGGTTCTGCCGCAGTGCCTTCTCTGGCCCGGGCATGCCTGGACCACCCCCAGTGAGGAGTCTGGACTGGCACCTAAAAGAAGCCAACCTGTTAGTCACATTACCTACCCGACTCCAGCCCTATAAGAGTTTTCCCCAGCCAATCTATATATAATGTGATCTCAGTCCCATATCCGCATTGTCATCCAGCAGTCAATATTTTGGCCATGTAGGGCTCATCACAGATCAAAGTGGACAAACTCGTGTTCACTCACCAGGCACCACCAAGACCACCTCACGCGACCACCTGGACAAGAAAAGAAAAACATTTAGAATAACACAATGTCTGGGCGATGCACACCTAACGTAGGACATCTGTGGGACAGCTGAGTGGCCGTCTCTGCCACAAGTCAGGACAGTCAAAGTCTGCCCCGTTTTTTTCTAGCACACCGTTGGAGAACAGCAGCTACTACAAGCATCGTCCTTAGGATCGGCATGCCGGAATTCTTGTACTTTCATTGGAAAAGTATTACCTTGGCTGCGGCCATCCAGGTACTGCTCCTGCAGGGAGAGACGGTGCATCATTAAGATGCCCTTACCAATCACATCACATGCTTTTACGTGAAGCGGCTCAGCCAATAAAAATCAATCAAGCATTGACTCAGTGAGGGCAAGTTTGTCATCACAGCCGTGCAACATACAGTGGAACCTCTACATGCTAACCCAAGATGCTTTATCGTCACATGCACACGTTGTGGTCCGATGGCATGGCGGTATTTGTGACTGCCATAGAACAGGGAATTCAAGTGGCATGCAGACGAGCCATGTGGTCCTGATGGCTCATCACATGGCTTAGCTTGTTTTTACACTGACAAATTGTCCAGTTTGACACTGGGTGAAAACACGGAGGTTCCACTGTATTAATCCCGTACATCACACTTACCTCTGCAGTGGCACGCACTGGATTCACAGTCTTCAGTGTTCAAGAACACACCTGCAGATGGGAAACATTCCACTGTTATTTTTAAACGTCAAAACTGAGTTTTAAGTGCCAATGTCCTTCCCCAAAAATGTTGCTGCATCAGCTATTTTTTTTCAGAAGCTGAGCAGCGACCGTCAGTGAAAGTTTTCATCTTGGCTTCCCTTTGACCATTCACTGCTACACAACAGCAGGAACGGCTTCGATAGGAGCCTGTTCCAACAAAGTTCCAACGTTTTTATTGAATTGTTGTTTTTAAAATACTTCAAAACGTTAGCAATAAGTAGTCAGTGGCCACGTGGTCTGTGGCCAACTCCATTGTCGTCCGTCTTTAGCTTAGCATTAGCTTTAGCAAAGGCCTACAACGTGCCTGCTCATTAAGTTACGGTTGCATTTGTTTGTTTTTTTTAAACATTTACTGTCGTGAAACATCGCTAGCATTATTAGCCTATAATTAACATTAACAGAGTACTTGCCATTGCGTTACGTCATCCTCTCCAGCACATCAGTGTACTTTTAACTGGGACAAGGCCTAAAAAGCTGCAAGATTAAACAATTTGAGGCACATATTAACATGACAAAAGGTCGAGAAGATGTCAGACTGGAAGAGAGCATTGTGTTTGCTCCAAGTTGACTGCCTTCCCAAGAGGAGAGTCGGCCGCCGAAGAGACAGAACCGAGGCTTGGCTGTGTCTTTATAGATGCATGTGACGTCATTGCTGTTTTCTGATTGGCCCGCTGTTTTTCGGGGGCATTATGGGTATTGTATTTCTAGGAGCCTTTTTCGAGTGGACGCATGTCTGTCGTTTGTGTGTGTGTGTGTGTGTTGCCAGTCATGAGTTTAAAAAATCACATTCTTACATTGAAATAAAATCCCACTTACAGGTTAATACACAAACATCAGTACTTTTGTGTATTTTAAACACGTCATAATCTATTTGAGTAAATAGTACTTGTCAAATGACACACTTTCTCATTGAATAGAACGAGGACTTGTCCAAACTTTGGATTGGTGCTTTAAATAGCGTTGAACGTTGTTGTTGGAGCATGCTGTGGCCACTAGATGGCGTAATCCCGTCTCTTCCACTCCCCCTCCTTGTTTGCAGCCCATCCAGCCTGTCCATCAGCGCCAACCACTGCATCAGCATCAAGGCCGAGCCTCCCTCCCCTCCCCGGGACCACCTAGCCAAGTCGGGATACTCAGCCCGTCCTCGCCACTCCCCCGACCACAGCCCACACGAGGGCGCCAGCGAGCGCGAGGCGCAGGCGAGGAGGCCGGACTTCCTGTCTCTGGCCTCGGGTCGCTTGGAGGGTGGCGAGAGTCCGACGGCCAAGCGGATGCGCGAGGACAGCTGGGTCACTTAGACGCCAAAGGTTGCCGTTGTGCCAAATTGTACTGAGCTTTTCTTGACATTTTCAAGGCGGGTAGGTCACGCGGGTCCAGTTGCAGTACAATCAGGAGATCAGGTGAAAGGTCAATACACGCACTTCCTGGTCGTCTTCTCAGGGTGGACGAAAGCAATAATCATTTTGTCCCGCCTTTTATTATATTATCTTTTATTATTCTTTTATTTAACACACAAGATGCTACCAACATATGTCTTGTACTGTATATAATATCTTTAATATATATGTATGACCACATATGGACATTATGTCTTCTTTTCTTTAACTTCATTAGGTACGCCTGCACAATCCAGCTTCCCTTCCAAAGCCTGCAGAGTGTGTTTGCCATCTTTTTGGCCTGTTTTAATGACATTTTTCTTTGGATTCATTTTTATTTTCATGATGTTAAATCATTGTAATTCTCGTTTTTAGAATGTAAATAAAATGTATTTGTGGCGAAGCGCCACTACTAAATGAATGTATGGAAAACACTGATTTACAATATGAGCCGAAAATGTCCCCCAGGCCGCACAATATGGACACCTCTGCGTTTGTTGTTGCAGGAGTACCTAATAAAGTGGAGGGTACATGTCTCGTCTCATGGAATACATTTACTTTCGTTTCATCACACTTGTAGAAACTTCCCCACATCCTGGCGACAGATGCAATGAATTCTTGTCATTGATCGCCTGCAATGCTGCTTTTGAAGCGATGAAATATACAGAAATACTTGGTTTGGCAGAACACAGCCTCTCATTTGGCAGCTTTGATAAACATTACGCTCTCAGTGGCCTCGGTGTTAGCACGTCAGACTCACAAATACCGCGATACATTCTGCTGGCACCTTTGACCCTAAAGATGATGTCGCTGGATAACCATCGTAAACTTAGCTACATGCTAACACTGCTATTTGATTACTCAAGCAGCGTACTTTATCTCCACTTGGAAGTACTTGGAAGAGAACGAGATTAAAAGATGTGATTACTGCTCTGATTACAGTAAACAAACATGCGTAAAGCGAGAGTGAATACAAGCGGAAATGGGGTGCAGCCTGAATTTAAGCACTCGTCATTGCCTTTAGATCCGGTTTCTTTGCGATCAGTAAGTTGAGTGTTTCTAAGACAATTGAAGTATTGGAGTAGAATTCATTTATTCTGTCTTTTGGGGCTTATATTTTAGGCTATATTTGATTTTATTGCGGAATTTAACGGAAACCGGTCGCTGATCGCCACTGCCGTTTGACTGTGGATAGCGGAAAAGAGGGAGGAGAAGCCCCGTCAGGTTTACGTTACCGCGATGTGTCTCAGCCACGGAGGGACGGACAGACACTCGTGGGACGTTCCTCGCCGTCGACTGCAAGGTAAAAAAGTGAATATTTGTCATTCTTTTTTGGTTTACGTTAGGCCAGGTGTGCGTCACCTGAGCTCAACACTTCTTTCTCCATACTGGGGCGACAAAAGTGAACAAACGGTAGACAAGACACAATTTCCGGGTTGCACTATTAAGCGATGTTGAAGTACACCGTTTGTTCACAACATCGTTGTACGGCGCTGCTAAGTTTGAATCATCGCCGTGTGCGTGCGTGCGTGTGTGTGCGTGTGTGTGATGACGTCGACGTCTGTGAAAGCTTTGTAAGCTCTTCTAAACGCTCCTTAACTTAGACCCTTTCTAGTAAATGCAGTCATTTAGTGAAAGTTCAATCTGGTTCCACTGATTTCAGCGCATGTGCTGCGCACAGCCGCTAGAGGGCGTATTAGTACGTACTCCTGTTAGGCTATTGTGCGCTGTTGCGCACGACAGGACTAGTATTAATTCTCGTCCTTATTAGGTCTGCTAAGTTATAATTTGATAAAAATCAAATGAATTAATTATGATGAAACACAATTTGCAACTATGCGTAAAATATGCGATTTTTACTGTATTTTCTGAATGCAAAATGACATTGTATATTTGTATGTATTAACACCTACAGATGAACTGGAACTATGAGCCATGGGGGGTACGTTCAAAGACACTACGCAACTTTTTCAATTGAGTACACCGTTTTAAGTGTGCATTGAATTTTCTGGCCTTTCCGCGCATATTTAACAGACGCAAATTATACTTCCTTAGTAAGCGTTACATCAGTCATTTATTTGGGCCAAATGTACATGCAAACGTACCTGAGTAGTAACGTAGTAGTAGTAGTAGCAGCGTAGTGTTAAATCGCACGCAGAGCTAAATGAAGCTGCAGGATGGTGACCGTGATACTTCAAATGCAGCTGCTACCACTTGGTGAAAAACACCTGCAAGCAGGAGGTCGCCTACAGCCACAGCCAGTGTTTTTTAAACTGGTGCTAATTAGAGACGCCTGCGGTTATTGTTTTTTTATGTCTGTGCTTGATGGAAGGATGGTGAGATGTAAATGTTTTTTCCAGGCGTATTTATCCCAAAACTCTCCTTCAAATTCCGAATCAGCAGGTTGATCCACACGCATGCATTCAGCAATCAGAAGCGAATGTGTTTTGTGTTTGCGGGCTGAGATGCTTAAAGCCAACATGGAACATTCCAGCGAGCATGTTCAGACACTTGAAAGCAATGTCATCAGCTGAGATGGCGATGGAGGTAGAGATGTCTGATTTGCAGCACGCTGCCCACTTCCTGTTGCATAGTCTGACTGATGAGGAAGTGACTTGTGGTCGTGTTCTGACAAGCACGCTATGTTGAGGAATGAAGAAGGAGAGACGAGAACAAATCACTTCTCTCCACGTGTCTGATAAAAGACTCCACTTTTGTTCTTTGGATTGTCTGTAAGGACAAGGAAGTCTTATGACCGAGCATCATCCTCCAGTTTGTGTGGCTACCAAACACACACACACACACACACACAATCTTCGGATACAGTTATGCGGCTCTGGTCACATTCTAGTTGGTTGTTAAATCTGGATTTATTTGACAAAGCTAAGTTGGCTGGATAAGTGTTTCTACTCAAGTAGAAAATACTAATAAAGTTAGTTTAACTACTGTGGAACCTTGGATTTGATTTTGGATTAAAAAAAAACATTTCCATAGAAAACATCTGTTCCAAGGTCAAACTGTGACCATCCTAAAACCTTCACTGAAGGACTAGGCAAAGCTGTAGATGACTTTTTATGGCTTGTGTCCTCCAGCTGACATTTATTGATGTTTATTGAAGTGTCCTTTGGCATCAGAATGGGACTCCAGATCTGGTTATATGTTACTTCCGTGGAGGTCTTTTTGCTACACATGTACATCAGGACAAGGGCGTGAGACTATTGACAAACATGGCTAACTCCCAGTGGACCTGAGAGCAACCAGCACATGATGAAACCAGTTTGTCCACCTTTCAGCGGAAAGGGAAGGGTGGCCAGATGACCATTTGTTTACGGCTCACGAGGAAGCAATGCAAGTCACAAACATGCAACATGTCAAGAAAATGCTACCTTGCAACTAAGCGGGGTCAAAGCCTGCTGGATCCCAGTCCAGCCCAAATTCCTTACATTTAAGCAGATTATGAAGGACTGGATTGTTTGTCGTTTTTCGCTCGGTGGTGCGTCCTTGTGGCGAGGTGTTGTTTTACAAGAGAGCCAAAAATAAAATGTGCGCTTCTGCGACTTGTGTAGTTTGGACTGATTCTGAGTCCAGTTAGTGTTTGAGTCCACACTTTGGGCAAGAGTGTTTTTTTTTTTTTTGCTCCTCCTGCTGGTCTCTCTGCACGGCCGTGATGCTAATCCTCATATTTGGGTCGGGCAGCGGATGTGTGACGCAGTCCTTTACTCGCTTTTTGCTGCGGGGGCGGTGCAGAGGTTGGTGGGGAGCACACGTGTTGAGTCGACCATGTGACCCTTTTGCGTGTCGTTGTTTTGTAAACACGGAGTAAGTGTGTGTGTGTGTGCGCGGCAAGTCTGCTTCAAGCCGTGGCTGCGAGTTCTTTAGTGTCGTTCGATACCGAAGGAGGGTGTTGCCCCTGATCCACGGCGGATTTACTGCTTTGTTCAAAGGGAGGAAAGGTGAGTTTCAGGTTTGATGCCATCGCCCTTCTTCTGTTTATGAAAGTACGGTAGCAACTTTACCGGGAAGTTTGCAGTATGATATTAACTTGACTGTTTATACTGTTAATACTATTCAGTCCCATAGTCACCGGGAGCATGGTCGACAAGGCTAATAACCACCAGGGTATCACTGGCATCAACAGCTGTGGCTGTAGGCAACCTCCTCCTGATGTAGTGTTTATGAACTCCACAAGATGGCAGTATTTGGCTCACAAGATCTATGGCAGTCGGTTTAGAACCTGCTGCAGCTGTTACAACATTGGTTCAGTTGCTGGATTGTGTAATATTTTTGTTTACAAGTGTGTTTTTTCTGCTTTCTCATGTGCTCAAAGTCATTAAAGGTTATAATTAGAGCATTTAGGATAGCTACGTTGAGATAGTGTAGATGCAAGAGGCAATTGCAGCAAAATGGTGAGCACTACTTGGCTTCCACCAGCAGAGGTGCTGTTGAGTCCGTCTCAAGGTGTTTATGATATGAAGGGAAGCGAAGCTACATACATCCAAAATAGCGCAGCTCCTGCAGGCAGCATTCCACAGTCCGTGGAGTTCGATTCCACCCTCGGGCATCCCTGTGTGGAGTTTGCATGTTCTCCCCGTGCATGCGTGGGTTTCTGACTTCCTCCCCCATTCCAAAAACATGCTAGGTTTGGTCACTCCAACAGAACTATTCCATGGCAGTGCCCCAGTGGCCTAATGGATAAGGCACTGGCCTCCTAAGCCAGGGATTGTGGGTTCGAGTCCCATCTGGGGTGGTTATTTTTATTAAAACACACAAGATATTTCACGAAAAGCATTCACTGTCGTGAAATATTGTGTGTTTATTTCGTACTTGAGTCTGGGTTATGAGTGGGTATGACAGTCCCCACCCCCCCCACCCCACCCCCCCACCCCCCCCACCCCCGAGGGGAGGGACAGGCTGGTGTCGCTGGCGCCTTGGCTTTCCCCCAACCTAATTTCCTAAAAAAAAAAACCTTTTTTTCATAATATTTTTCCTCATAATATTACACATTTATTCTTGTCAAGTTATGACTTTTGGTGGTGTGGTGGTGGTTAGCGCGCAGACCTCTCAGCTAGGAGACCAAGGTTCAATTCCACCCTCGGCCATCTCTGTGTGGAGTTTGCATGTTCTCCTCGTGCATTGTGGGTTTTCTCCGGGTACTCCGGTTTCCTCCCACATTCCAAAAACATGCTAGATTAATTGGCCACTCCTGTGATTGATGTGCCCTGTGATTGGCTGGCCACCAGTCCAGGGTGGACCCCGCCTCTCACCAGAAGACAGCTGGGATAGGCTCCAGCACGTTATAAACTGTAGAAAATGAATTCATGATATTCTCTTTCTCCTGTAGGTGCCAGTGACCACATGCTAAGCTCCGCCTCCTATCATGGACGCCAAGAAGCCGAGCATGCTGCAGCACCTCCGCCGCAAGATGCTGCCCGGCCTGTGGCGAGACAAGACCGGCGCCCGCCAGGGGGCCGTCGCCCACCTGCAGTCCAACGCCGACCACGCCCGCCTCAGCCTCTCCGTCCCCGACGTGAGAGACGTGAAGACGCAGGACATCTCCCGCACATCCTGCGGCGCTTACCTCCACAAGAGCCCCGCCCCCGCCAGCTACAGCAGCCCTTCCACGCCACTGGTCCATCATGTCCGAGGAGGCGGAGCTCCGGGGAGTGAAAACAGACTGAGCGTGCCTACAGACTACACAGACTGGTCGTCCTCTCAGGAGTCCTTCAGCAGCGTGCACATGGAGGACTACTCTCCAGAGTGGAGGAACCGATCGGCGCGAGGCATCGAGCCTGAGGAGCTCGCCCTGCCCGAAATGATGACCGTGTACAGCCCTGACCCCGCCTTCAACGGCTCTCAGGTAGGCCGAGCCCTGATGATCTTCTTAAAAAGGGTCTAGCTTTAAAAGCGGAGTGCCGTCAGGTGTCACAGGTCACATGACCACTGTCAGGTGTGTTTGCTCAGGACGTTTACCAAAGTTAGCAGCCCAGCTAAAGCCAACAGTGCTGAGTCAACAGAAGAACATTTAACAATGCAACACTTGACTCCGCCCCCACCATAAAGTCTACATCATATAATAGGATGCTCTTCAAATCGTTTTTATTTATACGAGCCAGATAAGCTTCAGTAGTATTATTCATCCTGGCTGGGTGGGAAATATTCCCGGCAGCAACTTTCCCTGTCAACATTCCTTCACTGTGTGTGTGTGTGTGTGTGTGTGTGTTGCCAGCAGGTTTAACCGGGAGTGCAAAGTCGCAGAGTACCTGTTCTACATACAAACAATTGCAAACACGTCACGTCAAAGCTTTGAACATGCCTGATTTCTCAGTTAACTAGTTAACTAGTTAACTAGGCTAGTTTTTTGTGGACCAAAATGATGCGTATTGGTAGGAAATGCCATGTTTACGTCTCGTGTACGACAACTTCCTGTATCCGTGAAGCAGTCATGGCATCGTTTGGGCCTGCTTTGGTCCGTGGACGCTAGCAAACAGCAGGCATCACTCCTAGCTGCATGAATTCCACTTTTGCAGAATAGAAAGGCACGGCTATGACATCGCCGCCATGCAGAAAAAGCAGGAAGAAGGCATGAAGTAGGAATCGCGTCATCGCTGACTAGTTGGCTAATGGCTTTGGGCATCGTGATGACTTTAAGGAAGATCCAAGAGTCTACTTGACGATTTCTCCCGACTTTCTCCAGAGTCAGTTGAAAAGTAAACCGGGGCAGCGGAACTAACTCGCTCTGGCTGGCAAGGGCCGAGCGAGGAGGAAGTGCCCGCTGTCATGGTAACGACATGCCTTGGGTCTTTGAGTCAAATGTTTAAAAAGCTTTTATTTTCGATGTAACTGGTTTTGTAAAAGGAAATGTTGCGTCCCTGAATGCAACAGTAATGATTTACTGAGCATCGATTAGTGTTTCCTTTACCTCTTTGATGTAAGGTTACTCACCGCTGACAAACTAAGAAGGAAGAAGCGTTCATGGCGATGGCGATGGCGATGGCGATGGCGATGGCGATGGCGATGGCCGAGTCCAGGCAGAAGAAGAAGTAGACGGATAAAATAGAGCTCATCTCTCCTGTGTTTACCGCCGCTACAAATCAGACTTGAGTCTTTTCAACGCGTGTTTGCCGCCGTTGTGGAAAGTCCGACTGATATGGAAGCTTGCCGTTGAGCAAATATAGCGCTGACAAAGAGCGATGGCGTGGACAAAAGACAAGGTATCTGATGTCACCTCCGCCCCAGCTGCTGCGGCTCGGGACATATGGAGCGTGGCTGACGAGCGCGGCGTCCCGACTTTAAAGTCGGTTGAGTGGAACAGCAAACGCTAGCCGAGGACACCTCGGAGGACGTGGCGCCGGGTGAGCATCGTCCACTTGTCTTTTTCCAAATGATGCGATAGCGCGCTCGCAGCTGTTGTTTGTTTTGAAACGCTACGTCTGTCGGAGAATTATGGGAAACGTATCAATTAGCATTTAGAGCAGAAGTAAGGAACATGCCAGGCTGCTTCCCCCCCCAGGGCTGCCCCCGCCCCGCAGTTGGGAAGTGGGATTTTTAAGCCAACGCTGTAAAACAGATCATGATCAGCGTGCATTTCGTGCATACATTTGCGGCCAGCGGCTGTTTTTTTTAATTTTTTAATTGGCCCATGCCACATTCTAAAAATATATTTTTACAAAAAGCTAAAAAAAAAAAAACATTAACAACAGCAAAAATGTGCAAAACTGCAGTCATTTTTCCAAGAATTAATTCTCACTAAAATATTATGAGGAAAAAGTTTGAATCCAACAAGGGAAGAATACATCAATTTATTAGCACAAAGTTGAAATATTAAAGAAAAATGTTGAAATATGTTTTATTAAATATGAAGTCATAATATGATGACAACCAAACAAAACAATAACGTTGTAATTTTTGGAAAATTAGGTTGTGGAAAAAGTTTTCATGAGAATAAAGTCAAATTATTATGGGTATAAAGTCATAATCACAGGAAGAAAATTGAGGTTGAAATAGTTGGAAAACCTCAGCAGAAATGTAAAAATCAATCAATTAATCAAAAATCTAGTCAACATATGAAGAGAAAATTTAAAAAAGTTGTCATTTTTACAAGAATACATTTCTAATATTATGAGGGGGGGGAAATAACAAAAATTAAATAATATATATATATTATCAGGAACATTTTTGTCACAGAGAGTTGAAATGTCAAAGAAAAAAAAATATATTGAAAATGGCAATATTATGAGTTTTTTGTGTGTGAATTATTTCCCTCTGTGGAAAAAACCTGTCCGCCGACCTCCAATGGATTTCTTGTAGCATCTTCTTACGTCCAGAATTCGATGACCCAGGGTTGCTATAGCAACAGCAGACATTGACCAGCCAATTAATATCCAGGATAGCATCAACATATGTTTCAAACTTTTGGTTTGAAGTTTTATTGTGTGTGTGCGTGTGTGCGCGTGTGTGCATGTGTGTGTAGTATGTTTCAATGCTGCTCAGCCCCAGAGAGCAGGAATGCTAATAAATACGTGATTTGACCCTGTGGGACCGTAGAAGCCTTCCTTCCAAGTAAGACACGTTTGACATCCTTTGTGTCTTTGTGTCCTTTGTGATCATGTGATCATGATTCCATAACCAGCGCTAACGTTACACCCCCTCTTTCCTAGATGAGCCAACTTGCTGAAGAAAATCAAAATAATCAAAGTTGCGTCTCTCACGTCCGTAGCCGACTGGTAATTGGCAAAGCTCCAGGCTCCATCTTAAAATGCATTAAGATGTGTAGCGAAGCCTGCTTTTTTAGAAAGTAGTGGGCGTATACAAGAGGCGGGCTCATCTAGCTGAGGGCGTGTCAGAGGCGGTGTCACGATGTGCTTTTAGCTTCATGAAAAGCACCTCTTCTCTTTGAAATGGAACAAACAAGTTAGCAGTGTGAGATTTGTCTTCCATGAGTTTGTGTTGAACAGACTGGGATGTTAGAAAACCATTATAAAAAGTGGAGCCAGTTGGGGCAAACCTGAGAGTCATCCTGACCCTTTTTTTGTGTGTCCAGTGTGACATGGAATCTCCGAGCATCACCGAGGGCAGCAGGGAGTCTCTCCGGTCTTTTCTGCTCACGATCAACTTGAAAGAAGGACGCAACCTAGTCATCAGGGACCGTTGTGGTAAGAACTGTTCCATGCCAGCGCCCCAGTGGCCTAATGGATAAGGCACTGGCCTCCTAAGCCAGGGATTGTGGGTTCGAGTCCCATCTGGGGTGGTTAGCTTTATCTGCTAAGCCAGGGGTCGGGAACCTTTTTGGCTAAGAGAGCCATGAAGACCAGATATTTTAAAATGTGTATCTGTGAGAGCCATATACATTTTTTTAAACATTGAATGCAATAAAATGTGTGCATTTTTATGTAAGACCAACAGTTTTAGATATAATGGGCTCTAATTACGTAGACCAGGCACACTACCCCACGCCAATGGGGTGTGGCCAGCACACTTTTGTGAGCAGCGCAGTGTCTAATAATAAATCAAATACTTGCTGCCATTAATGCAACTTCTGCTGCTGCATGGTTTTGCACCGTACTCAGTACACGTATTTCATTCTTTTGGCCATCTTTGCCAGAAGGCTTGGTTCTGCAGCTTTAGCTAGGTGACTATTTGACTAAAGGAGGAAAGTTTACATTTACATCTTAATGACCGAGGTACACTAACGCATTACCCAGTAATAATCGAGTTTTGGTGTTTGACCTGGAAAATATCATCAGGAAAGATTGATATGGTCGGCCGTATTGCAGTAGAAAATAGATGGACGAATTAAAATGCATAAGAAAGTTGTTGATTTTTAATATTTTTAACAGTGATTTCTGTGATGTTTACTTTAAAATGTGAGCAAAAATACATTTTTATTGTGGTAAATGCTCGAGAGCCAGATACAGTCATCAAAAGAGCCCTACCTGGCTCCCGAGCCATAGGTTCCCTACCTCTGTGCTAAGCATTCACTATAGTGAAATATCTTTTTTGTTTATTTCGTACTTGAGTCTGGGTTATACTTGGGTATGACAGTCAACCCCCCCCCCCCCCCCCCCCCCCCCCCCCCCCCAGAGGGGAGGGACAGGCTGGTGTCGTTGGCGCCTTGGCTTTTACCCCAACCTAATTTTCTAAAAATAAAAAAAAACAATATTTTGTTGTTTCTCATAATATTTTCCTCATAATATTACACATTTATTCTTGTGAAGTTATGACTTTTTCCTTTGATAGAATATTTTTTTTCTCTTCATATTTTGACTCTAATGTCATAAAATTGCAGCTATTCTGTTGTTTTTTAATTTTCCAACTATTTAAACTTTCCTCTGGGAATTCTGACTCTATTCCCATAATATTTTGATTTTATTTTCATTTTTAGTAGCATTTTGCAGAAATTACAATTTTATTTTTTAAGTGTAATCACCCGAAAAGGCACGGATTACCACCTGGCCTGGTATTTTCTATCCAGCTGGAATGAGAAGCACATCCACTGTTTTATCTCCTCTAACTCATCTATTGCCGCCACACTTGCTGTCCCAAACTGCAACTGTTATCTCCTTGATCTCTTATCACACGCTTCCCTCGGCTCATCTTGCTGGCAATATCAGCCACATCAATTTATATATATATACAGGATATGGATTTATACTTTTGTAATGGTATCAAAACAGATAAGGGGGTGTACATAATGGGACACAGGCCGCTATTAGAACACCTCCATGTAATACTTATAGTATTTTGCATACTTGGATCGTATTAAGCATTTCGGGGATTCCTTCCTGGTGTCACTACGGCAGTAAAGTAGTTGTTCACGTAACGATGGTAATAACGCTAATAATAACAATGTAGCTTGGTTAGCATGCTGGTGACATTATGTAAATGATGTAATAATGTAACATTATGTAAACTTTAAAGTGCGTATAGGATGTAAATTGACACTAAGTCTTGAATAATGAGTTGAGCTGAGGGAGTTACCCACGAGGATATAAAAGATTTAAAGGCCCCTCCTCCTCCACTTTGGTAAATATTTGAAACAGGAGCGACGCTTTGCCGGGTAAACAGATGGAAAAAAGGCTTCACCCTTCCGTCAGGTTTAGTGGATTTAGTGGCTTGACCATCATCTCCAAAACATGGCCCTCGTCACACCGTGAGCGCACTGATTCATGCCCGTGCATGGTGTTCCAAGTGACAACGCACACCCGCCACACGCTCGTTCATCCTGCATGGCGTGCACAGTAAAGATTAGTAGTAGTCTATTAGTAGTTTCCAAATATTTCCAATTCAGTTGTTTTTGTGCATGTAAACGTAGAGACAGGAGTAGTCGATGTAGCAAGACATTGATGATGCAACAGCTACTGCTTAACAACAATTAAAGTAGGGGTGATGCATCGCATCTGCAGGTCTTGACTCATGATTGACAGGCAGGAGTGTCAGATGACGACACAGCATATTTCTGACAGGTGAGCACAGCCATCCCATAGCAGGATTCCAGGCGGCGTATTTCAACCTGTCTGAGCCCCACCCTGCAGCGGCGAGCAGATGGCCCGCTCTGGTTTCTGTCATATTTACTCTCGCTGGGAGGGAGATAACATCAAACAGGAGTGGCGGGGATCAAAGTTCAAGATGTCATTGTTACGGGCGGTGGAGTTTGGAGACGCGGCAGATGAACGAGTGTTTGATCAGGGCCCGGGTCTTCTTTGTCGTGCAGCGGTCAAGTTACTGCAACAAAGCGCCAACAATTCTTTGTTCTACCAGGCGCTGCACAGTTCACAAGCACACGTTAGCAGAGGCTAACGCCAAGCCCAATAAACAGCTAGCCCTTGCCATTAGCGTTGCCTGCTAGCACCGTCCTTTGGAGGCAGAGGCTAACCCCGAGCCCAGTAAACAGCTAGCCCTCGCCATTAGCGTTATCTGCTAGCACTGGCCTTTGGAGGCAGAGGCTAACCCCGAGCCCAGTAAACAGCTAGCCCTCGCCATTAGCGTTATCTGCTAGCACTGGCCTTTGGAGGCAGAGGCTAACCCCGAGCCCAGTAAACAGCTAGCCCTCGCCATTAGCGTTACCTGCTAGCACCGTCCTTTGGAGGCAGAGGCTAACCCTGAGCCCAGTAAACAGCTAGCCCTCGCCATTAGCGTTACCTGCTAGCACCATCCTTTGGAGGCAGAGGCTAACCCCGAGCCCAGTAAACAGCTAGCCCTTGCCATTAGCGTTACCTGCTAGCACTGTCCTTTGGAGGCAGAGGCTAACCCCGAGCCCAGTAAACAGCTAGCCCTCGCCATTAGCGTTATCTGCTAGCACTGGCCTTTGGAGGCAGAGGCTAACCCCGAGCCCAGTAAACAGCTAGCCCTCGCCATTAGCGTTACCTGCTAGCACCGTCCTTTGGAGGCAGAGGCTAACCCCGAGCCCAGTAAACAGCTAGCCCTCGCCATTAGCGTTACCTGCTAGCACCGGCCTTTGGAAGCAGAGGGCATAGATGGGTCCAGGTCTCCAGACTAAACAATTGAGACATTGCGAGTATGTTTTATATGCGTGACAGGATAAAAATATTGCATTGACACGGGACGCACTTTGTCCCTTGTTACCGTGAGAATGAACAATAGTTTGTCAACTGTGGGGTGAATTGATGACAGTCAGAGGATAGGACTGTGCTTAAGCCATTGCCATTTCTTGGCCTCTTTTATTGCAGATGTGCCAGGCTGTTCTCCACATGCATGTTATGTTCATGTTATGATGCCATTGGTAGGTGTCCCGTATATGAGGCCACCAAGAGGCTAGGGACAGAAACCGGGTGGTTGGAGAAGACGGTTGTCATTCATTTGGTGTGCAGCCCTAAATGTTCTGTTGGTGCATCTAAAGTTGTAAGTTAGGGTCCATTGTGCTCCTAGTTAAAAAAAACAACAAAAAACTAGTTAGTGTGGAGCCCTGTGTGTGTGGTTTTACAGTGGGAGCAGAACAGGAAGTTGTGGTTCATCACTGGGGAGGAAAAGCAGCATTTGGATTGGAGGGAGTGCTCTTGTCGACAGGAAAGCCGATGTTGTAACTTCCACTGAAAGTTGAGAAACATTATCTTATTGTCAATGCAATACTTGCGTCCAGGTAATAAGACGTTTTCATGCTTCTCTGTTTGATGAAATTCTGAAGATGGGTGTAACTTTAAAGGCGTGTTTTCCCCCCAAATGATCGTATTATTACTACGTGAGAGGTATTCTGCTTAAGTTTTATATCTATATGTTTCCAGGCACCAGTGACCCATATGTGAAGTTCAAACTGGAGGGTAAAACCATCTACAAGAGCAAAGTGGTCTTCAAGAACCTGAACCCCACATGGAGCGAGAACTTCTCCATCCCCGTGAGGAACCTCAGCCAGAGACTCTACATCAAAGTGGGTCACTCGGACATACCCGTTCACCTTCTAGCCCTCTTTGCATCCTGCGCCTAGCTGCATGTGTGTCGCCATGGTAACGATCTCCATCGCTTTGAAGGTGTACGACCGCGACCTGACGACCGACGACTTTATGGGCTCAGCTAGTGTCCTCCTGAGTGACCTTCACATGGACACGTGAGTGCTGGTTTGATGGTTTAAGTTTCATCAATGGAACCGATAAAAATACAGCATGTGTAGAAAAAAGTTTCCAAATGGACTCAAGTATACAAAAATAAATGTCATATATTCTTATTTTTCTTGCAACTAAATTCAAATCCAGGGTCAACGAGCTGTCCCTGCCGTTGGACGACCCCAACAGCCTGGAGGAGGACATGGGCGTGGTTCTGGTGGACATGAGCCTGACGCAGAGAGACGCCGACAGCAGACGAGGACCAGTAGGGGGCCCCCTTACACGCGTTGCTGCATGGCTTCTATATGGGCAGATGCAGCTTTGTGCCACGCTTGGTCCATAACGGCCGTCTTAAAGGCAGAGTCAGTCTTGGGGGTTGCAGATTGTCAGCCCTGCTACTTGGCGGACTCAATGCTCTTATGAGGACAAACTGGCACACATAGAAGTCACTTTCCAAAACGATGCTGACAGAAAAAGTACGGCTGTGTTCTATAATTATGCATGCTCAGTCTGTTGGTATCTTTTATTGCCTTGACTGTTTTATTGCCATTTTGGGATTTCAGGAAGTCAAATATAACCGGTAGAGCTTTATTATGCACCACAAAGCACAGGCTGAACGATCCACATTTCTGCAACCTGCCACAAAATTAGCTGCAAAGGTGTTATTTATAAGGAGTTATTTAGATAACATTTGGTTCATGACTGACTTTGCCTTTATGTCTCTGACATGTTTGTTCCGTTGCTACTGCCCACTGCCAACTAACCCCACTGTTGTCATTTGTCTTCTGACCGAACATGCATGCTCCGACCCGCAGCGCTGGCCTCAAATCCGAAAACGCAGTAGTCGGGTAAGACACGCCCACACCAAACTTGAAGTCCTAGTTCTTGGTGGGAAGTGACTTGTTTGACTAGTGTCTCATTAGTTGACATAGTTTCCAGTATAAAAGCATGACCTTGTTATCGAGCAGTGGATCCAAACCTTCTACAGGCCCTGCACACTTAAAAAAACATCAACCTGTCGACATAAACATGAACCCAGCCGTTCTTCTAATTCAACACCTTTAGTAACGGCCATTTTCGATGATTTTGGCAGAATATTGTGTTCTATGGCTACATAAACACGGAAGCCATCAAACCAAAGATTAGACTCTCGTTCATCAAAAAAAAGTTTTGCTTCTGCCTCTTTCCCCTTTTCAGCGGTAGAACATGGGTACATTTCGGGAAAATATCATTTCCCATATCTAAACCACTGTACCACAGCGGTACAGAGGTTTTAGGTCAAAATAACTGTTTATGTACAAATATAAGATCATTAACTATTTACACTTTTTACATTTGAAACTAACCCGTGTGTCCTTGTGGTAAAAGTTCCCTACGATGCGCAGCAACCATGTGCACGCTACGCCCCTCCACGCTTTCTCACATTCCCTCAAATGCACTGCTGCCACCTTGTGGACGTTTTTATGGCTTATAACTGCAGGGAGTTCTTTTAGTCTGCAGTTGCGTCATCACCTCCTGCACCACTCCGGTCACCCATACTCACCTCGGAGACGTTGCAGGAAGTTCTCAGCCATGGTCTTGCCGTTTTTCTTTTAGTGTCCGACACGGAATCATTTGTTGACAAATATTTGTCTCCTTGAAATTGTCCCCAACAGGTTAATGAAAGCACACAGTGCAGCAATCTTTTGTTCCGCAGACACAGGAAATGCGTGTGCCGCGTCCAAGAAGTGACGTGCATGTGCTGCCAAGTAACACCACAAATAAAAAATCTGATTTTGACAAGAAATCCGAATGGGGCATGTAGCCCATGTCGCTCAAACACGCCACCATCGTGAAGCATAGAGATGGTATCTTTGTACCATGTCAAAGGATCTGCTCCCACGAATAGACAGTGATAACTAAGCCTTTATCTCCCTCCCTTGCAACGTCCCTTCCAGTGTGCAAGACAACCACAGGCATAAAAGTAAGGAGATATTTATTTTATTACTATTAGATTCCATGTATGAATCTTTTCTATGCGGTATTTACGTGTGTAATGTGTACACTGACTTAGTCTAAAACTTCTATGGTCGTCGTAGAAACACAACTCATACGTAGACTGAGGATCTCCTGTATGTTCCTTGCATGCCGCAACATTTGCACACAGCTGCACTGCCAGCTTCCTCCACACCGGAAGACACAACATTAGGAACACTTGCACCATCTAATGAGATCCAATGCAAGGGCTGCACGACACTAATTTGCACGTGGAATGTTCTGACATGACGTGTTCCGTCTCCTCCAGTCGGGTTCTTCTCACCAGAGTTCCCGTCTTTGCGAGTCGCTGAGGAAGAGTCAGCTGTGGAGCTCGGTGGTGACGGTGACCCTGGTGGAGGGTCAGGACATGCCGCTGGACACGCAAGGCGGGCAGCTGTTTGTCCGCTTCCGGCTGGGAGAGCAACGATTCAGAAGCAAGGTAAGCGGACGGAAGTCTCATTCCGGTTCTGGTCCAACCCGGAGCCTTATTTGAACAGGAATGTGCCTTGTAGAACCTCTGCGCCGTGTCCAAGCCTCAGTGGCGAGAGAGGTTCACCTTTAACCAGTTCCCGGAGAGTCCCAGCATCTTGGAGGCGGAGCTCTGGTCTAAAGAAGGACGACGGTCTGAGGAGTGTTTGGGAATGTGAGTCTGCAGTAAATCCTCATCATCTTTGTGTTGTCCTGGTTCTGAGTGTGATTCTCTACGCAGGTGTGAGGTGGACCTAACCGGCATTCCCTTCGACCAAAGGCAACTCTTCACGCTTTCGTTGGACCAGTGCAGAGGACGTCTGGTCTTCCTGGTCACGCTCAGAACAAGCAATGGCGTCTCCATCTTGGACCTCTGCGCGGCACCCCTCGATGAACCCCGCGAGCGGCAGAACCAGCTGGACAACTACGTCAGTACCAGCAGTGTTGCTTGTGTGCATGTAGACATATATCAGTATACATTTTTAATGATGATAAGGAGTTCTTTCGGCGGCACGGTGGTCTAGGGGTTAGCGCGCAGACCTCACAGCTAGGAGACCAGGGTTCAATCCCACCCTCGGGCATCTCTGTGTGGAGTTTGCATGTTCTCCCTGTGCATGCGTGGGTTTTCTCCGGGTACTCCGGTTTCCTCCCACATTCAAAAACATGCTAGGTTAATTGGCGACTCCAAATTGTCCATAGGTATGAATGTGAGTGTGAATGGTTGTTTGTCTATATGTGCCTTGTGATTGGCTGGCGACCAGTCCAGGGTGTACCCCGCCTTACGCCCGAAGACAGCTGGGATAGGCTCCAGCACCCCCGCGACCCTCGTGAGGAAAAGCGGTAGAAAATGAATGAATGAAGGAGTTCTTTCAGTTTCATTTTTTTATCACGGCAAAAATGCTGGAAGCCACTAGATGGCAGCAAATGTCTGAAAATGGGCTCCAAATGGCTCCACTCACCAGGATGCGCAATATGGACAGAAGTATTGGGACAGACCAATGAGGTGCTGACCTCCAGTAGTACAGTAGTACTACAGCCTCCCCTCAGAGAACATAATACAGTTGGGGGCTCCCAGGGGTCAGATCTGAAAAATAGGTTTTCTTTATTTTTCTCAAGCTGCTGCGCCTTCCCTTGTTTTTGTAGTTTGTACAGTCATATTTTTTCACTATAATATGATTAAAAATAATGTTTAAATCAGGAAAAAGCCGAAAGAAACAAACAAAAGATCTCGTCTTGTATCGTTCTCATGGACCCAAACCCGTATATCGTCTCGTCTCGTGACACCCCAGGTCACCATAGCAAGACCTTTTAGACAATTGGACAAGAACATTTTCCTGTAAGTGCATGAAGCAAGGCCCATAAGGGTGCGCTTGGATGAGACAGGCACTTGGACCCACCTCACAAATGGCGCCTCACATATGAACATCAGTGCAGCACCGATCCCGGTCCCATTAGCCGTCTAATGATCCTGTTGTCCTTCCAGAGTCTTCAAAGCTCCCTGAAGAACATGGCCGATGTCGGTTTCCTTCAAGTCAAAGTCATCAAGGCGTCCGATCTCCTGGCGGCTGATTTAAACGGTACCTCACACCTTCCTGCTGTTGCACTGTGCCAGGAAAGAAAGTATTATGGGATGTGAGTGTTTTTTTGTTGTGTCGTTTGGGCAGGCAAGAGCGACCCCTTCTGTGTGTTGGAGCTGTGCAACGACCGCCTGCAGACTCATACCGTCTACAAGAGCCTCCATCCCGAGTGGAATAAAGTCTTCACCTTGTCAGTCGCTCTTAAAGTTTGTTGAAATTGTAGAAATGTCTTTATTGTGTGTATCAAACATGAACACATTGATGGGATCCTGCAGCAAAGCATGTGATAAAAGCATGATAAAAAGCATAAAAAAGCATTGTGGAAGACGATAGCTTAAAGGCAGTTGCTGTGGCCATGCTGCTCTCAGCCACCAGGGGGCATAGTGCATCGTATCTGGGGATTGTTATGGTCTGTTGTGGATGAACAAGTGTGAAAGTTCTCCATTCCTGTAGTAGTTCATCATCCCTCAACATTCACATGCCAGATTTTAGGAACACCACTTGTTGTCTCAACAAAATATCAGAAGTAAACGATCACAAAAATAAATATATTTACTTTAGTGTGATAGTCTGACTGACACGTGAGCAAAACCCAGAAATGAATGTCTTACTGATTCCATACTACCAAATGAATCATTAATTATGCAACTGTAATTCATATCTTATTTATTTAACACTGCAAGGCAGAAATGAGAGTAAATGTATGCAAACATGCAGAATTGTAATGTATTTTCTGACTTATATCTTCACTTCAATCATATTTTGTGTTGTTGTTACGTCTGATCCACCAAATGTTGTGGTGTTGTGTCCACAGTCCCGTACGAGACATCCACGAAGTGCTGCTGGTGACCATCTTTGACGAGGACGGAGACAAAGCGCCAGACTTCCTGGGAAAAGTTGCCGTTCCGCTGCTCTCGGTACAAAGCACCTCGCTTCACACCGCCAGTCACGCCAAGACTCACTAAGACGTGATCCGGCATGACTGGCGGCCCGGTTCACGGCCCGGTCGCTCACCTCCATGACCTTTTGCGCCCCTTGCAGATCCGCAGGGGGCAGCAGATCACCTTGCCGCTGAAGAAAGAGGACCTGGGCAGCCTGACCAAGGGAATGATCACGCTGGAGCTGGAGGTCATTTTTAATCCCGTAAGTAAATGACTTAAAACCACGCCAGCGAGGAGCTTAAAGCTCTGCTAACGCTTTATTGTGATTTTATTGCAGGTCCGAGCCAGCATAAGAACCTTCCAGCCTCGAGAGAGGAAATTTATGGAGGACAATCCCAAATTTTCTAAAAAGGTTTGACATGGAAACAGCGTATTTCGTCCAGTAGTGGAAACACTCAATAGCTGAGTGAAGACCTGGCCATCTCTGTGTGGAGTTTGAATGTGAGTGTGAATGGTTGTTTGTCTATATGTGCCCTGTGATTGGCTGGCCACCAGTCCAGGGTGTACCCTGCCTCTCGCCGGAGACAGCTGGGATAGGCTCCAGCATACCCCCGCCACCCCAATGAGGATAACAGGTATAGGAAAAAGCTGGATGGATGAAATAAATGCCTTATTTTCATATATGCCTGTTACTCTCTGCATTTGAGTCAATCCATGAATGTGAAGGAAAACAGGAAAGTCGTTTTTGACCTCTTTGAAGCCTCAACTAAAAATGTTTGTCCTCGTAGTGTTTGGACATGAAATAAGGCAGTTGGTAAATTGGCAATGGACTGTTGCTAACGGCCACAATCTAGCATTACATAACCTTGATCGGTTGGGAGGTCAGGGGTCAGAGGCGGTGACTGCGCCCGGCCAGTAATCCAGGGGGTGCTCGGAGATTGACAGTTTAAAGGTAAACACCGAGGAGACAGCTTGTTGGTCTTGCTGCTTTGACCCTTCACGGCTGAAATAGTAAAAGATGTCCTCCCTTCATGTACTTACACATTACTGTTACCCTGTAGAGCAAAAGCGGCCCGCTGCTTCGCCCCCTCTCGCTGAATGGAGCGTTAATTGCCCCCAACTGGCCCGTGTTGTGTTGCACGAGTTTGATATACAGTGTGCAGGACAGGGTGCGAGACAGGGTGCCTGACTGTCTGTAACGGCCACAAAGCCTCATTGTTGTCACACAATACGTCGCCCGCTAACGCCCAAACTTGCTTACTGCACCTAGGGTTTCTCCCGCTTGTTTTCATGCTGAAAGTCTCGCTTTTGGCAAAATCTGCTCAGATTTCGGACATTGCCCCCTCCCTCAACACAGAGATGCATGCCAAAACAGCTCACAACTAACAGCTGGATGCTAAATATTACTTTTATGTCCCATCATATGCAACCAAGCCCCTGCAGGACACATCAAGGTTTTGCATTTTTACAATATTTGGACTCTCAAGGACACGACAGACTAAGGACCACGGGTCATGTTCGATTCTCCAAAAGTATCTTTTTTGAAAAAATGGATCCCTTCTGCTGCATCTTCTTACTCCCTGGCAGACCAGGTGCCCGTGAGGTGTGTTTAGAAGCACAAGCCAAAGATGTTTTGTTAACATGAATGTTGATTTGTGTCTTCAAGAACATCAAAGACCCTGAACCATGTTTTTATGTACTCGCAGGGAACCAACAGAACCAAGAGAAGGTACGATCTCCACTGCATCTGCTAATCTTGCGTCCAATGTTCCTTGCAGGCTCTGGCCAGGAACGTGCTACGTGTGCAGGCGCTCTACCGCGCCATCAGGTCCACCCTGCAGTACGTGAAAAGTTGCTTCCAGTGGGAGAGCGTGCAGAGGAGCCTGCTGGCCTTCCTGGTGAGTCGCTCATCAATAACTCCATCTTCTCTGGCCTCCACTTTTCCTCCAAGCCTAGCGAAACCCCCCCCCCTGAACCCTCCCTGCGAGCTTCTTAATCAGTGTGGCGCCGGGCCTGGCAGGACAGGCGAGCGGCCGCTGGGTAGATGGGGGGGTTAAGCCTCAGCTGGAGAGAGGGGAGTCCCGGCGGGGACCAGATCTTCTATTTTGGACAACTCATTAACCCTCCGTTACTGTCTGCGCTGGCTCTGACGGTGCGCACACAAGTCCAATTAGAATAGATCAGGATGGTCCTCCATGTTGGATAGAATATGCTGAGGGTGCGACAGAGTTTTGCTGTCAACGTCCTCTAGATGGCGCTAAGGCGTATTGCAAGCTGTATAGGATAGGAGATTTGCGTATGTGCCACACTTTTTAACCTCTATTCTACCAATGGCCTTCGACTGGCAAACTACTTTTTGGGGGATTGGATAAATCTCAATCCTGTAGGTGTTCACAAAAAAAAAAAAAAACAAGCAACGCCCACTTTTATGTCCAAGAACGGCACCCAGATTAGGGCTGTAAAATTGTGTGAAAACCTTCTCCAATATTGATTAGCATAATCTTGCTAATGTAAAATCATTTGAATACCAACCCTCCACTGTGTGTCCCTCGGTGCACTGTGCTTCCTGCAGCATGACTGAAGACACGCCCCCCACATAGTAGTTCTCATACAAACTGTCCCAGTTTCTGAACTTTACCAGACATTTTTGCAGCCCTAGCTAGTACTCGGAATGCGCCAACAGAGGCACAGATGAGAACATGGACAGATTTCACATCCACTTCCTGTCTTCAGAGTGTTGATGGTGACAGTTAACACTGCTGTTCTTGTTTGGAAGCCTCATGGCGATGCAGGCACGTGGGCGGTCTTTGGCGGAGGTCTAGTTAAGGAAGATATCACAGACCGCGATGCAACACACACACACGCACACACACACACACACACACACGCTGCACGGCCATCTGTACTCGTGTTGTCGCACTGGTGATGTTGTCCGCCTTTTCCAGCCTCAGCGACAGGAACCAACCTGTTCCATCGCGGTTAGACACCTTTTTGTCCCGGCCTCCGCCTCGCCAATCCGTGCTGTTTTCTCTCGGGCCGAGTCACATGACAACAGTGCCAGCATGCTCTCAGATTACAGTCATGGCGTGCAAAGCTTTCCTCGAGCATTAAGGTTGGAAATCCCGCTGCTGTCTGAAAATGTGCTGCCCTCCAGTTCAGTAGCTGTGCCGGCTTTTGGTAGCCTTTCATTTGGACTTTTTTTCCGTTGTTTCTCTCTGATGTGGATTGTGTTTCCCCCCTCACTTGAGGACTGTCTCGGACCCCGTGGACATGAAATAGACCTCAATGATCACAATCTTTATGGGTCCGGGATACATTTCCACCAAAGCGTGACTTGGCCTCGCCCCAAAAGCCTCACTAATAAAACTTAACGCTCGCATGGAGACGGGCCTGCTCTGACACACACACGCACACACACACACACACAGTTCATGTTCAAGTGGCAGTAGTAGACTTTGACTAATTGATTAAAAGTCACATTTTTATATTTTATAAGGATAACACATTAGAAGATTTATTTTTTTAAGTGAAAGTTCTTAAAAATAACAGTTGTTATTTATATTAAAATGCTGACGACGTCCATCTGTAAAAACATTTGGGCATACGCGGGTACTTAAGGACCAAACAGCACCGTTGTAATGTTTGTTTAGGCGTTAATTGAGTCACAGTTGTGAAGTAAATGTACGTATGTATATAGCGGTGTTTGCCTCCTGCCTGATTTCTCGTTTTTTTGCATGTTTGTCACATTTAGATGTTTCAAATCATTAAACAGATTTAACAGATAGCTGGTTGGGCCACCCTTAGCAGCAACAACTGCAATCAAGCTAACTTGCAATGAGTCTCTTCCAGCCTGTGGAGGAATGTTGGTCTTTGCAGAATTGTTGTCATTCAGCCACATTGGAGGAGGTTTTTCCAGCACGAAGGACTTGGACTAGGCCACTCTAAAGTCTTCATTTGGTTCAGAGGTGGACTTGCTGGTGTGTTTGAGATCATTGTCCGGCTGCAGAACCCACGTTGGTTTCAGCTTGGGGTCACCAACAGATGGCCGGACCTTCTCCTTCAGGATTTTTTGGAATTCATGGTTCCATTTATCACAGCAAGTCTTCCAGGTCCTGAAGCAGCAAAACAGCCCAGACCATCACACTACCACCACCATATTATACTGTTGCTATGATGCTCTTTTGATGCAACTTTTCCGCCAGATGGAATGGGACACGCTATTTCCAAAAGGTCCAACGTTTGTCTGGTCAGACCAGAATATTTTTTGCCAAGTGTCTTTCCTACGGTGGAGTCATGAACACTGACCTTAACTGAGGCAAGTGTCTGCACTTCTTTGGATCTTGTTGTGGGGTCTTTTGTGACCTCTTGCATGAGTCTCCTGGGAAGGTTCACCACTGTTCCATGTTTTCGCCATTTGTGGATAATGGCTCTCACTGTGGTTTGCTGGAGTCATAAAGCTCATAAAGCTCTGATGATGGTAACCTTAACTTCCAGTTGTTCCTCCTGTCATAAAAACTCGCATTGGACCTGAAATGGTAGATGCCATGCATAGCAACGTAGTTCAACATAATGATGTTATCTCTTTCCTGATCTCCTGTTGTGAGGTAGAACTCCAGGGATACTCCCTAAGCTGGTTTTATGGAAATTTGGGAGCAAGAAAGGACAGGGAGAGCTGGCAAAAGCAAAAGTGAAAAGCTTTATACGCATTTGCTTAGAAATGCTGATAAAGTACAAAGCTTTTTCCATCACAGCGCCATCTGCTGGGGCCTGAAATGCTCGAAACAGGAAGTAGTTGGCCCTGGCATCATAGCGCGGCACTGGCTAATCCATCCAGCATCTTGTTGTTTTGCTCTTGTGCAGCCCACTAATCCCTGTGAAAAAACACAGCGTACCGGGCTAGATTTAGCTTCACATCTGCTGTGTGGAGGGGGGGGGGGGGTGCGGGCGTCATGTGACCTCGCTGATCATGTGCCCTCCACGCAGGTGTTCCTGGTGACTGTCTGGCATTGGGAGTTCTACATGCTGCCCTTCATCCTGATCCTGCTCATCTCATGGAACTACTTCCAGATCTGCTCCGGGCGGGCCAGTCAGGACCTGGTGAGTTTTATTTTTCTTACCCCTCAAAGGATGCGCCTTTGTTTCTATAGCAACAAGCAACAAGTGCTAATTGTTTTTGCTTCGTTGTTGAAATTGACAACACAGCTTTTGTTTTGGAATGTAAACATCAGCACTTCCTCTTTAATCGCCAACATCCCTGTCAGCTTTACAGATGCCATGTACACAGGCCATGTTGTAGTGAGACATAGTCGATGTTATCAGGCTTTTCATTCAACAATATATCTCTGTGTTGTCTTCATTTCAGGCCAATATGGACGTCGGCGATGAAGATGAGGACGATGAGAAGGTAAAGGAGTGAAGCCACTTAGACAGGGTTGCCCAAAGTGCGGCGCAATGGCCATTTTTGGGCCACAGCTCGTTTTTATTGGCACTCAGCATGCAGGAAAGTGAGACGTGAAAGTTACTCTGTGTGACTTACATAAAGTCCGTATTTACTCTGTGTGACTTACACAAAGTCCGTATTTAGTCTGTGTGACTTACACAAAGTCCGTATTTACTCTCTATGACTTACATAAAGTCCGTACTTACTCTCTATGACTTACATAAAGTCCGTACTTACTCTCTATGACTTACATAAAGTCCGTATTTAGTCTCTATGACTTACATAAAGTCCGTATTTAGACAGTGTGACTTACATAAGGTCTGTATTTAGTCTGTGTGACTTACACAAAGTCCGTATTTACTCTCTTGTGACTTACACAAAGTCCGTATTTACTCTCTTGTGACTTACACAAAGTCCGTATTTACTCTCTGACTTACATAAAGTCCGTACTTACTCTCTATGACTTACATAAAGTCCATACTTACTCTCTATGACTTACATAAAGTATGTATTTAGTCTGTATGACTTACATAAAGTCCGTATTTAGACAGTGTGACTTACATAAGGTCCGTATTTAGTCTGTGTGACTTACACAAAGTCCGTATTTAGTCTGTGTGACTTACACAAAGTCCGTATTTACTCTCTTGTGACTTACACAAAGTCCGTATTTACTCTCTATGACTTACATAAAGTCCGTACTTACTCTCTATGACTTACATAAAGTCCGTACTTACTCTCTATGACTTACATAAAGTCCGTATTTAGTCTCTATGACTTACATAAAGTCCGTATTTAGTCTGTGTGACTTACACAAAGTCCGTATTTACTCTCTTGTGACTTACACAAAGTCCGTATTTACTCTCTGACTTACATAAAGTCCGTACTTACTCTCTATGACTTACATAAAGTCCGTACTTACTCTCTATGACTTACATAAAGTCTGTATTTAGTCTGTATGACTTACATAAAGTCCGTATTTAGACAGTATGACTTACACAAAGTCCCCATCCTTTCATTTTTCTTTGTAGCCGTCTGTGGAAAACGTTTAAACAAACACTCTGAATGTTTTTTTGTTTTTTTTTTTTAATGAAGATCTCAGCAGGCTGACCGCACACGTCAAGGCTCATTCATATGCTAATGAGGGGGCGGGGATAAGCTCCAAACACGCCTCACAATGCGGTGACTGTGGAGCTAATGATGCCACTTATTCGAGGCGCTACAACGGAGCTATTTAATTCTTTCACTTTCAGTTCTTCCAGTCGGTCTTAAGTTGGCGTTACTCTCAGCCTTTGTCTTGTTTGTGTGCTTTTTCGTGATAAAACAGACTGGAGTCTAACGTGATTTTCACCAAAAAATGGTCAGAACACTTGGGAAGAAAACACAGCACAAGATTCCAAGGTTCTACAAAATATCCAAGACAATATGGAAGGGGAGGGGCATACATACAATATTAACACAAAGGGAAATAAAATATAAATAAAATAAAAGATAAAAGACACTGACCTCTATTCACGGATGATTTACTGAATATTATTTTACTATCTAAAGCTCATATAATAATTCCAATGATATGAAATACCATATATGGGCAAAATGAAGCTGATGAAGAAAAGGTCTTCATTTCAGGAGTCGGAGCGTCGAGGCCTGATGGAGAAAATCCACATGGTCCAGGACATCGTCATCAGCCTGCAGGTCTTTCTCGATGAGGTGGCCTGCTTTGGGGAGAGGATTAAAAAGTAAGACAAATCCTTCCCTCCAACCTTAAAATGACAACGTCTTGGCTAAGAAATGTATTTCATGTTTTTTGGTGAAGCACGTTCAACTGGTCCGAGCCCTTCCTGTCCACTCTGGCCTTGCTGCTCTTCGTCACGGCAACCGTCCTCACCTATTTCATCCCAGTACGCTACATCATCTTAATATGGGGTAAGATGCTAACGCCAACGTCACTGTAGCTTGGCTACCGTGCAGGTCACCTTGTGTTAGTGGAATGTTAGAAATAAAGTCCAAATATGTAAATATTATTATAATATAATATGTCTTATTTCTTCTGAATGTATATTCTAATATTATTTTCTGGACGAGGGGCCACTAGGAGGATTTCCAGCGGTTGGCCGTCAACGTGTTTGTTTGTATGCGAGCACCACGAATGACACCTCTTCTTCTTTTTAGGCATCAACAAATTCACCAAGAGATTACGCAACCCGTACTCCATCGACAACAACGAGGTCCTAGATTTCCTGAGCAGGGTTCCGTCCGACGTGCAGAAGGTAAACTAGCAAGGCCCGGGGGTGGGCAAACTACGGCCCGGGGGCCAATCCGGCCCGCCAAGTGTTTGAATACGGTCTGCCCAATCTTTCCAAAGTATTTCATTTAAACTCAACATACAACCTGGCATCATGGCCTGAGCCAACCTTTTGATGGTTTTATCAATTTCGTTTTTTGACATGGTCTGTTGTTTACAAAGTGCTCCTGAAAAAAGGGACACAAGCACATAATAATAATAATTATTATTATTAGATTATTAGATTATTAGATTATTAGATTATTAGATTATTAGATTATTAGATTATTAGATTATTAGATTATTAGATTATTAGATTATTATAATATTATAAGTATTATTAGAACTATTATGATTATTATAATTATTATATTAATGCTAATTATTATATTAATTATATATAATATTATTGTTATATTTGCATATTTTACATAATAATAATATAATAATTATTATTTTAATTTTATTGTAACTATTATAATATTTTATTATTTTTAAAATATTTAAATATAAATATAAAATAATAAATAATAATAGCAGATTGCGTGACAATTTTACAGATACAATAATACCAGGTGGACTGTTACGTGTAAAATATATAGTCTGCCCCCCCCCCCCCCCCCCCCCCCCCCGGTAAATTTTGTCATATCAATGCGGCCCGCGAGTCAAAAAGTTTGCCCACCCCTGCATTAGCCACACACCTCTCCATCGGTGGCTTCATTCGTGTTGGCGATGGAGGCTTTACGTGGGAACCTTTCCCAGCATGAGACCCCATCGCCGCCGTGGAGCTCAGCTACACGTCACTTCACGTCACGGGTGTTCAAAGTGTGGCCCAGCGGCCATTTGCAGCACATAGTTTTTAGTTATTGGCCTGCAGCGTGTTTAAAAACAACAAGAAGTTGAAGTGTCGATAGTAATAATTAATAATAATTTCATAAGCGTTGGCATTTTAGAACAAAGCCAAGTCCAATCGTGATTAATTGATTTAAAACCGCGATTCATCGGATTAAAATTAGTAATCTTTTGAGAGCCCCAATTATTATTAGTATTATTATTGTGGCGACAGCTGAATTACCATTCAGCTACCGCTCAGCTGTTAACATACAGGAAAACTCAACAAAATGTTGTGCTGATAATGTACATATTTTGGCCTTCCCAGAACCCGCCCTCTTTTTTTCACCTGACTGTAAATGACATTTGTGGCGGCCCCTATGGGTTGGGGTCAGTATACTGTGTAAGCATTGAGGACATCCTGAAAGTTTTATTGTCACTGGACGAATGAGCAATGACTTGATGACTGTCAACCAACCTTGCTTAAATTAGACCCGTGTGTGCTCGTCTGTACCAAAATTCCGTGGTGATCCCTCGGAACACGGACAGGGTTTAGAAGTTTCAGTCCTCGTTTGACCAGACGACGATGCTGTTGTTTTTGTGTAGGTTCAGTACGGCGAGACGAGAGGCGTCAGGAGGAAGAGGACGACGTAGACAACAAAGACGCTCGCTGTTTCAACCTAAGACTGAGGCCCCGCCCACTTTTTTACCTCTGAATTCCAGGTGACTTCGGAACTTCTTTTTAGGTATTCTAATGAGGACTCATGGTACTGACTTGACTACTTGGCTTTATCTTTTACTCAGTGGCCATATATACAGTATACATAGTACATATACAGTATACTCTATATACATAGTTATGCATATACACCATGTATGCTGAGTGGCCATATATACAGTACATACAGATATATATATAGATATGTATATACAGTACATACAATATACTATATATACATAGATATGTATATAGAGTATGTATGCTGTACATGTACATATTATTTATTATTGCCTGGCATCCTAACAGCAATAAATTCATACAATGCACACAAATATTTTCATGTCTAAGTGAATTGTTAGCATGCTGGGTGTCGAGTGGGTCCCCCCCCCCCGCCCCCGCCTCATTAGGCTTTCATGCTCTGGCCCTCCCCCCCCCCACGTCCTTGGCCCTTGGGCGTCGCCATTAGCAACGGGACCCCAGCAACCTCCTCACAGCTGCTCTGGCGCCTGCAGCCCCCACAGACACAACATTAGGTACACCTGCCCCGCCCTCATTTCACATACGTCCTGCTTGTACCAAGTCCCGAGTGTTTGGGCCGTCTTTTACGCCACGTTCATGGCTGCGTGCACGCCGCTTCCTCCTCGCCGTCGCTCACCTTTCACAAAGTCGTGGTGTCGTCACGGAGATGGCGGCGGCAGGCGGCGACCCGTGCGCCTCCGCGTCTCGTTAGCTCGTCGACTCAGGTGTTCAATATTAATGGGCCGTCGTCAAGGGCACGCCAAGGACGTCTCAATCTGACACGTATAGGCCCGGCATGAATATGTATAGGCTGCCAATTAGCAAGTCAGATGACAAGCTCGCACGCCGCAAACATGGCCGCCGTGGTCTCAGAGGACTTGTTAGAACTCCTCTTGAGTGCTGCTGCTACTTTTCAATATATTTATTAGGACTTTGATATTAGTAGTATCAATGAACTCATTAATATGTGGACTAGATGGAGGAGGAATGAAGATGACCGGATGCCCAATGACTTTCAATTGTCCTTTAAAAAGACAGGATCTTCACTTTATTTGTCCTCAGAATTCACAAACTGAAGCTTAGAGGCCAAAGGTGCGGAAATGACACAGAAAAGACAAACAGCAATGATGATATGACAAGAAATAAATGTCATTTTACAAGAAAATCAGATTTCACTCGGATGACGCTTTCATTGTACAAAACATGAATAAAACTGGGGCGGCACGGCGGTCGAGTGGTTAAACCTCACAGCTAGCAGGACCAGGGTTCGATTCCACCCTCGGCCATCTCTGTGTGGAGTTTGTATGTTCTCCCCGTGCTCTCCGGGTACTCCGGTTTCCCCCCCACATTCCAAAAAACATGCTAGGTTAATTAGCGACTCCAAATTGTCCATAGGTATGAATGTGAGTGTGAATGGTTGTTTGTCTATATGTGCCTTGTGATTGGCTGGCGACCAGTCCAGGGTGTACCCGCCTCTCGCCCGAAGACAGCTGGGATAAGCTCCAGCCCCCCCCCGCGACCCTCGTGAGGAAAAAGCGGTAGAAAATGAATGAATGCATAAAACTGCAGTAATACTACCCCTAAATACTGCAGTCAAAGTTAGCATTTTAAGAGAGTAGACGTGATGCAATTTTACAGGAATAAAGCGGCATTATTTTACTGTTCATGATCGATAAATTCATCATATTAAGAGGAAGTTGTAGCATGCATCCATTTTCGATGCTGCATGCTGGAGCCTATCCCATGACAATGAAAAATCCGATTTGACATTTTTATTTTGCCAACGTTGGTAATAATACAGAAAAGTCAACATCTGAAGAGAACAATGTCATAATAATGTTTAACATGAATCATAAAGTGGTCATATTAATGATTATTTATTCAACGTTGTAACATTGTCACAACATTTTTTTCGATGCGTGAATAAAGTCGTCTTTTTCCCAGAAAGAGTGAAGGAATGTAAGATTTTCATGATTCAAAGTGAAATTCCACGAGGAGGAAAGTCCGAGCCTGAAAAGGAAATGCTTGTCATAATCAAAAGAACGAGATTTTGAGGTACAATATTTGGGCGTACTTCCACTAAGTATAATTCTGATGTTACCAAAGTACTTGTACGTGCAGAACTTCTACTTCTACTACTGGCACTAATGAACGAGACTTGGACTTGGGGTCCTGGCTTCCCTTCGGGGGGGGGGGTCTGATTGCAGCTACGTCAGCGCGCTGCCCGAAGGCGGCCATGACGGCGATGTTGTTGATGGCGATGACATCAAAGCTTTGTAATCCAGAAGAGCCGGAGGCGAACGTCACACGACGGCTTTGATTGACAGACACCCTGACCTCCAGGTGACCTTTTGTCTATGCTTTGTGTCTCTGAGGTGTGTGTGTGCGTGTTTGACACGTCACTTTCTTTCCGCATTAGCTCTCCAGCAAAGTACTGTAGTTAAGAATAAGGATGATATTTGCCAGGATTTTATGGGAATAAAGTAGGAATTGTATGAGAATAAAGTCGGAATTTTACAAGAATAAAATCAGAAAAAATGTGCTATTGTAAAATAATAAAATCAGAATTATTAAAGTTGTCATTTTACGATTAATGACACTGAAGCTGTTATTTCCTCAGTCATGATCATAGTTTTATGAGCATAATCTTGTCATTTTCTGGAAATGAAGTTGTAATTTTACAAGGAAGAAATCAGAATAATCTGATACAAATGTTTACAATTTTACATGAAATAAAATCATTTTACCAGAATAATGTATTAAATAGCAGAGCTCTTATTTTACTAGAAAAGTCATGTTTATAGTGGAATAAGTAGTAACTTGACAAGAATAAAATCAGAATAATCATAGGAATAACATGCTGAAAATGAAGTTATTTTAAAATCATAATTATGCAGCAAAGTTGTCATTTTACAAAAATAAACCCATCTAACAAAAAATGTGAGATTTTACTAAGAATTACAAAACAATCCAGAAGAAAGTCCAAATCATGTAAGGATGAATTAGAAATGTAAATATAAAAATGAAAAACATACATAATTTGTTCCAAGATGTGAATAAAATGGTTTATAAAATGGTTTATTTTCTAAGAATAAAGGCTGAATTTGAAGGTCAAATTGTGAGGGAAAAGTTCTGATCTGTCTCACAACTAGGAGACCAGGGTTCAAGCCCACCCTCGGCCATCTCTGTGTGGAGTTTGCATGTTCTCCCCGTGCATGCGTGGGTTTTCTCCGGGTACTCCGGTTTCCTCCCACATTCCAAAAACATGCTCGGCTAATTGACGACTCCAAATTGTCCATAGGTATGAATGTGAGTGTGAATGGTTGTTTGTCTATATGTGCCCTGTGATTGGCTGGCCACCAGTCCAGGGTGTACCCCGCCTCTCACCCAAAGACAGCTGGGATAGGCTCCAGCACTCCCGCGACCCTCGTGAGGAAAAAGCGGTAGAAAATGAATGAATGAATGAATGAAAGTTCTGATCGATGCT